>NC_057806.1:37174538-37542542 GCF_018294505.1 Triticum aestivum | reverse complement strand
ATCCACGTGATCATATTCTTAGCCGTGTGCGATGCCCCCTTCCACCATAATCCTCGATAATATTGTAGCGGTGCTTAGGCGAAGCCCTGCGACGGTAGTACATCAAGATCATCACCGCGCCGTCGTGCTGACGGAACTCTTCCCCGACACTTTGCTGGATCGAAGTCCGGGGATCGTCATCGAGCTGAACGTGTGCTAGAACTCGGAGGTGCCGTAGTTTCGGTGCTTGATTGGTCGGGCCGTGAAGACGTACGACTACATCAACCGCGTTGTTCTAACGCTTCCGCTGTCGGTCTACAAGGGTACGTAGATCACACTCTCCCCTCTTGTTGCTATGCATCACCATGATCTTGTGTGTGCATAGGAAATTTTTTGAAATTACTACGTTCCCCAACACAGATGTAGTAGCTCTTGTGTCTGGGACAGGCACTGCAGCAGACCTCTGGGTTCTGGGTACTCTAGTAAAAGCATCTGTAGTAGACTTGCCCTTTTTCTCCTCCACTTCTTCCTGAAGTTGCTCAACCACTGACTGAATCTCAGTTACCTTGACATCAAGATCATAGAATGTCTATTCAATGATCCTCTCCAAGCTCTCCTGGTTCTGAGTCAGGGTGGCCAAGCCCTTCTCAATCCTCAAGGTGGATTGGATCGGATATCCAAGCTGATCTTGCTTGCTCTTCAAGAACACTTGAGGTGCCTCTTCAGTAGTTGGCATCCTTGCAGCTTTCTCTGTCCTTGTCTTCTCTCTCTTCTCATGTGCTTGCACTGATGATGGATCTTCCTCGGTCATGACAACAATGTTGTCCTCAAAGTCTGGCCTGAGGGGTAAATGCTCTTTGTCCAATAGATATGTGAATGTGCTCATCTTAGAGTTGATGAGTACCTGAATTTGTGGAGCATACCCACAAGATCTCTTCTGATCTGCAGTTGTCCTCTTGATTGTTTCCACAATCAGACTCATCACTTTGAACTTTTGAGGAACGTCAAATATATGCAGCAAGTTGATGGAGTGTCCTCTGATCGTTCTGTGATCACCTGACTTTGGCAACAGAGTGTGCCTCATAATGATATTGATTGTAGGCAGGCCTGACAGTAAGTGCTTCACAGAGCCAAACTTATGAGTCTCCATGTCTGCATCAGGAATCTCCTTGTACATGCTGGCCATTGAGTTGTGATTCTTCTTCTTCTTGGCATAGACATCCAAATCATCTTCATGAGCTTCTGGAGCATTGATCAATCTAGCCCACTCATCAACTGTAGACTGGTACCTTGTATCCTCTGACATCCATATGATTCTGCCATCTGGGTAGAAATGAGCAGTAGAATAGAATTGCATGATCAGCTCATTATTCCACTTTGTGAGCTTTTGGCCAACAAATTTGTCAACCTCACATGCCTTGAAGTTGTCATAAACATCTGGGAAGTGATATTCATTCTCTCTTATGTAGGTCCAGTCCACCCATCTCATGTCACACACTATGGGCTTTTTGTCAAGCAGGATAGTCTCATAGAAATCTTGTTGTTCCTTTGTGTGAAACCTATAATCCATAGCAGTTCTCCTCCTAACAGCATATGGGTCAGCCTTTCTCCACTGTCTCAGTCCTGCATCTTTGTAGTTGGGCATCATATGGATCTTTGTAGTTGGGCATCATTTGGATCAATGTGCACACGGTATCATATTTTCCATCCAAGGCTCTTAGGATCTTCTTGATGATGAATCTATCGGTCATCTCTTCACTTCCTAAGTCGGCAATCTCATTTGTAATGAGAGCAAGCCTATAGTACATTTCAGCGACACCTTCACCATCCTTCATTTTGAACTTGTCAAGTTGACTTTAAAGCACATCCAATTTGTATTCCTTGATGGAGTTGGTACCTTCGTGCATATCAATCAAAGTATCCCAAATTTCCTTTGCATTCTCAAGACGGCTGATTTTGTTAAACTCTTCGGGGCACAATCCGTTGAAGAGAATATCACAAGCTTGAGCGTTGTATTGCAGCATCTTCAACTCTTCCACGGTAGCTTCACGGTTCGGTTCTCTCCCATCGAAGAATTCACCTTGCAAGCCAATACACACAATAGCCCAAATGGCAGGGTTATGTCCAAGAATATGCATTTTCATCTTATGCTTCTGATACGTCTCCAACGTATCTATAATTTTTTTTATTATTCCATGCTATATTATATTGTGTTTTGGACATTAATGGGCTTTATTATACACTTTTATATTATTTTTGGGACTAACCTATTAACCGGAGGCCCAGCCCAGAATTGTTGTTTATTTGCCTATTTCAGAGTTTCGCAGAAAAAGAATATCAAACGGAGTCCAAACGAAATGAAACCTTCGAGAACGTGATTTTTGGAACGAACATGATCCAGAGGACTTGGACCCTACGTCAAGAAAGCTACCAGGAAGGCACCAGGTAGGGGGCGCGCCTACCCCCCTGGCGCGCCCTCCACCCTCGTGGGCCCCACGTTGCTCCGCCGATGTACTTCTTCCTCCTATATATACCTACGTACCCCCAAACTACCAGATACGGAGCCAAAAACCAAATTCCACCGCCGCGACCTTTTGTACCCGTGAGATCCCATCTTGGGGCCTTTTCTGGAGCTTTGCCGGAGGGGGCATCGGTCACGGAGGGCTTCTACATCAACACCATAGCCTCTCCAATGATGTGTGAGCAGTTTACCTCAGACCTTCGGTTCCATAGTTATTAGCTAGATGGCTTCTTCTCTCTTTTTGGATCTCAATACAATGTTCTCCCCCTCTCTTGTGGAGATCTATTCGATGTAACCTTCTTTTGTGGTGTGTTTGTTGAGACCGATGTACATACTGTAAAAAAACTACAAAAAGTTGATTTGCAGAACAGAAAATCAACATGGGTAGGGGGCAGATGCCCCCCCCCCTTTCCTCCTCGACGCACTTCACCATGATGTTGTATTTATTCAATAGTTATTTATAGTTGAGTACATTATAATCATATTTGCAGCATATAATCACATATAGATGGTGTATTTAGACTTTATTTGCCGACTAAAATTTTGTTTTTATGTTAATGCATTTTTATTTTTCATGATATATGATATATATGGTTGAGAAAATCGCGTTATAAGGGTCGAAATCGGCTGACCCCTTAAATCTGTGAGCCATATAAGCGGGATAAGGGTTGAGAAAATCGCGTTATAAGGGCCAAAATTGGCTACAGCGGAACAATCCAGGGACATTCTCTTTTACCGCTCGGGTTTGCGGGCTCTGTTCGCACGCTTCCGATTTCGGCCCTCAAACCATAAATGCACACAAATGAATTGGCCGTGATTTTCAACAAATAAACATAATCTTACCACCACCACATAGTTTTGGCGGCCTTGCAACATAGTTTTTGAACCACAATCCAAAAGACAACCCAAAAGACATAGCATCCAGCATCACTTCATCATCATCATCATCACAAGATGATATCTTCACCGCCACCATTGCCACAACTTGCCGAACCACCGAACCTTGGCACCGCATGGCCTCTTCCGGCTAGCCTCCTCCTCTCTAAGATCTCCAACCTTGCCATGTCATGCCATTCTTTGCTGACATCGTCCATCTCATTTCGGTTCATATCATCATGATCTTGTTCTCCTCTGGAAGGAGCTTGGCCATGGCTTTGTCCTCCGCGGCCTTGGCAATTCTCTCCTTAATGTCGGCCTTGTGGTTAGTCTCCTCTTTGAGTAGTTGTCACTTCTCTTGCTTCTCTTGAGCCTTCTTCTCGGCCAACTCTTTTTTGCCTCCAATGTCTTGATGACCAACGGCTCATTGGACCTGACCATGTCAACTAGCTTCTCCTGCATAGATGAGCCCTATATCTCCATCACCCGATGGCATAAAGATCCACACTAGCTAGCGTATATTTTATGGACCGTGGCCCACCAATGGTTAGTCATTATTATGACGCCCGTCAAACATGTCGAGCTCCTATTTGAGGCAATCCCTATTTGACGTTTCAGGCGTCATTTTGCAAGCGGATGCCTGAAGCGCACACCCCCTTCTGCGCTTGGGTAGGCCCTTTTGATTTTCTCTTTTCCAGTTAAAACTGGGAAAAAAATGAATGTGTTGTGACAGGTTAGAACCAGAAGCATCAAAAAGAATAACGCAGCAACCACTCGGACAACAACCCGCATGTGTCGATTTACATCTTTTTTGCCTTTCATTCTTTCTATAGATCGCAATGCCTATGGATTTTTTCTTTTACTTACTTTTCTCTGTTTATTTTTTGTTTATTTTGCAAATGCGACTTTTGCTATTTCTTTTCAAAAATCCATGGCCTCTTTTTCAAATTTGTAAAAAAATTCAGAATTGATGAACTTTTTCGCAATGCCTGAACTTTTTCAATTTCGATGAACATTTTTCAAATTTGAGAAAACAAATCAATATCGGTGAAATTTATTTCAAAATCAATGCACTTTTTTCGAATTCAGTGAAAATTTTCTAAAATCCTATGAACTTTTTTCAAATTTGATGAACTTTTCTTCAAATTGATGAACTTTTTTTCAAAACCATGAACTATTTTATCAAAATTAGTGATTTTTTTAAAAAAATCTGTGAACTTTATTTCAAAAGCCGGTGAACTATTTTCGAATGCATGATTTTTTAATTCAAAATTGATGAACTTTTTTCAATACCCCGTGACCTATTTCCAAATTCGTTATTTTTAAGTCCAAATTGATGAACGTTTTATCAAATCAATCAACTATTTCGAACTAGTTTTCAAATTGATGAACTTTATATAATTTCATGATTTTTTTAAATTCATGAACTTTTTTTAGATCATGAACTTATTTTCGAATTCACAAAAAATTTCCATTATCTCAAACTTTTTCCAATTGGTATGATCATTTTTCAAAAAAAATATTATTTTCAATTCATTGGTTTTGTGAATTGTTTTTCAAATTTATATTTTTCTTTATTCAATTTATAGTGGGTATAGAATACTACTATATGCTACTGTTGCACTAAAGGAAGGGTTAACGATATCTCTTTACTCTCTGTAGGCAAGAAAGTTGAGCCTGGTTTAGTGGTTAGTGCGCGGTGCGGTGGACTTTGGCTTCTGTTGTTCGAGTCCCACTTCACTCGAAATAAATTGAAACTTTTCCATCGCGTTTGTTTTTCAGCAGATTGCTGGGCTAGCACTTAAAGCGCTGAATAGAAGCTCCCCCTATTACCCCTCGAAAAAAAAGGAGCTCCCCCTATTCGACGCGCTGCGCACTGGAAGGAAATGCAACATGCACCATTCAGTCCCCCAGCGCACCCGTTTGGGCCTGCCCATTTTCCGGGCCCCATTTTGAAAGTCAAATTTTTTCATTCTTTTTTCTTTTCAGTGTATATTTGTATTCTAGTACATATTTTGGGATTACAAAAGGTTACAAAATTTTAAAAAGTGTGTGTTTGGAAAAAAAATATAAAGAAATCATAAAATGTTCACGATCTTACAAAAGTGTACACATATTCAAAAAATATTCATGATTTTGAAAAAAAACTTTGGGAAATCAAAAAATGTTCATGATTTTTGTAAAAAAACTTGTATTTTGGAAATTTTATGAAATTGAACAAATGTTCGCAAATTCAAGAACAATCATGAATTTTGTAAAGAAATAGGGAAAAATGAAAAATGTTCATAATTTACAAAACAAGTTCATCGATTCAAAAAAATGTTTGCTGATAAAAACAAAATCACGTATTCGAAAAATGTTTATGCATTTCAAAAAAATGTTCATCTAAACAAAAGAATTGTTCGTGAATTTAACAAAAAAAATCCCCCAATTACCAAAAATATGTTCATCGATTAAAATTAAAATTATCACGGGTTTCAAAAAGATGATCACTTTTTTCCAAAAATGTTTGCACGTTTGTAAAAAAATGTCAATTAAAAAATGTTCATGATTTTAACAAATGTTCGTGAATTTAAAAAATTCTCACGAGTTCAAAAAATGTTCATTACTTTGAAAAATAGTTCAAGATTCGAGAAACTATGTTCAAAAGTTTGAAAGATGGCCGCAAAAAAAGTAAAAAGAAAAAAAGGGAGAGAAAAGGAAAAAACAGAACAATAGAGGAAAAACGAAAAAGGAAAAAATGTAAATGGAAAATAATAAAGAATAAAGAATAAACAAAGGGAAAAAAGGCTCGGGGAAGGTGTTCTAGAACCTTCCCAAGATCGGCGGCGGAGAAGGAATTCCGAAATGGGCCGGACCAAAATGGAGCGGACACAGGGGGTGGCAATAATTCACCTTGAACAATTTATTTGTGAAAATGTATGTCTATTCAAATCGCACATAAAAAAATCTGGTCAAATTTTTATTGTAAATATGGATTCCTTTGTTATAAGAGCAGCTAAGGCCTCTTTTGGTTCATAGGATAGGATTATCATAGGAATAGGAATCTTATAGGAAATGAGATGACATGTATCTCAAATCCTATGAGTAGGAATAGGAAACAAGATGTCATTTGGTTGACACCAAAGGAATTTTTCCATTGAGTCTAGGCTCATTTTTATTTTCCTATGAAATGTGGAGGATATGAATCAATCCTATGTAGGAATAGGAATCCATTCCTATGAACCAAAAGGCTCTAAAGAAAAAAATCCTATAAGAATCCTATCCTTTAGAATTCCTATAAAATTCCTCTAAACCAAACCAAAGGAGGCCTAAAACTTATTTGGTCACTACAGGAGCAACTATTAATGGTCGTTATGGAGAAGCCTGCCTGCCCATCTATTCGTGTCGGCAGTACCGCGCGCGACGTGCCAGCTTCTGGGCTAATTTTGACGCAAATACAGTAATAGATTTTCCAAATACGAACAAGACCAGAAGCACCTGGACAGGACAGCCAGCCTACACCCAGGAGCAGGCGTCAGGTGTAGGCAGTGCCTGCCTGGCAGCGGGGCACGCACGCCGGGATCTGACCAGTGACGACCCGACTGCGGCGAGCAAGCTCAACATTTATTCCGCCAGATTTCATTAGATCAAGGGTTTGTCTAGGACACATTTAGATGTGACATACTTATGTCACATCTAAGCTGATATCCACTCTGTTTATGGTCTATTATTTTATCCTAGTTTTTTTTTGTTTCTTGTTGTTGCATTATATATTTGTGGGAGCTTAGATGTGACATCCTTAAAAAACATCTAGATGTGAATTAGACAAACTGTTAGATCAAATATTATCAAGGAACAGATAGCAGTGCACGGTGACATTACGAAAACCGAATAACCTATTCTCAACATTTGTATTTGTTGTTCCTGCTGGACTGCACAAAAGTGAAATTTGCCACAAGAATATGAAAGCATTCTAGGTTATCAATGAAGAAAAGATAACAGTGAATTGGTTGAACTCATCCATGTCGTTCTTAAATGATGTAACACGTGCTAGAGGTTTTTTTGCCTTTTTACTTCTCCTTGTCGAATTAGCCCGGCTTAGGTGAACAACTTTCATTTTTCCCGACATTTCAACCTAAGAGAGTTCAAACATCAGAACCAGAAACCCTAAGTTATCTAGGATCTGATCCAAAGGCATGCGATATTGTTTATGGTTATACCTTGCAAAGCAAGATCCCGATGCCATGCCAAGCACATACATCATTCGTGTACTCATCAAGGATGGACACAGATGAGACATCATAGTAAGAGTCTGGTGACTACAGAGGATTCCTGATAAATCAACACGAGCAAGCTTTGTGACTTCGACAAGAAAAAAGATATATCGCCTAATAGTTGTCACTAGATGATAATTTGTGGTGGAAGTACAATCTGCCATACCTGGTAAGCAACAACTGCACCATACGTGCCTAAAGGAATGCTGTAGAGTATGGATGCATGCAAGGACAGACCCCTAGTACCGCAAATGGCCAGAGAAGAATAGCAAGACCTACAAATGGCACACTTTAAAAAAGTACTACTTCAGTACTTCTCTCCCAATCAAATCCTTGATCAGTCGTTTCCACCATTTGAAAAGCATCACAGGGCACTTGTAGTCTTGTAGATGACAATTATTGTGGACATTGGTACATCCAGAACGAGTCCACAAGCAACAGTTAACAATGCCCCAAGAATATGAAGTAATCTGCCAGCAGATATTTGTGCACCGCATTTACCATTTATAGTTCTCCAAGGAAGAAAAGAAAAGTGCTGCCTAAATAACAGAGTATTGCATCTAGGGCTCGTTTCTCTCAGCTCTGACTGAGGTCAGGCATAAAAGGTCATATATTTTAGAAGGACCAAAGAGGAAAGATAACATAGAAAAAACACACAATCAATGTAATGCATTTTGCAGCAGCGCAAATGTATGATTTCACACAGTGGGGATTTCAAACGTTTAAGCCATAAAAGTTCATTTTTAAATAACCTGCGTGAGTCAGCTTCTGTGGGTGCCTAAATTTTTTTCTGCTAACCATGGACCATCAATCTGTAATATGTGCACTAGTACCCTACGATTAGAACCAGAAAATGCTTATTGAAAGAACAGAAACCTACTGTAGATGGGTCAACAAGATCCCACCTTGCTATCAGGCCACTCGCCTGCACAAAGACAGCCATTTCAACTCATATTTGAAAGATGCACGCATATTACAATACAAGCATAAATTGCTCTAGCCAGAATGTACATTTAGCGCTGTTAACATACAACCAAGGGGGAAGCGAAGAAACGAACCTGCATGGCCTGACCCTCAGACATGACAAAGTGAATGACACCAGAGGCCGGTAGTAACAGTGGCATGCACATTTTCATGACTTCCACCACTTCAGCATATGGTGTATCAGCAACCACATGAGAACCATCCGCGATCAAAACCAAAAGAAGTTTGCATGGTGTATCAGCCAACAGCACTAGGAAGGATCATGCTCTTTCAGTAATATTGTCATTCAGAGAACATAACTAATTCATGTGTTTCCATACAATTTGCAGTCACAATTACAACTGAAACAGCCCGTATATTATGGGCCTGTTTGGTAATCCACCAGCTCCACGAATCTGGCGGAGCAGGAGCACCTATTCCACCGCTCTGGAAATTTGAACTGCAGCCTGGCGGAGCAGGAGCACCTATTCCACCGCTCTGGAAATTTGAACTGCAGCCCGCTCCGCTCCGTGGCAGAGTTGTGGAGCGGAGGGGCTCCGAACGGGCACTATGTAGTGCTTCAGTTAGATATCCCCGTAGTGAGGATTTCTCATAGTCCCTCATTTACTACCATGAATTGAATTCCAGAGGTTGTGCACAAAATAATATGGTCTTTCTAGCATTTTCTCCTGAAATATATGTCAAATCAGCGTAATAGAGTTCTGGAAACAAAGCTAAAAATATGCAGCAAATATGCATCCTCACAAAATGTGGCATTGCATGCTCCCTTGACTCCACAGAACAAGATATATTGTGCTGCACACATCACAACTCACCTGAAACATACAGCTGTTAATGCCTTTCTATTCAGGTGCAACTAATTCATTGCTGCATGCTTTCAGTAATATGCGCTTCTGCTTGGTTAGCACTGAAGGCCTATATGTTATTATTATTGCCACAGGCACACAGAAATCCCCAGAGTGGTGAACCATGCATATTGTCTCAGAAGGAACATTTGACTGATATTCATAAGAAACACTAACAAACTCAATTTCTCAAAAAAAAATCAGAAAAGGTGTTCTAAGATTCCATGAATTGATTGTAGGGGTGTTCAAACAAGATTCCACTAACATTTCTCAAAAGGGGCCAAAAGAAAAAAAAGAAACAAAAAGAAACGAGCATACATGGACATTTCAACATATTGGACTTCTGGAACAGTTGAACTCTGGCAAGAAATCTTTGTATTGATAATTCATTCAAAGCAGCGCCATAAACCCGACAACAGGGAAATTTGATACCATTACACATTAGTCTATGCAGCCTGGATCACTCCTTAGTAGCATCAAGTGTCGGCAAGAGACTATTTACTGCAACCTGTGAAGCTTCAACAATCCCACCTTAGCATCAAAACATCTGGTAAGAGCGTATTTACTGCGGTGGTAGGTTGCTGCTGCCGCCACCACCTAATCCCGCTTTCTGTCCCAGTTCTGCGAGCTGCTGAATAAATTCCACCCCATTGAGAATCTCCGTTGCTCCATATATGACATGCTTTGAAGGCTGTGAGCGCTGCCCTAGCTCAACTAAGCTCCTATACTCGATGTAATTTCCACCACCAATCATGAAAACAATGGCTTCTCTGAAGGGTCCTCTAAACTGCCCACCAGTTCCTGATCTAGGGGCCCGTGGATCGAACAGTAGGTAGTTGTCCACCTCTGGGTTTGGTTTCCCTTCCATGAGGGCTTCGACAGTCCTAGTAAGAGCCAGCTGCCTCCCATCCGACAAGAGATTCTTCACGCCTGCTGTCACGGCACTAATGGACTGTCCGTAAAGCTTCTCTGCCCAGTCAACAATGTTGCTCCTGCTTGCCGTGCTTGATGCAGCAGCAAATTGAGTGTTCAACGACTTTATCCTCTTCACATACTGGAACGCAGACATGTCTACTTCTGACTCCCGCAGCGCAGCCTCAACCTGCTCAAGTTCAGATGCCAGTGGTGCCTCAAATGATAGCAGGTAGGTAACGGCCAGACGGAGCTTGTCCTCCTTGGTGCCCTTCCCTCTGAGTAGACTCAGCAGCATGTTCCGATCCACAGTACCATTCACGAGCATGTCATTCTCACACTCATAGTATCCATCCAGAGACCTCTCCTTGATGTGCCCAAGCAGCGCAGTTGCAATATTCGTGTGTTTATCGATCATCTTCTTCCGTTCGGTCAGCTCCGGGAGCGAGTTCACCGCATTCATGAGGTGCTTGGTGTTGCCAATGAGATCTGTTCCATCAAACTCAACCCCATCCCTACCGCCACCGGTGCGCTGGTTCACCTCGTCCACATCCTGCTTGTACTTGGCGAGCTGCGCTTCTATCTCCTCGGCCACTTTCGGAAACGGCGACCAGCTGTTTGCCACCCAAAATGGGTCAGAGTCATCGAGATCATACTTCTCTGTCGGCAACTTCAGCTTGTTGAGCTTGAAGCTCAGCACGTCGTGGACCAACGGGCGGTAGCTCCAATCGTGCTGTATCCCCACCGACAGCTCGAAATTCCTGTCAAACAGGCAGAGGACCGGGCGCTGGAACGACGAGGCGGCACTGGATGCAGCCTCCGTGAACAGGTTTGGCTTGGCTAGGAGGTGATCTCGAAGGCGGGCGTCCAGCGCGGCGGCCACCATCTCGGCCGGCCCGCCGCGGGCGCACCTGATGATGGGCACGGCGCCGAGCGTGGCGACGACGCAGAAGAGGCCGAGCGCGACTGCCTCGACGAGTGAGGTGATGTCGGAATCGGCGGCGGCCGGGTCGTTGAGGGCGACGTAGGCGCGCGGCTGGGCGAGGGAGAAGAGGCCGTCCTCGAGGCAGACGAAGTCGAGGTACTGGTCGGCGACGCGGGCGACGCGGTGCGCGGAGCGGGACGCGGCGGTGGCGGCGGCGAGGCGGTCGAGGACGGGCCGCGGGACGGAGGTGGAGAAGTTGACGTGGAAGGAGGCGTAGAGCCCCGCGGCGGCGTCGGCGGCGATGCGGTCGGCGTTGGCGGGCGTGGGGCGGACGAGGTAGACCGCGGGCGCGTCGGCGACCTGCTGGCGCGCCTTGTCGATGTTGAGGTGGAGGGTGACGCCGTGCTTGCGGAGGTCGCCGACGCGGAGCACCGGCGAGAGGAGCGAGATGCAGGGCCCGTCCATCACCAGGATCTTGTACGCCTCCTCGTCGCCCTCCCCGCCGCCGCCGCCGTCCGGCGACGGCTGCTGCTGGTTCAGGTGGAGCATCCGCGTGATCAAATCTGGATCAGACACGCAACACAGTTGTCAATCAGGGGACAGCTGCCAGCGGTGATGGGACTGGGGGGAGCGCCGCGGGACGCTTTGGAGCTTACCGAGCTGCTTCTTGCGGAGGCTGAGCGCCATGGCGGTGCTCCGGCCGGCGACCGGCGGGGCGGATCGGATCTGGGAGGGGAGGTGGGGCGAAGGGAGGGAGGGAAGTCGGGAACAGAGAGGAGAACTACCAGCAGTTTGGCGAGTGAGATTGTTTTGTGGGCTGCCACCTCATTTTGGGTCCACATGGCAGCCTCGTAGCTCCTTTTCTTTCTTTCTTTCTTTCTTTCTTTCTTTCTGAAATCCACCCATTTTGTTGAATGAAACCACAGCAAACGTAGTCATGAAGGAGCTCGCCAGCAGTCTAATAAGTGATTGACCGGACGAATACAAACACGGTTTAACTCAAATCAGCAAATTCAACCTAAAATGGAACCAGCCTGAAAGGCATCCTCCAACACTACCTACAACATCATACTTGAGTGAAACCAATTGATGCTCGCAGCAAGAATCTTGAGTCGCGAAATGGAGGCGAATCCAGCAAAAAACCGCGAAGGAAAGAGAGAGATAGAGAAATGAGCAAGCGTCGGGGGGAAGAAGACGGTCGTGACATATCCCAATTTCTTTGTTCATGTGTTGAACAAAGACCGCTTCTTCGGTCTCGATGCAGCTGAAGGTCATCTCTTTGGCCCACTGCCTAGCAAAGACCGCTCTTCGGCCCACAGGCGACCGGGGAGGGTATCTTCGACCACGCGTTGGATGAGGTGATCCGGCCTACGAAAGAACGAAGGGTTCCTCTTCTGTCCACACGTGGACGATAGAGGCATAAAACTGAAATATCTGAATTAGGGTATACATTTTCAGGATTTGTAAAAAATAAAATTGAGAAAAACTGAGGGAGGTGGGTATGAGACCCACTTAAGTTGCCATGAAGGTAACTCAACCTATGTGATCCGAGATCCCGTGAAGTAGGACCTGAGAAAACAAGCTACTAGCTAACTAGTGAGAGTAACCTTTCAAAGATAGACGCATACACATCAAATAATATCTACTACACTTTTGCCCTCAAAAAAATCTACTACACTTCTTTAGACAAATTTTATGTCATGGCAAAAACAGCTTTCGTGCCATGAAAACATTCCTTTTGACCGATGAAAGCATGTACTTTGTAGTGTGGCGGAAGCATATTGCTCAACAGAAGCATTTTCATCTGTGCGTATTTTTAAGAGCTTCAGAGCAATTCTTGCCACCATAGAAAAATACGAACAAAAATGTGAAACCTTTAATTTCCGCCAACATTTTTGGTATCTGTGTAGATTTATTTATTTATTTTGAAAAAAAGAACATTTTTTAAATTCTGAACAGCGTGAACATTATTTGAACTCCCCAAACATTTTTTTTTAAATTTGCAAACAATTTGTTTTTGCCTTATATGACCAATTCAAGACCCCATGCCAAATTATTTGGGTTCCAACAAGTTTGGTAATTTCTGGAGTTTTCTCGATGAAAAAAGGTCGATAAAGGACCGATCATGTAACAACATGCATATAGTGTCGAAAGTCATTCAAACTTGACATGGATGCCCATCATCTACATGCCAACCTGATGGCAAAAGTTAAGGTCATTTCAAGAATGTTAAAAAAACACCATGTTCAATGTAGGGTGCCTAAATAGGCCAAAAGGCTCCGTTCGAGAGCACTTTTTTTCTAACATCCATTAAATAGCCTCAATTTTTTCCATGGTCTTATATGACCAAGTCAAGTCGCCATGCCAAGTTGCTTACGTTTTTCACTACTTTTCCAGTTTTTGGAGTTTTCTCGATCAAAAAGACCAATAAATGGTCGGACATACCGCAACTTGCATACGGTGTTGAAACTCGTTCAAACCTAACATGGATGCCTACCATGTGTATGCTCACTTGCTTGCAAAAGTTGGGGTCATTTCAAAAATGTCCAAAAATAACCCATGTTTAACAGAGGGTGTTCGGTCAGAGGCCTGAAGGCTACGTTTGAGAGTACGTTGTTTGTCGACATCCGTCAAATGGCCCCACTTTTTATTCATTGGCTTGTATGGACAATTCAAGGCACCATGCAAGTTGTTTTGGTTTTCGTCTAATTTTGCATTTTTTGGAGTTTTTCTCAATCAAAAAAGGTTGGTTGATGGCCGGATGTGTCGCAACTTGCATACATTTAGAAATCGTTTAAACTTGACATGGATGCCTACGATGGGCATGCCCACCTGCCTGCGAAAGTTGGGATCATTTCGTGGATGCTCAAAAATTAGGGCCATTGGTAGGAATCACGCCTACCCAAACACTCTGTTGAACATGGTCTAGTTTTGGACATCATTAAAATGAACCCAACTTTTACAGGAAGATGGACATGCCCATGGTAGGAATTCATGCTAGGTTTGAATGATTTCCAATCGGGTAAGGTTACGACATGTCCAGCCATTTATCAGCCTTTTTTCATCGAGAAAACTCCAGAAAATGCAAAACTTATTGAAAACTCAAACAACTTGGCGTGATGCCTTGAATTGGTCATCCAAGGCCATGGAAAAATTTTGGGCCATTTCAAAGATGTCAAGAAACAACATGCTGTCAGACGGACCCTTCTCGTCTACCCGAACACCCTCTGTTGAATATGGTCTAGTTTTGGACATCCTTGAAATGAACCAACTTTTGTAGGAAGCTGGGCATGCCCATGGTAGGAATCCATGCCAGGTTTAAATGATTTTCCAACATCGTATGTAATTTGCGACACGTCCGGCCATTTATCCGCCTTTTTCACCGGGAAAACTCCAGAATGCAAAACTTATTAAAAACCCCAAAAACATGGTTGGTGCCTTAAATTCATCATACAAGGCCATGGAAAAAAATGGGGGCATTTCAAGGATGTCGAGAAACAACGTGCTCCCGGACGGAGCCTTCTCGCACCCGAACACCCTCCGTTCATCATGGTTTATTTGGACATCCTTAAAATGACCCCGACTTTTTTTAGCAAGTGGGCATGCCCATTGTATGCATACATGTCAGTTTTGAATGATTTCCAACACCGTATGTAAGTTGCGACACGTCCGATCATTTATCGGCTTTTTGTCACCGGGAAAACTCCAAAAAATACAAAAATTGTCAAAAACCCAACAACTTGACATGGTGTCTTGAATTGGTTATCAATGCCATAGAAATTTTCTTGAGCCATTT
The DNA here is from genome assembly GCF_018294505.1 of Triticum aestivum. Lineage (NCBI taxonomy): Eukaryota > Viridiplantae > Streptophyta > Magnoliopsida > Poales > Poaceae > Triticum > Triticum aestivum. The sequence continues at coordinate 37,527,448 of NC_057806.1, read as the reverse complement.
CAAGGATGCCGAGAAACAACGTGCTCCCAGACGGAACATTCTAGCCTATCCGAACACCCTCCGTTCAATATGGTCCATTTTTGGACATTCTTGAAATGACTCCAACTTTTGCAAGTTGGTGGGCATGCCCATTGTAGGCATTCATGTCAAGTTTCACAATTTTTGACACAGCCTATATGCAAGTTACGACATGTCCTGGCATTCATCAGCCTCTTTTCAACGGAAAAACACCAGAAAATGCAAAATTTGTCAAAAACCCAAAAAACTTGGCATGATATCTTGAATTAGTCATACAAAGTCATGGAATTTTTTTGAGCCATTTCAAGGATGTCAAGAAACAACGTGCATACAAATGGAACTTTCTATCCTACCTGAACCCCCTCCGCTCAACATGGTCTACTTTTGGACATCCTTGAAATGACTCTAACTTTTGCAAGCTGGTGGGCATGACCATTGGAGGCATCCATGTCAGGTTTGAAAGATTTCCGACATCGTATTCAAGTTACAACACGCCTGGACATTTATTCACCTTTTTTCATCGGGTTTGCAGGAAAATGTATTTAAAATCATAATTTAAACAGTAAATGTTTCTTACAAGCATTTAATAAATTGTTATTTTGGTATTCCAACAAGTATTTCAAATTTCTGGACATGTTTCAAAAAGAATAATAAAGTTCAAAAAGGAGAAAAGTGAATTAACGAAAAAGACAAGAAAAATGAAAAAAAATAGAAAAAAGAACGCTTATGCCTTGGCCCAACTAGGCAACGACAACGCTCCCATCAGGCGTCTCTTGGGTCGGACGAGCGCTTGTGGATTTGAAAATTTTCACCGATTTAGAATATATCTCGATTTTCAAAATGTGTTCATAAATTCATAAAATATTGATATTTATTGCATTATGGGCTGTTATTACACATTATGTCACAATACTTATGCATATTCTCTCTTATTTTACAAGGTTTACACGAAGAGGGAGAATGCCGACAGCTGGAATTCTGGGCTGGAAAATGAGCAAATATTAGAGACCTTTTCTGCACAACTCCATGATACGTCTCTATCGTATCTATAATTTTTGATTATTCCATGCCAATATTCTACAACTTTCATATATTTTTGGCAACTTTTTATACTATTTTTGGGACTAACATATTAATTCAGTGCCCAGTACCAGTTCCTATTTGTTGCATGTTTTTTGTTTCGCAGTAAATCCATATCAAACGGAGTCCAAATGGGATAAAAACTAATGGAGATTTTTTTGGAATATATGTGATTTTTGGGAAGAAAAAACAACGCGAGATGATGCCAGAGGGGGCCACGAGGCAGGGCGCGCCCTGGGCCCTCGTGGCCACCCCGTAAGGCGGTTGATGCCCTTCTTTTGCCGCAAGAAAGCTAATATCCGGATAGAGATCCCGTTAAAATTTCAGCCCAATCAGTGTTACGGATCTTCGGAAATATAAGAAACGGTGAAAGGGCAGAATCTGATAGCGCAGAAACAGAGAGAGGGGCTCTCGCCCCTCCGCCTCCATGGAGGCCATGGACCAGAGGGGAAACCATTCTCCCATCTAGGGAGAAGGTCAAGGAAGAAGAAGAAAGAGGGGGCTCTCTCCCCCTCTCTTCCGATGGCGCCGGAACGCCGCCGGGGGCCATCATCATCACCGCAATCTACACCAACAGCTCCGCCATCTTCACCAACATCTCCATCACCTTCCCCCCTCTATCTACAGCGGTCCACTCTCCCGCAACCCGTTGTACCCTCTACTTGAACATGGTGCTTTATACTTCATATTATTATCCAATGATGTGTTGCCATCCTATGATGTCTGAGCAGATTTTCGTTGTTCTATCGGTGGTTGATGAATTGCTATGATTGATTTAATTTTCTTGTGGTTATGTTGCTGTTCTTTGGTACCCATCACACGAGCGCGCGCGTGGATCACACCATAGGGTTAGTTGTATGTTGATAGGACTATGTATTGGAGGGCAAGGGTGACAGAAACTTGAGCCTAGCATAGAAATTGATGCATACGGGATTGAAGGGGGGCCAATGTATCTTAATGCTATGGTTGGGTTTACCTTAATGAACGTTAGTAATTATGGATGCTTGCTAATAGTTTATAAGTGCATAGAATTCCAAGTCAGGGATGACATGCTAGCAGTGACCTCTCGCACATAAAACTTGCTATCGGTCTAGTAAAGTAGTCAATTGCTTAGGGACAATTTCACAACTCCTACCACCACTTTTCCACACTCGCTATACTAACTTTATTGTTTCTTTATCTAAATAGCCCCTACTTTTTATTTACGTGTTCTTTATTATCTTGCAAACCTATCCAAAAACACCTACAAAGTACTTCTAGTTTCATACTTATTCTAGGTAAAGCGAACGTTAAGCGTGCGTAGAGTTGTATCGGTGGTCGATAGAACTTGAGGGAATATTTGTTCTACCTTTAGCTCCTCGTTGGGTTTGACACTCTTACTTATCAAAAGAAGCTACAATTGATCCCATATACTTGTGGGTTATCACTCCAAAAGTCCTGAAACTCCATGGGAGTCATTTTTAGAATATATAAAATATATTGGGCGAAGGAAGCACCAAAGGGGAGCCACCCACCATCCACGAGGGTGGGGGCACGCCCTATCCCCCTGGGCGCGCCCCCTGTCTCGTGGCCCCCCTGGCAGGCCTCTGCTGCCCATCTTTGGCTATATGAAGTCTTTTGCCCTGGAAAAAATCATAAGCAAGCTCTCGGGATGAAACTTCACCGCCATGAGGCGGAACCTTGGCGGAACCAATCTAGGGCTCCAGCGGAGCTGTTCTGCCAGGAAAACTTTCCTTCGGGAAGGGGAAATCATCACCATCATCATCACCATCGACCCTCTCATCGGGAGGGGGTCAATCTCCATCAACATCTTCACCAGCACCATCTCATCTCAAACCCTAGTTCATCTCTTGTATCCAATCTTTGTCTCAAAACCTCAGATTGGTACCTGTGGGTTGCTAGTAGTGTTGATTACTCCTTATAGTTGATCCTAGTTGGTTTATTTGGTGGAAGATCATATGTTCAGATCCTTTATGCATATTAATACCCCTCTGATTATGAACATGAATATTCTTTGTGAGTAGTTACGTTTGTTCCTGAGGACATGGGAGAAGTCTTGCTATAAGTAGTCATGTGAATTTGGTATTCGTTCGATATTTTGATGAGATGTATATTGTCTCTCCTCTAGTGATGTCATGTGAATGTCGACTACATGACACTTCACCATTGTTTGGGCCTAGGGGAAGGCATTGGGAAGTAATAAGTAGATGATGGGTTGCTAGAGTGACAGAAGCTTAAACCCTAGTTTATGCGTTGCTTCATAAGGGGCTGATTTGGATCCATATGTTTCATGCTATGGTTAGCTTTACCTTAATACTTTTTTTGTAGTTGCGGATGCTTGCAAGAGGGGTTAATCATAAGTGGGATGCTTGTCCAAGTAAGGGCAGTACCCAAGCACCGGTCCACCCACATATCAAATTATCAAAGTACCGAACGCGACTCATATGGGCGTGATGAAAAGTAGCTTGACGATAATTTCCATGTGTCCTCGGGAGCGCTTTCCTTTATATAAGAGTTTGCCCAGGCTTGTCCTTTGCTACAAAAAGGATTGGGCCGTCTTGTTACACCGTATTTACTTTTATTACTTGTTACCCGTTACAAATTACTTTATCATAAAACTATTTGTTACCGATAATTTCAGTGCTTGCAGAGAATACCTTACTGAAAACTGCTTATCATTTTCTTCTGCTCCTCGTTGGGTTCGACACTCTTAATTCTTGAAAGGACTACGATAGATCCCCTATACTTGTGGGTCATCACCTCGCAAGTCCCATAAGGCTGCAGACGCAAGAGACTTGGCGCCACTAGAGCTTATACATTCTGATCTTCGTGAGATGAATGGCGTGTTGACAAAAGGTGGAAAGAGATACTTCATGATGTTGATTGATGACTCCACTGTATATTGTTATGCATCTTCTGAAATCAAAATGTGAGGCTTTAACTTTCTTCAAAAACTATAAAGCTGAAGCAGAGAACCAACCTGATCGAAAAATTAAACGGCTTAGGTCTGATCATGGTGGAGAGTACTTTTCCAATGAATTTGATTTGTTTTGTGCGGAACATGGTATAATCCATGAGAGAACACCTCCCTACTCACCTCGGTCAAATGGGGTAGCCGAAAGAAAGAACCGAACTCTAACTGATATGGTTAACACCATGTTAGACACACCGGGTCTCTCCAAGGAATGGTGGGGGGAGGCGCTAATGACTGCGTGTCATGTCCTAAATCGAGTTCCCACAAAGTATAAGACCATGTCTACATTTGAGAAATGAGAAAGGAAAATGTTGAAACTCTCTTACCTACGTACTTGGGGTTGTTTGGCGAAAGTCAACATACCAATTCCCAAGAAGCGCAAGCTTGGACCAAAAACCGTGGATTGTGTTATTCTGGGCTTTGCTTTTCATAGCATTGGCTATAGATTTTTTATAATAAAATATGAGGTATCGGACATGCATGTTGGTACGATTATGGAGTCGAATGATGCAACTTTCTTTGAGGACATATTTTCTATGAAGGATATGTCGAGTTCATCAAATCAGGAGATACCTACTCCATCTAGTGAGGAATTTGTTGTAATTCCTGAACCCCCCCCCCCCCATTGTGATGGAACACGTTGAGAATCTTGTTGAAGGTGACAATGAAACTCCTGTGAGGAGTGAGAGACAGAGGACTGCAAAGTCCTTTGGTGATGATTTCATTGTGTACCTTGTGGATGACACACCCAGGACCATTTCAGAAGCATATGCATCTCCTGATGCTGACTACTGGAAGGAGGTTGTTCGTAGCGAGATGGATTCCATCTTAGCTAACGGAACCTGGGATATCATTGACCGTCCTTATGGGTGCAAACCTGTAGGATGTAAGTGGCTGTTCAAGAAGAAGCTTAGACCTGATGGTATGATTGAAAAGTACAAGGCACGGCTTGTGGCTAAGGGTTATACCCAGAAAGAAGGTGAGGACTTCTTTGATACTTACTCACTCGTGGCTAGACTAACCACAATTCGGGTGCTACTATCACTGGCTGCCTCACATGGTCTTCTCGTTCATCAAATGGATGTTAAGACGGCTTTCCTCAACGAAGAGTTGAAGGAGGAAATTTACATGGATCAGCCAGATGGTTTTGTAGTACCTGGTCAGGAAGGAAAGGTGTGCAAGTTATTAAAGTCTTTATATGACCTTAAACAAGCTCCTAAGGAGTGGCATGAGAAGTTCGAAAGAACATTAATTATTGTCGGCTTTGTAGTAAACGATGGTGACAAGTGTGTGTACTATCGCCATGGTGGGGGTGAAGGAGTTATTCTCTGTCTGTATGTCGACAACATAATGGTCTTTGGAACCAAACTTGTTTTAATCAAGGAGGTTAAGGATTTCTTATCTCGTTGCTTTGAGATGAAGGATTTAGGAGTAGCTGATGTTATCTTAAACATCAAGTTGTTGAGAGATGAGAATGGTGGGATCACACTGCTTCAGTCTCACTATGTGGAAAAGATCTTGAGTCGTTTTGGGTATAGCGACTGCGCGCCTTCTCCAACTCCATATGATGCTAGTGTGTTGCTTCAAAAGAATCGACGGATTGCCAGAGATCAATTGAGGTATTCTCGGATTATTGGCTCGCTTATGTATTTGGCGAGTGCCACGAGGTCTGACATCTTTTTTGCTGTGAGCAAGCTGAGTCGGTTTGTGTAAAAACCGGGAGATGATCATTGGCATGTGCTTGAGAGAGTTATGCGCTACTTGAAAGGCACTGCGAGCTATGGGATTCACTACACCGGGTATCCAAGGGTATTGGAGGGTTACAGTGACTCAAACTGGATATGTGATGCTGATGAGATTAAGGCCACAAGTGGTTATGTTTTTACACTTGGTGGTGGCGCTGTTTCCTGGAAGTCTTGTAAGCAGACCATCTTAACGAGGTCAACTATGAAAGCAGAACTCACAGCATTAGACACTGCCACTGTTGAAGCAGAGTGGCTTTGTGAGCTCTTGATGGACTTACCTATGGTTGAAAAACCAATACCCCTATCCTGATAAAATGTGATAATCAAACTATGGTTGTCAAGATAAACAGTTCTAAGGACAATATGAAGTCCTCAAGGCATGTGAAGAGGAGACTAAAATATGTCAGAAAATTGAGGAACTTCGGAGTTATTACATTGGATTACACCCAAATATCGACAAACTTGGCAGATCCCTTCACAAAGGGTTTATCACGTAATGTGATAGATAATGCATCAATGGAGATGAGTTTGAGACCCATCGCATGAGTTGTCCATAGTGGTAACCCACTCTATGTGATCGGAGATCCCGTGAAGTAGAGGTGGGAGACAAGCTGTTGGTCAGCTGAGAGGAGAGTATCCCTATTTCGATTATCCCACTCCATGAGAGCATCTCCAACAGGCGCGCTAAACAGGCGCCGCGCCGTAAATATACCCACTTTAGCGAGCGCGCAACCCGGTGGATGGCTCCAGCGGGCGCGCAATGACCGTGTGCGCGGTATAACCAGTTGGGCGCGTGGCAGGAAGCGGTACCTCGTGCGGTGTATTTGCGGCGCCCGCTTCCGCGCGCGGCACACTCGACGCTTGCGCTGCACTCTTCTTCTCCCCCTCCAAAGCCCCGCGCGCGCCGGCGCCGGCGACCCGCACCCATGGACGCACGCGCCGGCACCCCGCTCACCCCGTCCTATAGCCGCGACCCCCCTCCCCTCCCCCCGCCGCCGCCGCCACAAACCCTAGCCCGGGTGGCATTGGCCTCGCCTCCGCCGGAGCTCCTCCGACCAGCGGCCTCGCGCGCGGCCTCTTCATGCCGCCGCGGTTGACCTCGGCGGCGGGTGGCGTCGCGCCGGCGCCGGCCCGAGCCGCCGCCCCCTCCTCCTCAAAGCTCCCCAATGCGGCGCGGCCAAAGAAGGGCAAGACATCGGCGAAGAAAAACAAGGCGACGGACGGCTCTGGCACCTCCAAGGCGAGGAGGAAGAAGCTTGCAGGGCGTGCGACGGGCGCGGCGGCTACCGAAGCGCCGGCAAGCTCACTCGTTGAGCCGGCGGCCGGCGCGCACAACATGTTCGACGAAATGCCTCCAAGGTAAAAAAAATCTAACTTTTCATTTTTTGTTATTTTTTGAATGCATTCGTCACATATAGATAGCTTATTTGCATTGTGCAAAAAAATTTGTAGTCTCAATGATGATGCATACATGTCAACGATGGGTGTTGGCTCCAACAATTCGCATTGGTCTCAAACCAATGACATGCATTTTGAAGACCATGAGTTCGAGGTGGACGAGGAGGGTGAAGGCATTGTCGACACACCGAAAGGAAGAGCGAGCAATTACACCAACGCCGATGACATCTTACTATGCAATACTTGGTTGCAAGTGTCGAGGGATCCATCCGTTGGAGGTGATCAAAGTAGAGAAGCTTATTGGAACCGGATGAAGGAACACTTTGATGCTCGCAACGTGAGTGGAATTGACCGCTCCAACCGATCACTTAGGTCCCGGTGGTCGACAATCAGCTCGGATTGTCAAAGGTGGGCGGCCTGTCAAAAGGCGGTTGACAAGTTGAACCCAAGTGGCACAAATGAGGATGATAGAGTAAGTGCCATTTCATCTTACATGTTGGTGCTAACTTGCTTTGTTTTGCTTGTTGTTGGTGCTAACTTGCTTTGTTTTCATGTAGTACAACATTGCGCAAAATTTGTTCAAAGAAGAGGAGAGGAAAACCAAGAAGGGGAAGATCAAGAAAGGAAGGGTATTTACTTTGCCTCATTGCTATGAAGTGTTGAAGGATGATGAGAAATGGAAGAAGCATGAAGATTTGGATGATTTGCATTTGAGCGACAAGCGGAAGCGAACAATTAAGTTGGATGATGATGATGAGGAGGATGATGCATCAAGTGATGACGGCAAGAGAAGCCCCACACCCAACTCAGTTTCATACTCGAAGCTAAAGCGACCGGATGGGTGCAAGAAAGACAAAAACCTAAAAGAAGAAGAGGAAAGGAGATGATGAGCTCAAAAATGCTATGGAAGCTATTGTGAAGGCAAGAAAAGAAGTCAATGAGGTGAGGAAAATAGCAAGGACCCAAGATGCCGCGGCCGAGGAGAGGAGGTTGGCGGCCGAGGAGAGGAGGGTGGCGGCCGAGGAGAGGAAGGTGGCTTTGGAGGAGAGGAAGGTGAGCAATGAGGAGCGAACTAGGTTGTTGGAATGGGAGAAGCACTTGTTCTTCTTGGACACAACTAACTTCAATGCGGCGCAAAAGGAGTATGTCAATCTTGCCCAAGAAGAAGTCTTGATCCAAAAAAGAGCCATGGTTCATGCAATGGGTGGCGGTGGCCTCGGCGCCATGGGTGGCGGTGGCCTTGGCGCCATGGGTGGCATGGGTGGCTTCGGAGGTACCGTGAGCGGTTTAGGTGCAATGGGAGGCATGCCTAGCTTTGGAGCACCCCCCGACGCTATGGCCACCATGGGAGGCATGAGTTTTGCTTCTCTCATGGGAGGCATGGGTGCACCTCCGGCTGCCATGGGCGGAATGTCTTTCGATGTGCCTCCTCGCACACGTTCCCATGAAGATGCCGTTGAAGATCTTGCCAACACCGTCGGAGCTTCACGTGATGCGGTGCGCGATGAGGAGAGGGAGGAAGATTCATCTTCGGAGGCGGAAGAATCGTCTTCCGAAGATGAGGACGAGGACGAAGACGAGGACGAGGAATGATGTGTCTTTCATTTGTGTATTGAACTTGATTTGCATTTTGAACTTGGTTGGATGAATTTGTGGGCATGATTTTAAACTTATGGGCATGAACTTCATCAACTTGTTTGTGTGAAATTTTTATTGTGTTGAAAATGTTTATCATTTTGTGTTGAAAATGCCATATGCAATGCACCGGCGAGTCGCGCGCGCTGCATTTTTGCGCGCTGCTGGAGCGGCGCGCGCGCTGCATTTTAGCGCGGCTGCTGGAGCCAACGATATGCGCGCGGCATATCTGTTTTTTGCGCGCGGCGTGACCGGCGCCTGTTGGAGATGCTCTGAAGATGCAATACTCTCCTGATCTGCATGGCAGGTTGATACTTGTCTTAATGTGTTCCAAGTGGCTTATTCGGGTAAGCAGAGATGTTGTCCTGCTGAGCATCTCCTGAGGAACACACCTATATGAATTTGACTGTTAAATGTCGCGGTCTGTGAGAATTGGGTGTTCTCTAATAAATTCATGAAAGACCCTGAAGTATGACATATACGCTCCACCCGCGGGGAAGCCTTGCGGCAGCCCAGTATCGATCAAGAATTTGTGTGAACCTAGTCTCGCAGAAAACTTATAGTTCAAGGCATAGTCCACTATTCAAGTTGTGATCTAGTGTAGTATAAATTTTTGAGTGAAAGTTCAACTTTACAGTCTTCACTGAGCACCGGTATATAAACAATGTTTTGGAACTAAATGATGAGATGTGCCAATGAGATTTTGTGGGGGATTATTGGAATTTTGCCAGTAGGCCTTTGGCCCAAAGCCCAACTAAAATTTTGAAATTCTCTTGGCCCATTCATGCACACATGTGAGTGAAGTGAGCGAGACTAAAGTTTAGTCCCACCATGGAAGTTGAGTGAGAGTTGCACATCTTTATAAGGTGAACTCTTCTATCACTTGTATGAGCATGAGAAGAGGAGACCTACACGCGCGTTCCTCCTCCTCGCTCGCCTCGCCACGCCTCGTCACGCCGCGACACGACGCGCCGCGGGATTGAGCCGAGCCGAGGACAAAGCTATGCACGTTGTCTATATTTTTGCTGCTCGGGAAAAATTAATGAGTCGGAACCGTTTCCGATTCTTTTGGATCACGACTCGGACGTGGGGTTTACCCTAGTCGCCACCGTATCGTATGGTTTCGCACCACCGTTTCAGATCATTGCGCCGCCACGCAAGTCTTCTCCATCCCTCCTTCCGGCGTGCACCGCAAGAAGGGACAGCAGGCCTCCGGAACCCCGCCTCTCGTGATCCTGTACGGTAGAGGGGTGATCAGGTTTTTGGGAGCGCACTCGCGCGACTGCTGGCAGCGACGACTTCGCGAACGACGACTTCTTCTCCGACCTCGGCAACCTCATCATCGACGACATGGGCGACAACGTCAACGCAGGCGGTGCTGCTCCTGTTGCATCGTATGTGATTATATCCTTGTCCGAGATCGTGGTAGAATTCATGTTTCTAGTATGTGCCCTAGATGTGATATGTTCATCTACTATGCTAGCTCACATGATTAGTTTAATATCTGTTAGTACTATCATGATTTATCTTCTGTTTATTCGGATTAAATCTTGTAGTAATTTGCTCTTGTTTTGAATAGTTATGAATAATTGGTTGCAGTGGGTGGAAGTAAACAACGAGGTTGGAAGTTAGTGATCTAAACGCTCTAATAATACTCCCACCGTTCCAAAATAGATGACCCAACTTTGTATTGTCATCTATACAAAGTTGGGTCATCTATTTTGGAACGTATGGAGTAGTTTACAGAGGGAATATTCTTTAATCTTTAAAAAAGAAAAATACCTTATATGATCAAATAATCATACTGCTTTTTTAATACGGGTTGTGAGGGGTGTGCCGAAGGGCTCCGCAGATCACACGCAATGATCCCCGCAAGCAGCATGTGAACGCAGATCTTCTAGTCAAGCAGAGAAAAGGCGACGCGGCAGGCGGCACTGCAACAGTACAGACAGCACGCCGGGCAGCATGCATGGTGGTTACCACATGCAAGGTTAGACGCGTTGCATATTTGGCAACTTTTTTAGCAACTGGGTACGTACGTACAGTAGTTGTTAATTTGCAACTGGGTACTGTAGTTGCTAGTTCCTCGCCGATTCCTCGTGTCTTTTCTTTTTTGTTTTTGTTTCTTGCAGGGGTTCTTCGTGTCTTAGAGCTAAACACTTTCCCGCTGCTTCCTAGAAATTGCTGCACACTTTCGCGCATCCTCTCCTATTAATATCACGACACGTCTCGGTTTCGCATCACTCCTCCTTCACCTGTTGTTGCATTTGAAGATCCATCTACACCCACTCTCTCTCTCTCTCTCTTCAGTTGGCTCTTGGTCCGCTAGCTCAATTCTGCTACACAACAACTGAAGGGAAATTGATAAGCGGAAGGTGGTATATATATATATATATATTCTAATTTATGGTGGGTTCATGAATCGGCGAGTCCCACTCAGATTTCCTGGTTTGATTCCTCCGCAGGGGTAAAACAATGGAGATGGTACAGTCAGCACTTGTGGCTGAGGCCGTGAGCGCAGCCGTGTCCTTCCTGTTCACCGGCCGCGGGGAGAAGGCGTCGCCGGAGCGCCTCATGGAGAGGATGGAAATGGCGCACACAAGGCTGTCTCTGGGGCTCGAGAGGACCAGGAGGATGCCCATGACCATCATACCGTTGTTTTGCCTAAAGAAGAAGCTCAAGGATGCGTTTGAGGAGTGCGATGGTCTGCTCGACAAGGCGAGGGATCTCCGGCAGGTGGTGCCCTCTTTTCCCACAAAGATTATGCAAGCCGTCCTGCCCTCTTTCGTTGTCCCGAAACCGAAACAAGATGTGCTGAGCAGCTCTGTTGTTGCAAGATTTGAGTGGCTTGCCGAGGAAGCCGACAAGTTTGTCAGGGACGTGGAGTCCGGATCGTCGCTTTCTCACTACAGGTTCCTGAACCCTCTCATCGGGCAGCTTCTTGAAGGTAAAAATATCCTCTACCACAAGGTGCAAAGAAGCCAGTCGTGTTCTCTTGGCATATGGCCGGTCTTTGTGGAAGAGTATGGCAGGGTTGCAAGGCTAGCTTTTCTTTATGAAGACCGCATGGCGCCGCATAAAAGTTTTAGGCTAATGTTGGCTCTGAGACTGTACGAGAGCACAAACATAGTTGGAGTTGCCGCGCAGTGTTTGCAGTCAATTGGAGCTCAGTTCAAGCCTATGGCCAAAGTTGGAGCTGGGGAACTCACTCGATTACCTACACAAGATGTCATGTACTGTGATTCAGTCGATTCGCTATGCTGGGATGAGATAGTCCGAATGACTACAAAATGGAGTCCAGACCCAATGTGTTGCATAGCAAATGGGATCAACAAGCCATGTGCTAACAATACCATCTCATCCGAGTTGACAGGCAGGTTCCCACAAGAAGTGATGTTCGTTTTATTCAAGTGTTGTTTTTCAGCTTCTGATCACTGCTCGAGGAGCTCAAGTAATGAAGCCTATATCAACACCATAAGAGCCTGGCCACCTCTAAAGCTGTCTGTTGGCTTTGCACCTCATATCTCGCCCAACCTCCCGGACGAGAGTAGCTTACACCAAATAGAAGAGGGGATAAGAAGAGAGGCAATCGATTATTTCATTCAACACCCAGAGCTGACGGACTATGAAATGGACTGGAACTCAGCACATGGGTGGGCTAGTTTTCGTGTTTCGAAGCCGATCACTGAAACTAGGAGAGGGTTGAAGAGAAGGCGTTAGAAGTTCAGACTTGAGAGCAGAGAAAAGCTTTCTACTGTATTTGCTTAAATAGCCTCTATCAGATGGTGATGTGCTTGATATATTATATGCCTGTGTCTTGTGAGCCTGCTGGCACGGGGCTGGCTAGTTGCTTAATTCGGATCATGTCTTATTTAAGCATTGGAACTATATGTCTTCATCTGTTTCCTCTGTTAATGACGTGCGATACGCGGCGGATCTGACGACGGCGCGCATCGTTCATCTACACGACGGCGAGCTCCTCCTCCGGGGAGATGCCCTGCGCCTCGTCCTATTCGACGATGAGGACATGGTGATCGACGCGCGGGCACTTCGTGAGCACGAGTCAGTGGATATTGGTTTCGTCGCCTCGTTCCCATGTTTTTTTGCGAGGATTATGGACAGGATTCCGACGACCGCCGGAGTGGATCCACCACGGGTCGGTGGAGGATCAGACCAGAGCAATGTGACAGACCCTACGGTACACGGCACAGGGCGTCGCGCCACCGCACCCGACCCATCACGCATGGGGCCGAGGGGGAGGCGTCACCAATGGCGGATGCCGACCACGTGGACGGCGATCCTGGACGCCTACCACCACGCGATGCACCGAGGGGGAGTACACAAGCCAAATCTCACCTACCTCTTGACCTAGACGCTGCCCTCTCGCATTTGTGGGCGGCGTGGCAGAACCCTAGATCTGATCCCCCTTCCTCCTTCTCCTGGTGGCGGGGAAAAATTGGCGGTGATTGCAGATCGTTCACCGAGATCGTCGCATCTCCTTCGCGCCCGCCAGATGCCATGGCTGACAAGGCGGGGCAAGGATTCTGTGGCAACCGTGGGGAGGGATTCGGTGCTGGACGCGCAGGCCGCGGCGCGGGTCGATTTGACCGCGGCGGTGGGCGCTTCGATCACGGTGGTCGGTTCGACCGCGGTGCGGGCAGATTCGACCGCGGCGGTGGCCGTTTCTCATGGCGGAGGGACTCCAACAACAACAACATCGACAAGACTGGCATCTCTGACACGTCCGAGGCCTCGCGTTGGGAGGCGGCAGCAGCGGCGACGGAGCGACAAAGTTCTAGCAAAGTGGTGGTGGAAGTTGGATACAGGGGAGGGGTTGTGGCAAGATGTGGTGAGAGCAAAATATCTTAAGAACAGCTCGTTAGCTACTGTGAAAATAAAATTTCATGACTCCCCTATCTGGAAAGCCTTGTTTAAAGTAAAGGAGATGTATATGGCCGGGAGGAAAGTGATTGTCAATAATGGCAATGTTGCCAGGTTGTGGCATGACCCCATTGGCACCCACCCACCTCTGGGGATCACCTATCCGGCCTTGTTCAGTATTGCTAACCACCAGGACGATACTGTTGCTTAGTTTATGAACCGTGCTAGTGGAGATATGTTCAGACGCAGGCTGAATATAGACCTATGTTATCAATTCGATGAGGTCAAAAAAATTGTTGACAACATTGACACTTCGGCTGGTCCAGATAAGATTGTGTGGGCTGCTGGACCCAAAGGCAAATACACCACTAAATCCATGTATTCTTATCTGGAGAGAGATCTTGCTGGCTGTGACTATAAATGGATTTGGAGGGCCGGATTACCTACCAAAATCCAGTTTTTCCTTTGGCAGCTTTTCCAGGATGCTGTCCTAACTAGGGATGTTATGAAGCGTCGAAACTGGGTTGGCAACCCCAGTTGTTCTTTCTGCGATTGCAGAGAAACATATCTGCATTTATTCTTTCTCTGTCCAGTGGCAAGGGTAGCCTGGCGTACTGTGGGGGCGATGCTTGGGACCGACTTATGTCCCAACAATTTGTGCCAGTTTTACTCTTGGTGCTATGCATTTCTTCCTCAAGGGGAACGATATTTCACTGCGGGGCTGGCGGCTATATGCTGGGCTATTTGGAATCGTAGAAACCAGGCTACTTTTGAATTCAAAAAATTGTCATCTTCTTTCGAGATTGTTTTCAATGCTTGTATGCACTTGTCTTATTGGGCGGGTCTTCTGAAGGGCGAAAGGCGAATGGAGCTGGAGCGTGGTGCGATGATTCTGAAGGAGAACGCTAAAGAGATGATGAGACTCTGCGCGACTGCACACGCGGGTGACGCCGTGGAGTGATCAGGCCGAGATGCCAAAGTCATTTGGAAGCCTTTTGGAGTGATCGGGCTGAGATATCAAGGCATTTGGAAGCATTTTGTGGAGTCTGTTCTCCCCATGTTCTACATAACTGTGTTGCCTTTGTGTGGGTTGTAATGTGGTCTGAACTTAGTTTGGTTCGTTGCGTGTTGATGGTGCTTCACGGTTTTCGCCTTGTAGTGGGCGTTTCGATTGCGAGCGCCCACAGCGGGTTTCCCTGAAGTGCTTGACCTCGCTTTTTCCCTTTCCCTTGTTTGAATTTGGAAATGGCTGTATTTCCGTTATATTTTAATGAAAAGGGGATTAGCCCGGGTCCAAAAAAAATGTGCTTTACCTTCAAACACAATCATGGTTTGTGTATGGCTTGCAAGTCTGAATCTGTTTGAATCATTGTCAGAATCTGTTTACTACACATACTCTGTCGGCTCTGCTCTTGCTATATACTCCCTCCGTAAAGAAATATAAGAGCGTTTAGATCACTCTAAACACTCTTATACAGTATTTCTTTACAGAGAGAGTATTGCATATCTTCAGACAGAATCGTATAACCTCCTGTACTGGAGCATTCAGCAAGATACGGCAGAACTAGGCTAATCTGATGAGCCCCAGGCTGCAGCGGCCTCCTCACAGAGCGCCTCGTGGATTTAGGAGGAGATGACACTAATCAACCGCCTACAGGTTCAGGAAATGCAAGCAGCTAGCAATTGGATTGAGATTCTTTGAACAATTATTAATTTGTTAATTTAGCTTGAGGAGAGCAGCAAGTGATGACTTGAATTCAATCCTGACGGCATGAAGGTCCTCCATGGCCGATTCATCCTCCGACGTGATCTCGGATGTCTGTCGGGTCCTAGGTAAGGCTTCACCGTGTTTACCCATTCGGCGTGGTTTGCTTTGAATTCGGACCTGAAACACATCTTCGGAAAAATTAATTTTGTCGCTGATGCACGCACGTACAGTTTGGGGATACTCCTGACATCCTATGTGCCCTACAGCTTTATTACACCGATCGAGTACAAATGCCTGCCTGAATTATGAATCTAGTAGTCGGCATGGTGGTGGTGTGCATTATCGATCGGGCACACAGTTAGGGCATCTGCAACTTCAACCCGTAAATTTCCTCTCACATTCGTCTTTGGACAGACGGACCAATCCACGGATACAGATGCGGGAGGCCGCCATCCAACATTAGCCGTATACATCCGCTCTTCCTCATTTTTTTTCCAAGTTCGCATGATCAAATAGCCGCATGCAAAGGGTACAGATGTTCAAATAGGTGCATACAGCACTAGTTCAAATTTTAAAAAGTTCAAATAGCCGCACGGAAAGGGTACATGCTCCGCGTCTTCAAGGACCGTGTGCAGCATCACTGTCTCATCGGAGTACTCCTCGTCCGATGTGTCATCGGACGACTCAACATACTGCTCATATATGTACTCCAAATAGAAATCCATTGCTAAAAAGAAGGGACAACCGTTTTTAGCTTCGATAATTCATCGAACAGTTGTTGGGCATGGTGAAAATTACAACAATGGATGGTACCTGCCAGGGCGGTCGGAGGACAAGGGTTGAACAGAGACGGAGGAGAAGCGGGGTAGAGCCATGCTGGAGCGCCGGAGGTGACGGAGACGCAGAGTTCCGATAGGGGTATGCCGTGGTGCCTGGGTGGTGGAGCGGCGGTGAAGGCAAGAGAGAAAGAAGGAAGGAGAGAAAACGGGGAGGATGGAGTCCCGGGGTCCGGGAAAGGTTTTGGGTGGGCAGGAGTGTCGAATTCTGATGTTTCACGTGTCCGGACTCCCGCAAAGCTCCCCCACTTTTGTCTCCGTTTTGCGGTAGAAATCGCATCTGGACCACCCCGCAGACCGATACAGGCCCACATTCGATGGCTCCCGCGGTCCGGACGGTTGTAAGAGGTTTGCGGGTCCGTATAATTGACAGAGGCATTTGCACAAGAGTTAATACCAGTTTTAGAACACCCTTCGAACAAAATTAATTGACGCAACCTTTATACGATAAGAACTAAAAAATCCATAAAAGTGACCCTTAAACTTAAAAGGTCACTTTGGTGGACGGGCTCTAGTGAGCCTATATTTTGAATAGTGCCAAAATGATATTGTGAAGTTTCAAGATGCTTTGACATGTGTTGTTGAAAGTTTTTTTTCAGAAAACTGCAGAAACTCATACATGGTTGCATATATAAACAGAAAAGTAAAAATAACCTCTCTTGTTAGCACTACATAGTTCACTCATATTTTGCATGCAAAGACTACATATCCAGTTTGGGTGTAGTTAAAACATCTTCCCAGGGCTTTATTGTGCTTTCCCAGATGGATTCAGTTTTAAAAGATCATGTTACATTTTATTTTTGTTCAGAAATATTACTCCTTGTTTTTTTGTCTTCAGCTCCCTTATATTGTTCTAAACCACTGATCCATACTCAAATTGAATACAGAGCTAACCGGTTTAGTGAGGCAAAAAGATTCATATTTTTTTGCCGGTCAAAGCAGTATGTTCTATTAAATGAACGGGGGTTGAAATTCAAGGTTTGTTAGATTTCGACAAATGGAAAATAGAGCAGGGAATTAGCCGACTTACCTGGACGATTGGAGAGAGGCAATGACGCAGAGATGATTGCTCAGGGAGCCACGGCGTAGTGATGTGGCAGACGTCATTTTGTACCTCACTGTGCAACTGGCGTAACGATGATGATTTTTTTGAGAGCCGTCAGCATAGCAAAGAGACATAGATCAACGCAGACCTGACTGCGTTCTAAAGTGAGGTTGTGAATAGTGACATATGTAAAGAGACCAAACTAACTAAGTCTGTGTGCGTATAACACTCAATTTGAGTATGCAAACAACATTCGGACTATTAGCAAGTAATCAGGTAAGTGCTTATTACCCTGCAAGAAGTAAGCACAAAAATTTATGCTAAGGATCAAACAGATGCTAAAGAAGAAAATCCACATACTTATTCTAGAATGCATTCAATTCACCAGCTTGCTTTGCCTCACTGCCGCCAATCAAATTTATGATACCCAATCAAAAGCATACCTTTGTCTAGCATCATTTTAACAAGTGCTTGTACGAGACAAAGACCATTCTTCTTTTGAGTTTCTTTGAATTCTCTATTGCAATCGCATACTCAAAGAAATAATCTTCTGGTTCCAACTTCCAATAAGACTTAATTGTCTTAAAAATAATATACCTTACCAGGTCAAGATACCTTATATTTTGCTCGCGTACTGAATAAACTTTTCCAAATGATAGGTGCCTGACGCTCCAGCTACCGTTTGATCGCACTGCTCGGATCTCGGCCCGAACGCTCCAGCTACCGTTCGATCGCACTGCTCGGATCTTGGCATTGGGTTGTTGCCATGTCACTCCAGTAGAATCGTTCGGGCTGTAAGGGTTGGGCCCGGACGCCTCACCCACTTCAACCCATCCTCCTCTCTCCCCCTTACCGTATACAGAGTGAGAGAGATAGAGATCCCGCACCCATATGATGTACTCCGGCCGATGCCAGCGACCAGCCGACCACGGCAGTGGTAGGTGGTGGAGCCAGAGCTGCGGCCGTGGCAGCGGCGCATCCTCGATCGAAGAGGAGGAACTTAGCGGCGGTGGCACCTTAGGGAGTTCGATCCACGCCGCCGCCACCGGGCATATCACGGCTCCCGAGATACAAGCGTGTGTGGCACCCAAGAGCCACAAATCCTCATCTAGAATTAAAGCCTATTTTTATTGTCATTTTTTTAATACTCCCTCCGTCACAGTTTACAAGTCCTACGCGTATACCTAGGTTATCAATTTTATCACCCTAATATAAACTATATAACACAAAATTATACCTTTTGAAAATAAAACATCTGAAGTTTATATTGATATATTTTTTGTAATATATGACTTGTATTATGTTAGTCAAATTGACAATCTAGGAGTACGCGCACGCCCTATAAACTAAGAGAGAGGGAGTATAAGAGAAACACCTCAGAATCTCAGATTACCAACCACACTTTTAACACTATATGTTCGAGGGTTACTTCTTCGTGAACATAACTTTTGACGTGCCAAGCAGACAGGGAAACGAATGGCCTCTCAAAAAGTCGGTATCCCTATGGTCTGCACTTTGGCACGCATGTTATCATGATCCGGTCCAGCACTCCAGCATATCAAACAACCACCCTATGCAACTTTACAGGTCAAAGCTCACAAACAGAACATAATCTTTGACTCCCAATACAGCGGATCAACCACACTTAGTTCACGGCGAAAAGTCGAGGCTCCAGCCGGAATGATCAGTTTTAGGTCTCCAGTCGGAATACTCGGTTTCAGGTCATACATATTGCTACATAATATAAGGTGGTCACTTCCACGGTACCATACTGCCTCCATTCATAAGAGCGGTTCTTGTCTGCCATTCCGAGACTAGGCTATCATAGAGCCGAAGCAGCGATCATACAACATATCCATGATCGGAATGATGTCGGTAGATCGTCTAACTATATTATTGACTAGAGTTCATGGCGAGGAGAGGACTAGCTAGGGTTGGTGAACCGAACACGTCGCGATACCGTGATGCTGCGGTCCTTGGAGTGCTGGGTTTAGTTCTGGACTCCGGTCTTCTCTGTTTCAGTAGTCCAGTGGCGGTACGGAGGCCATGTTGCCGGTGAGATTCTGCAGGTCGTGGCCCCCAGAATAACCGTCGCAGACATTGCCGTGCGCCATCCTCGCTCCAGGTGCAGAGGTCAGAAGGCCCTCGCCGCCGCGGACCATCTGCTGCACCTCCTGCTGCGAGAGTATCTTGATGCACCCTACGCTATTCACAAACTCCCTGGGAAAGAACGGCATTCGAAGATGTTATGCACGATGAGGAGATCGAATTTATTGTATGTGCAAACGACCGGAGATGGTTTTTCTAGGTCACTTACTGCCATGGGTCGTCGCCGACGAGAAGAATATCATTTTCTCGGTCGACGAATACAAGCTGCCAGCCTGATCTTACGGGGTCCTCCAGTTGGCCTTCGAGGCCAAATAGATGCTCCAGCTCACTACGTAACTCATAGTAGCTGCTGAATCTGGTGATGTCGAGCGATCTTCCAGGGGACCCTGATTTGTAAACCTAATAAAACCAATATCAAAAGTATTCAGCCTTCAGTTCATGCAGAAGAAATATGCATAATAAGATGGATTAGCTGGTAACTGTGTGTTGGCACTCATCAAAATGGTGTCATTAGTGACCCAACAATTGTGCTCAAGATATTGTAAGACTTCACACAAAACTTTAAGAAGTACAGTAATTGATATGAACTCTTTGCCTCTTAAGTCCACCTAATATGAACTCTTTACCTCTTAAAGTCATCAGATCCACATTACCTCTTAATTCATCAGATCCACTTTGAAGAATGTGCATTGAAGAATTTAAAGAACATAATACATAAGTAGAAAATGCATACCTTCACAAAGGTTCCATCTTGTGATGGGTTTACACCACACATATTATCAAGAGAGTTGAAGGTTCCCGATTCGCCTAAACAACTGGAAGTTGCTAAGGTGTCTGCGGGTGGCAAATCTTCGCCACTATACCTCAACAAAGGTATGGCCATAGAAACAGTTCCGCTGCTGCTGCCACCCCTTGCACCTGCCATTCCGTCCTGGAATGCAAATGACGATGACAGAAATTGGTTGTCAACATTTGCACCATAAGCCTGGACACTGGATGAGTCTCTTGCTGACTGCGGCGCCAAGGTTCCAGCAAAGTGGGACATATTACTCTGGTGATTTACGTTCTCATGTTTGGGTTGCACAGACCGAGATTCAATATGACCAAGGGGTTCCACAGCCAACCTCTTTGAAGGCCATCCCTCCGGCGCCATTAATTGGTCAGTTCGAGGCAAACTAACAAGGTTTGAGGAATCTTGGCTAGAGAAGTTACGAAAACCATTGTGAAGATGCAACGATGGGTCATTGTTTCCTTCTAAGAGGTTCTGCTGGTAGAATGAAGATTGTGACTGCGAAGCAGACTCAGAACCAGGCATGCTAGAATCTACATCGGAAATACGATGACAACCAGATGAAAGCTGCTGTTGCATCTCCTGGTGAGATTGCTGTATAACCTGATGCCCTTGCTGTGGTGGTGCCGGAGGATTATGCAAATGCAGCTGCTGAAACTGACTTTGAAGAAACCCAGGATTACCACTGTACTGACTATGGCCGTGCTGAACAGTTTGCAGAGACGACTGCTGAGCCTGATACTGCATCTGCTGCAGAACATGATTGGCATACACAGAATTCAACCCACCGTTCGGATTCTGAGTCTGTTGGAATTGCAAGAGAGCCGAGGACTGTTTCGAAGGATCCCCAGTTCTAATTTCCTCCAGTGCTGCTGCAGCCATTTGCTGGTATGTGTCTGGCTTAAGACCCAGCAATGGAGAATCCATTCTTGGCTGAAGCCAAGGTGACGCTCCAACTCCCTGGAAGTTCAACGACTGAGCCCCTCTATCCCCATCTCCGAGCCACATGAGAGAAGAATAACGAGCAAAATCATCATTTTTGACACCTGCGCATATGATACAGAACAGAACTTGATTAAAAGGACACTTGGTTGAATTGTATAAAAGCAGAACCACGTATACTGCTATTCTTGTCACATCGATCAACCTACCATTGAACATGCCATGCATAGAGGGCAGCCCTGAAGCCCATGGACGCTTCAGTCTTAAAGGAAAAGCAGTTGGATACATCGGAAAGGTTGTTAATGGCTCAATCTCCCAGAGTGACACTCTAGGTTGTTTCTCACCAGCGGTGGACTCGTCCCAACCAACCTAAAACAAATAAAATTTCAGCCATTACCATTTAAGGTTGAACATGTTCTCACGAAGCAAACTGTGAAGCATGCGGAATAGGTTGAGGTGAATAACTAAAGAAGATAACAGCAGGAACTCTGGAATCATGACTAGTTACCTTCACAGAACGCCAATGTGAATTTGGCCAACGCACAGAGTCAAGATCACTTATGGTTGTGATTGTACCCATGTATCTGAAAGAAGAACAAACTGTCAGCTCACAGTTTTCATGCTGTTACTCAGTTCAATGTTTGACTTACCGTCTGACACTTGACTCCTCTGTCTCAAAAAGCATTCTAAACCGCATTCCAACAGACACACGTGTGTGGTAAACAGATTTGACATACTTAGCCAATGGAATGATGAACTCAGAAGGGCTAGCCCTGATAAAAGACAAAGATATTAATTAGGTATAGAAATAGAGTTATCTATTAGTTGAATTGGGATTTTGATGAATATACCGGGGGTTATAGAAAATAGTGAAACGACTGTTTGTGGCCGCAGCATGAGCTGCTGCTGCAAGAAGGCCTATATGCATGCTGTCGCTTGACAGCACAGAAGACGGCATAATTGTCTGAGGACGATTTGCATGACGAATCCCCAAGAGAAGTTGGTTATTATCATTCCTGGGAACATGGAAAAGTGTTATGTGTGATCAAGGTGTAACATGAACAACTATGGTAACAGCATAAAATTGGTTAGGAAATAAAGTAGTCGGTACCAGATGAAAATAACAGAATCCCCTGCTACTAGTCGCTTTGCACTTACAAAGACACTCCAACCTGTAGTCAGGAGATGCCTTTTTGGCTGACCTGCATAACAAGTGCAAAGGGCTAAGAGCACTGGCCAACTAAGAGTCCAATATTAGAACAAAATTAAAATACATCAAAAACTCTGCAACATGGGAACTATAAAAGATGAATACAACATTTTCCAGAGAAATTCCCCAACCAACAAAACCCCACTAATTCCAGCTGGCAGAAGGAAATGAACAATTCTAGGGACTAACAAGAAGGTGCTAGAACCTTCTCATCTAAAAGCTGCAAAATGTACTTTTTGTTAAGTCTTTCTAGGATTCTTATAAACTACTAGCCTTTACTTGATCAATACTAATCATTATCATCTATATGCACATGCTGCACAAAATCTGAGACAACTTGAGTACATACCACGGAATATGTGGCGAAATTTCCATTCATTATCATGCAGATCTTTTGCAATGAGCTCCTGGCATGGAGGCTGCAGAGAAAAATCCTGTAGAAAATTGAACGTGTCATTTATCTAATTAACCCAATTTAAAAAGTACAAAATAATGACCATTTCTTATAAATGCATTGAGAAAAACAAACTAAATTTCACTGGACGTTACCAATGGAGGGAAGACTTTCTCAGCAGACCGGCGAGGAACAGAAAATCCGCCATGTGTACTTGTATCACTTGCAGTCAAAGTCTTGCAGAAGTAATTAGTCGGCTGCTTGCTAGCAGCACCCAACTCGATTGGAAGAAAAGGCTCTTTTTGCTCTTCCTGTCATTGGAACCTCGTGATGAATACATAATTATTTCAATTATTTAACCTATATAACCTATTATCAGAATCCAGGCTACAAGAACAGAGAAATGTGATTAATACCGGGCTCAGCGGCTGCAGTGTCATTTGGGCATAAACTTCATCAGTCTCTGCATCGGCCTGCGTTAGCATCAAGAAATGATCTCAGGGCACCTCTTAAAAAACTACATGATGGTCCCTTCTATGTGTGAAGTGTAAACTTACATGCATGGTGACATTATGAAGCTGGCAGATCAACTGAGGGGGGAGATTTGGATAATTAGGGATTTGAGCATCAACCTCCTTATTAGTTGATGCGGCAACCTACACAAAAGTAAAATCACTTTAGAGAACTGCACTAAAAATGACTTTAGAAAACTGTAATTGGACAACATCCATGCAACAAAATTGATTCTTCATATAATGACACCTTCAATATTTCACTAAAGCTATGTCTCAGTAGAATCGCAAACCGTATGATGTTTACATGCTGCATTATGCAAAGAATAAGAACCTCCTGAGCACTCATGGCACAGCCACAAACTATACTTTATCTTTATCTTTATCTTTTTGGAAAACATAGTATATATTGGTGGTACAAACTGAAAAAACCTACGGACCTGCTCGCTATGGCCCTGTGGGAAATAGATGACCCGGCTTCCAACCGCGGGCAGAGACACAAGGGGCCCAGCGCATGCATGCCATAGCTCCGAGTTCAGACACCTTTGTTCCCCTGAAAAGTGCCAAGCACACATGAGCGAACAGAAACCACCAGAAAGCAAAGCTCATGTGAAGCTACTATTCGTACTTGGGACACAGACAAGAAGTCACAACGGGGAGGAGGCACAGTGAGTGACAATAATGCCATAACATGAGAACGATGAATAAATAATAAAAGCAACCGATGCAAGCATTTGTTTGTGCAGGCCAGCAATGGAGGCTACATGTATGCGATCAATCATGCGCAAACACAAGCAGGCTGAATTTGCACATTTGTTTAGCATCTTCGGTGGTTCAAGTGCACGCACGATCAGCACATTCCACAATCCGTAATCCACTGGAGATGCAGACAGGAGTACAAGTTGAGAATTGAACAGCTGAATTAATGAGGGGGCCGTGAGACGAGATGTACCATCGTTTTCCGGGAGGGACTGCGGCATCTCGGACATGGAGAGCTTTCTCTCCATCCAGGGATGCGACCGACGCCAAGAACACCCAACTCCGCCGTGATGCGGCAGGGACACGAAGCAGCTGGCTGCTCAGAGCTGCGCCGCGCTCCCAGCAGCAACGCCCGACCTCTCCCTCTGCGCCCAGAGAAGCTCCTCCATCCTCCGCCGCTGCTTCGTCCAACCTGTTATTGCCCCTTCGCCACGAAGCAGCAGCCGCCTCAGCTTGAAGCAGGCCCTAACCGAAGCCCGAGCCGCCCAGGCAAACCCTCGCCATTGCCGACTCACCTCGGCGCGCCCAAATCCCAGCCACTCCAACGAACCTCCAAGCCCGCTCACCGATCCAAATCCTCCCCGGTGAACAGGAGAGAAGCGCCAACCAACCCGGCGGCACGGCTCACCGCCCCAGACCCGATTCCACCGAGCACGGAGAAACCGAGGAAGGCAGCCGGCCCGAGCTCATTCAGCTCAGGAGGAAGCAGAAGTAGCGCGGCTCGCGGAGGCACAGCTCGCCGCTGACCGAGAACCGCGACCACTCGCCCCCTCGAATCGCCATTGCTCGCGCGCGCTCGCTCAGGACCAGACCACGGCAGACCAGACCAGACCAGACACCACGGCGGCCGGACCAGACCCCACCCGGCGGCCGAATCGGACGCCGCGGCCACGGGGCGGGAGCTGGGCGCGCGGCGGAGAAGGGGAGGGCGGCCGCGGAGGCGGAGGGCGCGTCGGTGCGGGCGGAACCCTAGCGGGGCGGGGCGGGGCGGGCTAGGCGGCCATGGCTGGATCGAGGGAGCGGAGGCCGAGAAGTGGTGGGAATTTCTTTTCTTTTTTTCCGTTTCGGGTTTAGTGTGCAGCGGAGGAGGGAAGAGGTTCTCTCTTCTCGTAGGGGGTGTAAAAAAACGATCGGATGAATTTCTTTTTCTGCTTTGCCCCCTTGCAATAGCTTGAATTACGTTTTTGGTTGCTCTGGGAATTTTTGCTCCTTTTTCCACACACACACAATTTGCGATTGGGTGTGTCTGTGTAAAAGAATATTTAAGTTTAGTTTTTTTACTTGCCATTTTGTTTCTAGTTTGCCCCTTTGCAAGAGCTTTAATTGTATTCAACAAAAACATTCAAACTTCGGCTTTGTACTACAGTCACTCGTATGAGTTGAGCTTTTCACATCCAGCATACTTTATGATACACAAATAAATGAGTAGAGATGCTTTTTACTGAGAACCAAGCTATCAAACATGGGCATAATCAATGTTTCGCCTACATAAGACAAGATGTGGCGTGATTTCAACTTTTCGTTTCACCTTGAGCACGGAAGTGATGGGTCAATATGCATTGAATTTGAACTAACTTTGTCAATTGCTTACGAGTCACTGCCACTTGTTACTAGCTTAGCTACCCTAGTCTTACACTTGTCACATAGTCAAAAAAAACATATTAAGATGGCCTTATCTTGCCCGCAAAAAAAAAAAGTCGGCCTTATCTTATTTAGGGGTCAAAAGTGTTGCAAAGTAAGAATCCATGGTGGAGTACAATAAACACACCTAACAAGGTGTGCATAAAACACAAGAAAAACTGCTAGCTCGGTCAAGTCTTGCTAGTCTTCTACGAGAAAAGGTAGGATTGTCAAAATAAATTTAGGTTCCAGTGTCTCCTTGATAGTGGATGGTTGTTATTTTTACTTTAAATTTCTTTTCCACCTCGAAAGTCGAGTCAACAGGTGAGTCAAGATGCATTAAGCATTCACACTATGTGTGAGTCACCCCCAACATGTTTTTCACCTGTTTAAATTTAAATTTATTTAAACTAAAATTTGAACACTTACTTTGAAACGAAGGAAGTGTTATTTTCCATGCCTACGAGCCAAACATGTTTCAGAAAAAAGCATCCATGGAAAAAGAAAAGAACATGAACCTAGGGCTGAAGACGCAAATAAGAGAGCAATCGAGGTGCCAACACAAAAGTCCACCCCAGCCCTCCTCGTATGCGTACGTCGGTACGTGTGACACGAGACCGCTGGAAATCACCACCGGCGCCGGGGAAAATTACCGTCCCGCCCCCGCCGGGCCCCGCCGCGGAGCGACTGAGGCTGGCGCGAGCACGTGCAGGGGCACTCCCGTCATTGTCTCCACCTCCCGGCCCCGGGCCCCCTCTCGTCGTACGAGGATTCGTCCCTTTCCTCACGGGGGCTGGCGGGCCCGCGCGCGGACCATGACTGATGACGCCGGGCGTACCCGCGCCGTCCGATGCGCGATGGACGGGCCAGGGTACCTCGGTCGGGGCGACCGGTTGCACGAGGGGGCAGCGGGTGGCGCGGAGTGGAACGGGTGCGCGCTCGTACTCCGTGCAGTGCTTCTCTCGGCGGTGGGTCACTGGGCTCACTGCACCGGGCTGGGCTTGCGGTGTAGGGGTGTAGTAGACGTGCACTGCTGGTGCTGGTGATCCTCCTGTGGTGATGGGGTTGCATGTTTGATTTTTATGTTGATCCATTCCATAGTACCTCACCATGATAACCCATGTTAACTTTCGGAGAACGTGCCGCCAGTTCCCAAGTGTTAGTAGTACTCCCTCCGTTCCACGTATAAATTTTTTAAGAAGTGAAATTTAACTAACTCTGATCAAGTTTGTAGAGAAAAACATAGACAACTAGACTACCCAATACACTTCATTAGATACATACATCACAAGATGTACTTTCATATTGTATACATTTTTGTGTTGTAGATATAAAAAGTTCTTTTTTAAATTTGGTCAAAGTTTGCAAAGTTTTTCTCGCATATTTTTTGATAAAGTTTGACTTTAAGAAAAATCTATATGCACTACATTATGGAACAGACGGAGTACCACACAACCGCCTCCTCTCACAAAAAAAATAGGGTTCCTCTACCTATCGTGGACGTCGTCATCGGTCCGCCTAGTGTTTGGTGGCCTTAAGGTCATGGGGTGCAGTGGATGTCGTCTCTTGCCGGTAGGTGGGCTTCATTTTTAGACGTTTCTTCACTTTTTGTTAGGGTTTACGCCTTGCTCGGAAGGCGAAACGGCAGCGGCTCTACGAAGATGGAATAAGATTCTTTCCGCCTAACTCCCGTTTCGATGGTGCGTCTAACAATGTTGATGGATGTCCGGAGGTGTGTCTTTGACGAATCTGTTTTTGATGGATTTTGCTCGGATCCAGTTGTCGTTCGTCTATATTTGTGTGTCTTTAGATTGGATCCTTTCGATCTACGCTACACTTCATCGACGACGGGTGCTATTTTGGTGTGCTGGTCCTACGGGGCCTTCGCACGACGACTTCCTAACTGACTATTACAACAAGTTTTGCCCGACACCAATTAGGGAGGGGCGATGACGGCGACGCGCCTTCAGCTCGCTTCAGTGCTTGTAATCGTCGCTAGGCAGTCTACGGATCTGAATGTAATTTTTATTATTTCTAGTGTTCATTGTACTGGCATGATTGAAAAAAATAGATCGGATGTTTTTTCCAGAAAAAAATGGAGTAGGGTTCTTCTTGCATTTTGTATATGTACGTGGTGTCACAGTTTTATTTGGTCTCGTAGGAACAGTACGTACAGGCAACAGGTCATGTATATCGCTTCAGGGAATTGTACTTACCGGGCCGGAACAACGACGCACTCAATCATGTGCTCTCCACGGGCACGGGCACGGCTAATGTGGGCACGTATGTGCGGGACTACTGGTACCGCTTTGCCGTGCACGCGAACCGGCCGCGGCGGCCTCGCGTTCTCTTCTCACCACCCACGCGCACGACGCTCCATGCATGCATGCATGGCCGACGGCCGGCGCTGCCGACACGGAGGCCCCGCCGTTTTCCTCCTGCTTTTCCCAGCTGCGGTGCCGCTGCGTGGAAAGGCGGGCGGGGGAGGGGCGCCGACACGACGAGACCTGACGGCGAGCGGGGCCCCGGCCGGCCGACGGGACGGCTCCTGCTGGTCGGTCCTGCTACACGTTTCGCCTACCTGCGCGCTGCGCGGTGCAGCGTACGTGCTGCTGACGAGATGACCGCTCGTGCAGCTGCATGCGGAGGCCTGGTTTGCGTAGTTATTATTCGCGCCCTTTCTGTCTCTGATTTTTTTTTCTAAAATAAACCCTAAGAGCAACTTTAATGGGGCGATTCATTTCGTTCGCTGTCGTCTGTTTAGGTCGGCGCAGACATAAAATGCGGCTCAACGGGCCGACCCAAACGGAGTCGCGTCCGCTTTTGGTCCGCGCGCGACCCATTTCCGATCCATTTTTGAGCCGGATTTGCGTCGGCGCGGACACGCGACGGACGCGTGCATACTCGCCTTCTCCTCTCCCCGGGCCCGCTGGTCGGTGGCTCATTGGCCCCCCCTCACCCCCAGCCAACAACAACCCTCGCCTGCCTCCTTCGTCGCCGACGCCGCCATCTATTTTTGTCGATGACTCTGCCAGCCGCCGCTGCCTCCACATCCGCCCAGCAACGCCACCCACTCCCCGGTCGCACGCCACCGCCGTCTTGCCGCCGGGGAGCAAGCTACTTCCCACCGCCGCCCCGCGGCCAAGAAGTCGCCTCGCCGCCTCGACCAGATCCTCACCGGCGCGCTCGTCGGACGCTAGCTGGGTCTTTGCGCGCCGCGACTCCCCTCACCGGCCGTCCCCTATGTTATTTGACAATATATTTGAATGCAAATCAATGTAATATTGGGCGGCCAGCCGGCCACGCCGGCACATACCCAAATTTAAAAAGAGGGCGGACGTCGGGCGGGCGGTCGACCCAAACGGACAAAATACGGACGAAATCGTTGTCCATTTGGGTCGACCCGTTGGAGTTGCTCTAAATCGATAGACGATGGCCCTGTTTGGATCCATGAGTTAGAGTTGGTTTGAGCTAATTTGGGCTCAAATAGCCCTAAAGTATCCAATATGAGGGCTAGTTTGAGCTAGTTGCATCTATAACCCATCAAAAAACTATCCCACCCAAGAGGTGCTAATTGGAGCTAGTTCTCCTAGTGCACTTATTGCCATCTAACCCTGTCATCCAAACACCACTTCCGATAGAGTTAGTTCAAGGTTAGTCATGAGCTAAAAACTAACTCTAGCATTTAGCTAAGTTAGAGTATCCAAACAGAGCCAATGGCTATATCGGACCCCCGAACTCCAAATTCCGAGAATCAGCACACTCAACTCTTTAATCCCAGTCTAAAATGAACCCTGAACGTATTTTAGGTCAAAAAAATGGTGACATGGCACCCAGGTTCGGGGCCTCTCCGAGGGAGGTAACACCCCTAGTCCTGCCGAATTGACTATAGGAATCACAAGAACTACAATGTTAATGTTGCTCCTTTAGCTCTATGGATGGAGAAGAAAGTAGGAGCTAGCTCTCCTCTTCTCCTTGCATGTGTGTGGGTGTGGGTGATGAATGAGCTGACCCCCTCCTCAAGGGGGCTCCTCGGAGGTCTTATAGCTGATATGTCTCCGTCGTATCTATAATTTTTTATTGTTTCATGTCAATATTATACAATTTTCATATACTTTTGGCAACTTTTTATACTATTTTTGGGACTAACATATTGATTCAGTGCCCAGTGCCAGTTCCTGCTTATTGCATGTTTTTTGTTTCGTAGAAAATCCATATCAAACGGAGTCCAAACGGGATAAAAACTGATGGAGATTTTTTTGGAATATATGTGAATTTTGAGAAGTGGAATAACCGCGAGACGATGCCCGAGGGGGCCATGAGGCAGGGGGGCAGGCGCGCCCCTGACCCTCGTGGACACCCCGTAAGGCGGTTGGTGCCCTTCTTTCGCCGCAAGAAAGCTAATATCCGGATAAAAATCGTGTTCAAATTTCAATCCAATCGGAGTTACGGATCTCCGGAAATATAAGAAACGGTGAAAGGCCAGAATCTGGAACGCATAAACAGAGAGAGACAGAGAGACATATCCAATCTCGGAGGGGCTCTCGCCCCTCCCATGCCATGGAGACCAAGGACCAGAGGAAAAATCCTTCTCCCATCTAGGGAGAAGGTCAAGGAAGAAGAAGAAGAAGGGGGGCTCTCTCCCCTTCTCTCCCGGTGGCGTTGGAACGCCGCCGGGGCTATCATCGCGACAACGATCTACACCAACAACTTCACCGCCGTCATCACCAACTCTTCCCCCCTATATGCAGCGGTGTAACCCCTCTTTTACCCGCTATAATCTCTACTTAAACATGGTGCTCAATGTTATATATTATTTCTCAATGATGTATGGCTGTCCTATGATGTTTGAGTAGATCCGTTTTGTCCTATGGGTTAATTGATGATCGTGATTGGTTTGAGTTGCATGTTTTATTATTGGTGTTGTCCTATGTTGCTCTCTGTGTCGCACAAGCATGAGGGATCCCCGCTATAAGGTTTGAAATATGTTCATGATTTGCTTATGGTGGATGACGTGAGTGACAGAGGCACAGACTCGAGTAAGTAGGTTATTTGCGTATGGGAATAAAGAGGACTTGATACTTTAATGCTATGGTTGGGTTTTACCTTAATGATCTTTAGTAGTTGCGGATGCTTGCTAGAGTTTCAATCATAAGTGCATATGATCCAAGAAGAGAAAGTGTGTTAGCTTATGCATCTCCCTCAAATAAAATTGTAATAATGTTTACCGGTCTAGTTATGGATTGCCTAGGGACAAATAACTTTCTTGTGTGACAACAAGCTCTCTACTAAAACTAACTTAGTTGTGTCTTCATCTAAACAACCCCTACTTTTTATTTACGCGCTCTTTATTATCTTGCAAACCTTTCCAACAACACCTACAAAGTACTTCTAGTTTTATACTTGTTCTAGGTAAAGCGAGCGTTAAGCGTGCGTAGAGTTGTATCGGTGGTCGATAGAACTTGAGGGAATATTTGTTCTACCATTATCTCCTTGTTGGGTTCGACACTCTTACTTATCAAAAGAGCCTACAATTGATCCCCTATACTTGTGGGTTATCAAGACTTTTTTCTGGCGCCGTTGCTGGGGAGTTATAGCGTGGGGTGAATATTCTCGTGTGTGCTTGTTTGCTTTATCACTAAGTAGTTTTTATTTTGTGCTCTTGTTTTCTATCTTTAGTTATGGGTAGGAAACGCAAAATACCAAAAAATAGTTGTACCTACTACACCAATGGTTGAAGAACCACTCAAAATCTATCACACTACTGAAGCTTTTTACTTGGATCATCTTCGATCCCCATGTGCTCGTGCTGAAACCCCAACTAGCTTAGTTGAGGGCAAATCTTTAGATGAGCATGCTTATTATGTGCGACACCGCTTATCTGAAAAAGGGAATTTTACTGGATCAAATTCATCGTTTGCAGTGCTATGCTTGAAATTTATGTGAAATATATGATTGTACTTGTTGTTCTAAAGACCCTAAGAAACACCTTCCTTACCAATGTGAATTTAGTGATAATGGAATCGTATCTTCGTATACTAAGGGTGTTTATAATTACTATGATGTTCAACAAATTGAAGAATTTGTTGCTTTTGGGGGCACTTGTGAAATTGCTTCTTTTATTGAAGAGTGTGATACTACTCTCTACAAATCTGAAAATTGGACATACTTAAAAATTGCTATGATAATTATGCTTCTAATCCTTATATTAAACCATATATTGAGGACTCCTCCGCTGTCCAAGAAGAGACTAATATTTTGCAGGAGTCTATGGAAGAAGAAATTAATGACACTATGAGCTCATTGGATGAAAAAGATGACGAGGAGAACAAAGAACAAAAGGCGGAAGAGCGGATTAGCTACCCGTTCCCACCTTCTAATGAGAGTAACTCTTCAACTCATACATTGTTTAATTTCCCTTCATGCTTACCGAAGGATGATTGCTATGATGATTGTTATGATCCCGTTGATTTTTTTGAAATATCCCTTTTTGATGATGCTTGCTATGCTTGTGGCCAAGATGCCAATATGAATTATGTTTATGGAGATGAACTTGCTATAGTTCCTTATATTAAACATGAAATTGTTGCTATTGCGCCCACTCATGATAGTCCTATTATCTTTTTGAATTCTCCCGACTACACTATATCAGAGAAGTTTGCCCTTATTAAGGATTATATTGATGGATTGTGTTTTACTACTACACATGATGATTTTGATAGATATAATATGCATGTGCTTTATGCTCCTATTTGCAATTATTATGATAGAGGAACTACATCTCCTCCTCTCCATGTTTCCAATATGATAAAATTGCAAGAAACTGTTTATACTATGCATTGGCCTTTACTATGTGTGCATGAATTGTTCTTTTATGACATACCGATGCATAGGAAGAGAGTTAGACTTTGTTTTTGCATGATATATGTTGCTTTGTGCTCACTACTAAATGCCAAATCATTGCTAATTAAAATTGGCTTTGATATACCTTGGGATGCGGGTGGATGCATTATTTGATAAAACTGTTTATGGCTTTAAAGAAAGTGCTGCCAGGGAGACAACCCGGAAGTTTTAGAGAGTAATTTATTTCTGTTGTGTGCTTTTTATAAAGTTTAAAAATAAAAATAATGTGCCAAGGTTTGCCTTTAGGATGTTTACATTGCTTGTTGGTTTGTGCGGTGCAAGACATAAACTTTGGCTGTAGTGCACAATTTTACATGTTTTACTGGAACATCAAACGGTTCTGAAACTTTTTGCACTGTCTTTCTATACAAATTTTTTATTTTTCCTAATTTTTTCAGAATTTTTGGAGTAACATAAGTATGGTGAATGTTCACATTACTACAGACTGTCCTGTTTAAGACAGATTCTGTTTTTGATGCGTAGTTTGCTTGTTTTGATGAAACTATCGATCAGTGGATTAATCCATGGAAAAGTTATATTACAGTAGCTACAATGCAAAAACAAAATATGAACTGGTTTGCAACAGTACTTAGAGTAGTGATTTGCTTTATTATACTAACGGATCATACCGAGTTTTCTGTTGAGTTTTGTGTGGATGAAGTGTTCGAAGATCGAGGAGGTCTCTATGTGAGGAGAAGGAGGAGAGGCAAGAGCTCAAGCTTGGGGATGCCCAAGGCACCGCAACTAAATATTCAAGGAGACTCAAGCGTCTAAGCTTGGGGATGCCCCGGAAGGCATCCCATCTTTCTTCAACAAATATCGGTATGTTTTCTGATTCGTTTCGTTCATGCGATAGGTGCAAATCTTGGAGCGTCTTTTGCATTTAGTTTTCACTTTTCTTTTATGCACCATGCGGGTATGAGATAGTCCTTGGTTGATTTATAGAATGGTCATTGCACTTCACTTATATCTTTTGAGTATGGCTTTATAGAATCCTTCATGTGCTTCACTTATATCATCTGAAGTTTGGATTGCCTGTTTCCTGATATGTTTCCAATGTATCTATTTTTCCAAACACTTTTGCCCTTGTTTTGGACTCTAACTTGCATGATTCGAATGGAACTAACCCGGACTGACGCTGTTTTCAGCAGAATTACCATGGTGTTATTTTTGTGTAGAAATAGAAGTTCTCGGAATGACCTGAAAATCAACAGAGAATATTTTTGGAATATATAAAAAATAATAGCGAAAGAATCCATGTCAGGGGGCCCACACCCTATCCACGAGGGTGGGGCCGGGGTGCGCCCCTGCCTCGCGGGCCCCCTGACGCTCCACCGACCTCAACTCCAACTCCATATATTTACTTTCGGGGAGAAAAAAAATAAGAGAGAAGGATTCATCATGTTTTACGATACGGAGCCGCCGCCAAGCCCTAAACTCTCTCGGGAGGGCTGATCTGGAGTTCGTTCGGGGCTCCGGAGAGGGGAATGCGTCGCCATCGTCATGATCAACCTTCCTCCATCACCAATTTCATGATGCTCACCGCCGTGCGTGAGTAATTCCATCGTATGCTTGCTGGACGGTGATGGGTTGGATGAGATTTATCATGTAATCGAGTTAGTTTTGTTAGGATTTGATCCCTAGTATCCATTATGTTCTGAGATTGATGTTGCTATGACTTTGCTATGCTTAATGCTTGTCACTAGGGCCCGAGTGCCATGATTTCATATCTAAACCTATTATGTTTTCATGAATATATGTGAGTTCTTGATCCTATCTTGCAAGTCTATAGTCACCTATTATGTGTTATGATCTGTTAACCCCGAAGTGACAATAATCGGGATACTTACCGGTGATGACTGTAGTTTGAGGAGTTCATGTATTCACTAAGTGTTTATGATTTGGTCCGGTACTCTATTAAAAGGAGGCCTTAATATCCCTTAGTTTCCAATAGGACCCCGCTGCCACAGGAGGGTAGGACAAAAGATGTCATGCAAGTTCTTTTTCATAAGCACGCATGACTATATTCAGAATACATGCCTACATTGCATTGATGAACTGGAGCTAGTTCTGTATCACCCTATGATACGTCTCCAACATATCTGTAATTTTTGATTGCTCCATGCTATATTATCTACTGTTTTGGGCAATATTGGGCTTTATTATCCACTTTTATATAATTTTTGGGACTAACCTATTAACCGGAGGCCCAGCCCAGATTTGCTGTTTTATGCCTATTTCAGTGTTTTGAAGAAAAGGAATATCAAACGGAGTCGAAACGGAACGAAATCAACTGGAGAAGTTATTTTGGAAGGAAACCTACCGGATAGACTTGGACCCTACGTCAGAAGATGAAGGAGGAGCTCACGAGGGTAGGGGGCGCGCCCACCACCCTAGGGCGCGCCCCCCTGCCTCGTGGCCCCCCATTAGGTCCACCGACGTACCTCCAGCACCCATATATACCTACATAACCTAAAACTTCCAGAACAGAGATTAGATCGGGAGTTCCGCCGCCAGAAGCCTCCGTAGCCACCAAAAACCAATCTAGACCCGTTCCGGCACCCTGCCGGAGGGGGCAATCCTTCCCCTGTGGCCATCTTCATCATCCCGACGCTCTCCATGACGAGGAGGGAGTAGTTCTCCCTCGGGGCTAAGGGTATGTACTAGTAGCTATGTGTTTGATCTCTCTCTCTCTCTCTCTCGTGTTCTTGAGGTGATACGATCTTGATGTATCGCGAGCTTTGCTATTATATTTGGATCCTATGATGTTTCTTCCCCCCTGTCGGTGTCAAAACCGGTGGATCTCGGGTAGGGGGTCCCGAACTGCGCGTCTAGGCCGGATGGTAACAAGAGGCAGGGGACACAATGTTTTACCCAGGTTCGGGCCCTCTTGATGGAGGTAAAACCCTATGTCCTGCTTGATTAATATTGATGATATGGGTAGTACAAGAGTAGATCTACCACGAGATCGGAGAGGCTAAACCCTAGAAGCTAGCCTATGGTATGATTGTATGTTGTGGTTGTTGTCCCCTACGGACTAAAACCCTCTGGATTATATAGACACCGGAGAGGGTTAGGGTTACACAAGGTCGGTTACAAAGGAGGAGATATCCATATCCGTATTGCCTAGCTTTCCTTCCACGCCAAGTAGAGTCCTATCCGGACACGAGACAAAGTCTTCAATCTTGTATCTTCATAGTCTAACAGTTCGGCCAAAGGATATAGTCCGGCTGTCCGGAGACCCTCTAATCCAGGACTCCCTCAGTAGCCCCTGAACCAGACTTCAATGACGATGAGTCCGGCGCGCAGTATTGTCTTCGGCATTGCAAGGCGGGTTCCTTCTCCGAATACATCACAGAAGAATTTGAATACGAGGATAGTGTCCGACACTGCAAAATAAGTTCCACATACCACCATAGAGAGAATAATATTTTTGCAAATCCAATTTGCTGACTTGTTTTGGTAGCATGACGTTATGTCATGGCCCGATGATTATTCGAACCGTTTTTCTTCAACCAGCTCCAGACATAACGCGAGGCGGTTTCTTGGCACGTCTTGTCAAAGCAGAGATCGTGTTCCCCCAATTACGGGATTCTCATTAATGCGGTCATGGGTAACCCAACCATGTCTAGGACTCCTAGATTATAGGCAAGTCCCAAACGGCTACGGAGAGGACGCTTGATATTCACCCTCTTTATAAAGGGACAAGGTTTTCCCTTTTTCCCTCTCGTGCTCAATCGAACCCCTCCCTCGCCTCGAGTTCTAACACCCGAAGCCTAGGTTAGGTGCTCCGGATCTTCAATCATGTCCGGATCCAGCCTTCAAGGCCGATGGATGCCCTCCTCCATCACGGAAGAGGATATCAAGAAGTTGAGGGAGGCCAGATACCTGACCGCTGAGGTTTCGCATCGGCTGCCTGCTCGAGGGCAGGTCGTCCCTACTCCCGAACCCAACGAGAATGTCGTGTTCGTCTCCCACTTCCTCCGAGGCCTAGGCCTCACTCTGGATCCCTTCGTCAGGGGTTTGATGTTCTATTACGGGCTAGATTTCCACGATCTAGCTTCGGACTCCTTTCTCCACATCTTGACATTTATTGTCATGTGTGAGGCCTTCCTCCGCATTACCCCTCACTTCGGCTTGTGGCTCAAGGCCTTTGAAGTGAAGCCGAAGATGACAGAGGGGCAACATGCAACGTGCGGAGGTGCGTCAATAGGCAAGATGGCAGGAGCTCCGTGGCCGAAAGGTTCCTTTCCAGAGGTGTCCGAATTATGGCAACGGGAGTGGTTTTACGTCACGACTCCCAGAAGTGCCAAGTGGGTTGCTGCCCCCGCTTTCTGCTCGGGCCCCCCACCACAACTGATGTCATGGATTAGCAGAGGTCTGAGCTGGGGTCCAGCCAAGGACGTGCCTATACTGCAAAGCCGCATTCAAGATCTCTTCGAGGGAGATTTTAATTTGGTTGTGGTAATGCAAGTTATGCTGGTTCGTCGAGTCCAACCTTGAAAACGTCAGCCCCTTCGCTTGTGGGAGTTCAACCCAGAAGGACCGCGTGCCATTCAAAGTTTCCTCGGCCTAACGCACGAGGAGATGTACAAGTCATTCTTCGAACCTCAAATAGAGTGTCCGGATACTACCGAGGACGTGGGCCTGAGCAGTAACCGCGCCGCCGAACAAGTAAGAAATCCTCTAGCCAAACACACCGTCTTTTATTCATCATGAAGTTATTTCTGTGAGATCGCTCTTTGACCAGGACTGGCTAATAAAGGCGAAGATGATTCGGTGTTTGGCCCCCCTCCCTGAGGGTTTGGAAAACCCGGTATTGGAAAAGATGCTCGAGCTCGCACCTTGCCCGGAGCCCTCAAGGGAAGATACTGGGGGGAATAATATGGGTGGAAGCGGGCCCCCATCGCTGCCAGTTCCAACCGAGGGAATGAGCGCCACCATGAAGGAGGGTAACCGGGGGAGGAAGAGGACTGCTTCCGAGGATCCGAAAGCCGAGGCCTCCAAACGGGAGAAGAAGTCTCCAACAAAGGGTCCTTCCTCGGGGGGTGCTCTTGTCGCACAAAGTCCGCGGGGGGATCAGCCCTCCAACGAGTCGTAAGTGATCCAAAAAATACTTTAATAGTGAAGGTATACTATCTTTCTTCTGAGAAAATAACCGCCGCATATATCTTGCAGTTCGGGTCTTAGCCCTTCTCAGCTGAGCTCGTCTTCGGGGGATATTCTTCCGGAGATGATGGAGAGTGAAACGCCTCCCCCGGACTCCTCCGCTCAAGAAGCGGGCGACCCCGAAGTGTCGTCACGGAGGGCCTCTCCGGATCCGGTGAGGCCAGAAGATAATCCCATAGACCCCCGAAGTCCCCAGCGTTCGGCTCTCGAAGAGAGCGAACAAAAGAGTCCGGCACCGTCTGGTATGCGGTCAGACGTTCTGAGGGAGCTGTTGGGGCGAGCGGACATCTCAGAAGAACACCGTACGCTGATGGGTACGGTGATGGAAATAATTTCGTCCGCCGAAAGCGGATTACATGAAGCCTTTATGAGTCTACTGACAGGCTTTGAGGTATGTGAGATAATATGTGATAGTACCGCACATGTTAGGTGTGCCCTATGTAGATAGTAGCCCCTGAGACTCTGGTTGTCGTCGAGAACAGCAGTGAACAGAGGATCATAGTCCCAGGCAATAACCATACTGCCTTTATGTGCAGGTGGTGGAAGCTCCGGTGGCTAGCTGGACTAGTGAGTTTGCCGAATTAAAACGACAACTGGATGCGGCAGACGCCGACATCGAGCTTGTTAACAAGCGGCTTGACGAATCACAGGGTAAGTAATGTTTTCTGGTGAATGTCACACAATAAGAGCAGCATGATGCCAATATCTTTAATATGTTGTGACTCCAGACGGAGCTGCCACCGTGGAGACCCTTCGGGCGGAGCTCGCCCGAGCCAAGGAACAAGCGAGGATTAGTAATGCGGCTGCTTTGAAGGCGGCCGAAGAGTTGAAAGCCGAGAAGGCCGCACATTGCGAGAGCCAAGAGAAGATGGCCAAGATGGCCGTAGAATTAAAAGGCACTACCGACCGTTGCCGGATCCTTGAAAAAGAAAACCGAGCGAAGGCAACGAACCTTGAGAAGACCACAATGGCGGACAAAGACACCCGCTCTGCTACGAGAGCAAAGAAGGAGGAGCTGCGGGAAGCCGGGGATATTGCGGCTGGGAAGCCCTTCATGCTACGGAGGAAGTCCGGAGATTCACGGTATGCCCCTCTGGATCGGCTGTGGAGTTCGGCAGATGCGTATATGGACTTGGCGGCGAGCGCTGCCGATGCGGCCAAATACTTCCAAGGCCAAACAGATCGTGAAGTGGACAAGCTGTTCTGGTCGCAATTCAACGTTCCAGAGTGTCCGCTTCCATTGACTGATCAGCTGGCCGAATGGGCAAAACTAAATAGGTTGTCCAGACTCGCCATGAGGTCTGTCGTGGATCAGCTATGGTCGGAAAAGCCAAAGCCGAACAGCTATTTCAGCTTAGTGCAGCAGTTCCTTGGTGCGGTGCCACGCATTAATGCGATGAAGAGGTCAGCGTGCATACAAGGCTCGCGGATGGCCCTTGCCCGTGTTAAAGCATACTGGGCGGAGATGGACGCTACCACTGTTGCGGCGCAGGGTTCGGCCATAGACCGAGTGGCTGCCGAGCACTATTTCGAGGAGGTTCTCGAGGGTGCTCGTTTGATAGAGGCCCAGTGCTCGAAGAATATTATGTTTGAGTGATATGTATTTCCATTGTAAACACAATGTTTCTATGAAATTTATTAAGGCTGTGTTTATACTTTTGCCTGAAAGTAATATGATGCCTCATGTGCGGCCGTTTATGTATACATGTGTATAACCTGAAAGATTGCAGTCGTCGGCTTCACCCCCCACGCATATAATGCGGAGGTGCTCGCAAAAAACGCGTGTTCACACTTAACCCAACGTCTTGGTCCTATTAAGGAGGTGATAGCGCAGCGAACGAGGCAACCGGACTATAATGCTTTAACACTTTCACTTAGCCATAGGAGTTTGACAGTGGGGCTACTAGATAGCCCCTGGTGGCTCCACACTCTCCCGATCTCGGGGTGCGTACATGCCTGGCCGGAAAACGGCCCTTCGTTAAGGCGGAGGAATTCTAACATTCCAATAGGTCATCGAGTGGTTGACCAGTCTCACGCTATATCATGACAGTCAGTTTTCGGCTTTCTCTACCGAGGTGCTCGTCCGGATGAACCAGGGCACAATCGCAGTAGTTCTCCTGGTGCTGCCTTAGCCGATAAAGCGGAACGTAAGGCACCAAAACACAGGAGCCGGGCAAACCCAACATTTGACTAAAGACAATGATTCGGAGCTAATGCATATAAGGCCAAACTCGCAACGCCGATCACTCCCTAAGGTATTCGGTCTTTATGGTATGAACCGGGCCTAATAGTGCCCTTTGTAAGAAGCCCCTTGTGTCTAGGTATGTGCATTATTCTGACGTGGCCACATGCCAAGACGTCAGCATTCCTCTCGGTTATACTGAGTATCCGAAGGATGTGAAGCAACAAGAGACAGTAAAAAAGGTTTACACAGGGTCTTAATCTAAAAAGAATCCTTGGAGCGGGTCCCTGCTACACGTCTGTGCCTGTGTCTCCGTTGTGCCGTATCCTGGACGGGTGTAGCACGATGATCATCTGTAAAAGAGAGGAACTTAGGTAAAAAAGTTGTCGTGCAAAAAGATAGTTTTTAAAGAAACCATGTATATCTAGAAATGAGTAGAAATTGCCACTTGTCTGCGCGCGTTGAGCCCCTTGTATTTGTAATAGGGGTGTGTCCATCAATCTGGTACATAGCAGCGCCGGACTCATCTAACCGCGTCCGTGGTCTTGACGACCTATCAAATGCTTTAGTTGGTGAGGCCGTTTTTAGTGTGCGGCTGCCAAGGCAGTCACATTCTCTTCGGCGCGCAAAGATCGCTTAATACTTCCGTTCACTGTAATGATGCCACGTGGACTGGGCATCTTGAGCGTGAGGGAAGCGTAATGCGGTATTGCATTAAAGCGAGCAAAAGCTTCGCATCCAAGTAGTGCTTGATAACCGCATTGGAACGGAGCAACGTGGAAGGTTAAATGTTCGCTACGGGAGTTATCGGGGAAGCCGAATATAACCTTTAGTAGCAGGGAGCCCGTGCAGTGAGCCCCTGGGCCTGGTGTTACTCCTTTAAAGGTAGTGTTGCTATGGCAAATTTTCGTTGGGTCTATCCCCATTTCGCTGATTGTATCCTGGTATATCAGGTTTAAACTGCTGCCACCGTCCATCAGGACTCGTGCAAAGTGGTATCCGTCAATTATTGGGTCTAATACCAGGGGAGCACATCCTGCCCGCTAGATACTTGCTGAGTAATCACGATGGTCGAAAGTGACCGGTTGAGACGACCAGTGGCAGGGTTTCGCGGTGATAGGCCCTTGGGCATATTTATCTGGGAGGGCCGCTTTGCTTCCCTTGATCACGTGTAATACGTTGACTGTTTTGACTTCTGATGGAAACTTCTTTTGTTCCCCAGTGTCTTGCTTGAGAGGCTCATCCTCATCTTCGCTTGGTGTATCCTCCCCCTTGTGTACGGCGTTGAGCTTGCCGGACTGCTTGAAGACCCAACATTCTCTGTGGGTATGATTAGCGGGTTTACTAGGGGTGTTATGGATCTGACATACTTGGTCCAGAATTTTGTTCAGGCTGGACAGTTCATCTCTGGCGCCTTTAGAGAGCGGCTTTTGCTGACCTGGCCGAGAGCTTCGAAATCCGGCGTGTACCGCCGTGCTCTTCGGGTTGTCTTCTTTATTCCGACGCTTATTATTTTTGTTGCGTCGTGATTTCCTGTTTTCATCTCTAACTTCGGATGTGCTTGGGTCGCTGGTTCTGCATCTGGCTAGCCAGCTGTCCTCACCCGCGCAAAAGCGGATCATGAGGCTTGTTAATGCTGCATTGTTCTTGGCTTTTCTTGGCCGAGGTGTCTGGCAAGCCATTCATCACGGACGCTATGCTTAAAAGCTGCCAAGGCTTCGGCGTCCGGGCAATCAACTATTTGGTTCTTCTTAGTAAGAAACCTGTTCCAAAGCTTTCGGGTTGACTCTCTGGGCTGTTCAGTTATATGACTCAAATCGTCCGCATCCAGGGGTCGGACATAAGTCCCTTGAAAATTTGCCCGAAAAGCGTCTTCGAGCTCTTCCCAGCTTCCAATGGAGTTTTTGGGGAGGCTTTTAAGCCAGTGCCGAGCTGGCCCTTTGAGCTTGAGGGGTAAATACTTGATGGCGTGGAGATCATCTCCTCGAGCCATATGGATATGGAGGATATAGTCCTCAATCCAGACCCCAGGGTCTGTTGTTCTGTCGTATGCCTATATGTTTACGGGTTTGAATCCCTCGGGAAATTCATGGTCCAACACCTCATCGGTGAAACATAGGGGGTGTGCGGCACCCCTGTATCTGGGTGTACCACGTTGTTCTGATGTTTGTTGTGTTACATCATATGCCGGGGCGTGCTTGCATGGTCCATAGATGGATCTGGTTGCACCATCCTTTTGGTGCGAGCCCTCGTGTGGATCGCGTATTGGCTTGTGAGTGGCGTTGTTTGCCGCTCCATGTTGGCCGTGAGGTCGTCTATCCAGCCAGGTGGCCGTTTTGATTTTTGGTTGTGGGGGATCTAGGGCCTCCTCATCGAATTCGGGTAGCAACTTCCGCTTCGGGTAGCTCTTGGTGGGGCGATTACCACCATACTTCGCTGCTGTGTTGAGTACTTTACTCCATCTGATTTGGAGTGTGTCCTGCGCAACCTTGAGCCTTTGCTTCTGCTTTTTCAGACTCCTCGTGGTGGCAACAAGCCTTTGACGGGCATTCTGCTGCTCCGGGTGCCTGTCCGGCGTTATGTCGTCCGGACTATTATCTTTGACAGAATTGGTTTGTTCGGTTTGATTCTCCGTATTGCCGTGGTCCGGGAGTGGTTCACCCTGCTCCAACGCTGGGTTTGTATGATCGTTATTCCTGCCGAGGCGGGATTTGGGGCGGCACTTACGCCACCGCTTTGACTGCTTCTCGAGGGGACAAGCCTTCGTTGCGTCCTTCCGTTCCTCGTCGTCGTCTTCTTTTGGTGTGTCCACCATATATACGTCATATGATGAGGTGGACGTCCAGCGCCCTGTGGGCGGTGGTTCCTCTTCGCCTCCCGCATAGTCGTCCATACCGTCGATGTCTTCGGAGTCGAAGTCAAGCATGTCGGTTGAGTCATCGACAGTGGCTACTAAGTGGGTGGTGGGTGGGCCTCGAATTTCTTCATCGTCCGCGTCCCAGTCCTGCCGTGCCGGACATAGTTCGGCCAGGATTCTCCTGACAAGGAGAGAGACCTTAATGAGTTCAGTATGTCGCCAAAGGGCGAGTGCTGAAAATATCCGCGGAGGTAAACTCCATGATCGGCGCCCAATCGGATTCGATAGGAACGGGATCAGGCGGTTCGGGGTCCGTGGCCGGAGAAGGATTCGGCAGTTTAACAACACGGCTCTCGTGCAAGGCAAGGTCGATGTTCGGCTCGATCGCCGCTGAGGGTGAGGCCTCCATGGCGGGGTCCATCCACCCGTCCGCGGAAGGCGCAACTGGATCCGAATTGAGGGTCGGAGTGGCTGCTAGTGCGATCTCCTTAACACTGTCCGATGGGAGAGCTAAGTCATGCTCATCGTGACCGCGTGGCGCACAAGGCAGAGGCTCGAATCTGTCGAAGATCAAATCTCCATGGATATCGGCTGTGTAGTTTAAGCTTCCAAACATGACCTGGTGGCCAGGGGCGTAACTTTGCATCTGCTCCAGATGGCCAAGTGGATTGGCCCGCAGTGCAAAGCCGCCAAACACGAAGATCTGTCCGGGGAGAAAAATCTCACCCTGGACCGCATCACTATCGATGGTAGTAGGAGCCACCAAGCCTAACGGTGACGACACAGAGGAACTCTCAATGAAAGCACCAATGTCGGTGTCAAAATCGGCGGATCTCGGGTAGGGGGTCCCGAACTGCGCGTCTAGGCTGGATGGTAACAGGAGGCAGGGGACACAATGTTTTACCCAGGTTCGGGCCCTCTTGATGGAGGTAAAACCCTACGTCCTACTTGATTAATATTGATGATATGGGTAGTACAAGAGTAGATCTACCATGAGATCGGAGAGGCTAAACCCTAGAAGCTAGCCTATGGTATGATTGTATGTTATGGTTGTTGTCCCCTATGGACTAAAACCCTCTGGTTTATATAGACACCGAAGAGGGTTAGGGTTACACAAGGTCAATTACAAAGGAGGATATATCCATATCCGTATTGCCTAGCTTTCCTTCCACGCCAAGTAGAGTCCTATCCGGACACAAGACGAAGTCTTCAATCTTGTATCTTCATAGTCTAACAGTCCGGCCAAAGGATATAGTCCGACTATCCGGAGACCCCCTAATCCAGGACTCCCTCACCATCTCTACTCTCTTGTAATGAATTGA
Organism: Triticum aestivum; assembly: GCF_018294505.1. Lineage (NCBI taxonomy): Eukaryota > Viridiplantae > Streptophyta > Magnoliopsida > Poales > Poaceae > Triticum > Triticum aestivum. The sequence goes on along the minus strand of NC_057806.1, from coordinate 37,483,359 downwards.
GTTTCCCCTTTGAAGTAATCTTATCGGATTGAGTCTTTAAAGACTTGAGAACACTTGATGTATGTCTTGCCGTGCGTATATATGGTGACAATGGGATGCCACGTGATTCACTTGATGTATGTTTTGGTGATCAACTTGCGGGTTCCGCCCATGAACCTATGCATAGGGGTTGTCACATGTTTTCGTCGTGATTCTCCAGTAGGAACTTTGGGGCACTCTCTGAGGTCCTTTGTGTTGGTTGAATAGATGAATCTGAGATTGTGTGATGCATATCGTATAATCATACCCACGGATACTTGAGGTGACATTGGAGTATCTAGGGACATTAGGGTTTTGGTTGATTTGTGTCTTAAGGTGTTATTCTAGTACGAACTCTAGGGCTGTTTGTGACACCTATAGGAATAGCCCAACGGATTGATTGGAAAGAATAACTTTGAGGTGGTTTCGTACCCTACCATAATCTCTTCGTTCATTCACCGCTATTAGTGACTTTGGAGTGACTCTTTGTTGCATGTTGAGGGATAGTTTTATGATCCAATTATGTTAGTATTGTTGAGGGAACTTACAATAGCGAAAGTATGAACCCTAGGCCTTGTTTCATATCATTGCAATACCGTTTACGCTCACTTTTATCACTTGCTACCTTGCTGTTTTTATTATTTCAGAATACAAATACCTTTATCTACTATCCATATACCACTTGTTTCACCATCTCTTCGCCGAACTAGTGCACCTATACAATTTACCATTGTATTGGGTGTGTTGGGGACACAAGAGGCTCTTTGTTATTTGGTTGCAGGGTTGCTTGAGAGAGACCATCTTCATCTTACGCCTCCTACATATTGATAAACCTTAGGTCATCCACTTGAGGGAAATTTGCTACTGTCCTACAAACCTCTGCACTTGGAGGCCCAACAACGTCTACAATAAGAAGGTTGTGTAGTAGACATCAAGCTCTTTTCTGGCGCCGTTGCCAGGGAGGCAAGGAAAGTAGCAATAACACACCCCGTCAACTAAGCTCTTTTCTGGCGCCCTTGCCAGGGAGGTGAGTGCTTGAAGGTATATCTTTAGATCTTGCAATCAAGTCTTTTAGTTTCTTGTTTTATCACTAGTTTAGTTTATAAAAGAAAACTATATAAAAATGGAATTGAGTTTGTCTCATACGCTTCATCTTTTTAATATCTTTCGTGAGTATGATGGAAAGGATAATTGTGCTCAAGTGCTAGAAGAAGAAATCTATAAAATGTTTGGCACTAAATATTTGAATGATGAGCATGATTGCAATGTTGTTAGTATGAATTCCTTGAATATCCATGATGCTAATGATATACAAAGCCACAAGCTTGGGGAAGCTATGTTTGATGAAGATGATATTTTCCCCCAAGTTTTGATGAGCAAATTTATTATGATGAAAGCATGCCTCCTATCTATGATGATTATTGTAATGACCGTATGCTTTAAAGAATAATGATAAGCATGAAACTTGTCATCTTGATCTTAATTTTCAATCACATGATAGTTATTTTGTTGAGTTTGCTCCCACTATTATTCATGAGAAGAATTTTGCTTATGTGGAGAGTAGTAAATTTTCTATGCTTGTAGATCATGAAAGGAATGCTTTAGGTGCTGGTTATATTGTTGAATTCATTCATCATGCTACTGAAAATTATTATGAGGGAGGAACTTATGCTTGTAGGAATTGCAATAATATCAAGTTTCCTCTCTATGTGCTTAAAGTTTCGAAGTTATGCTTGTTTTGCCCTCCTATGCTAGTTGATTATTGTTCCCATAAGTTGTTTGCTCACTAAATCCTTATGTATAGGAAGAATGTTAGACTTAAATGTGCCAGTCATATTCTTCATGATGCTCTCTTTATGTTTCAATTCTTATCTTTTATGTGAGCATCGTCGAAATCATCATGCCTAGCTAGGGGCGTTAAACGATAGCGCTTGTTGGGAGGCAACCCAAATTTATTTTTGTTCCTTGCTTTTTGTTCCTGTTTAGTAATAAATAATTCATCTAGCATCTGTTTAGATGTGGTTTTATGCTTTTAATTAATGTTTGTGCCAAGTAGAACCTTTGGGAAGACTTGGGGAAAGTCTTGTTGATCATGCTGTCAAAAACAGAAACTTTAGTGCTCACAAGAATTGCTGCCATTTTTATTTGGAGAGTGACATTTAGTTAATTCTTTTTGAAGATGATTAATAGATAAATTCCTCAGGTCCAGCAATTTATTTGAGAATTTTATGAGTTCCAGAAGTATACGTTTGATCCATATTACTACAGACTGTTCTGTTTTTGACAGATTCTATTTTTCATGTGTTGTTTACTTATTTTGATGAATCTAAGGCTAGTAAAATAGTTTATAAACCATAGAGAAGTTGGAATACAGTAGGTTTGACACCAATATAAATAAAGAATGAGTTCATTACAGTACCGTGAAGTGGTGATTTATTTTCTTATACTAACGGAGCTTATGAGTTTTCTATTTAAGTTTTGTGTTGTGAAGTTTTCAAGTTTTGGGTAAGGATTCGATGGACTATGGAATAAGGAGTGGCAAGAGCCTAAGCTTGGGGATGCCCCGGAAGGCATCCCCTCTTTCGTCTTCGTTCATCGATAACTTTACTTGGAGCTATATTTTTATTCGCCACATGATATGTGTTTTGCTTGGAGCGTCAATTTATTTTGTTAGTATTTGCTTGCTGTTATTTAGAACAATGTTTTGCATCTTTTATTTCAATAAAAGTGGCATTAATAGCCTTTACTATGCCTATTTTAGAAGTCCACATGTTGCTGTTTGAAAAACAGAAAGTTTACCGCTGTTGCAATAATTCCCTAGAAAAGTCAGAATGTGATAAAATGTTGAAACCTTTTGCATATTAAGCTCTGATAAATTTACTACAGTGGGAATTTTATTTCATAATTTTTGGAGCTAGGGAAGTATGGATGTTGCTGCATTCTTTACAGACTATCCTGTTTAGGCAGATTGTTGTTATGTTTGCATTTTTTGCATATGTTTGCTTCTTTAATGATTCTATTTGAGGATAGGACTATTAAATATGCAGAGGCATTTAGTATGCAATGTTGAATAATAATTTTAGTGATTTGCTACAGTAGAGTATGATAAGGTTTTTGCAATGGTTTATACTAACTTATCTCACGAGTCCTTATTGAGTTTTGTGTGGATGAAGCTTTTGAGATTTAGGGAGACCTCGATATGAGAGGAATTAAGGAGACACAAAAGCTCAATCTTGGGGATGCCCAAGGCACCCCAAGATAATATTTCAAGAAGTCTCAAGCATCTAAGCTTGGGGATGCCCCGGTTGGCATCCCACCTTTCTTCTTCAACAATTATCGGTTAGTTTTGGTTGATCCTAAGTTTTTGCTTCTTCACATGATGTTTGCCATTCTTAGAATGTCATTTTATTTTGCTTTGCTTGTTGTTTGAATAAAATACCAAGATTTGAAATTATTAAATGTTAGAGAGTCTTCACATAGTTGCATAATTATTCAACTACTCATTGATCTTCACATATATCTTTCGGAGTAGTTTGTCATTTGCTCTAGTGCTTCACTTATACCTTTTAGAGCATGGTGGTAGTTTTATTTTGAAGAAATAGATGAACTCTCATGCTTCACTTATATTATTTTGAGAGTCTTAAATAGCATGGTAATTTTCTTAAAATCCTAATATGCTAGGTATTCAAGAATAATAAAATTCTCTTACGAGTGTGTTGAATACTAAGAGAAGTTTGATGCTTGATGATAGTTTTGAGATATGGAGGTAATAATATTAGAGTCATGCTGGTGAGTAGTTGTGAATTTGAGAAATACTTGTGTTGAAGTTTGTGATTCCCGTAGCATGCACGTATGGTGAACCGTTATGTGATGAAGTCGGAGCATGATTTATTTATTGATTGTCCTCCTTATAAGTGGCGGTCGGGGACGAGCGATGGTCTTTTCCTACCAATCTATCCCCCTAGGAGCATGCACGTAGTGCTTTGTTTCGATAACTAATAGATTTTTGCAATAAGTATGTGAGTTCTTTATGACTAATGTTGAGTCCATGGATTATACGCACTCTCACCCTTCCACCATTGCTAGCCTCTCTAATACCGCGCACCTTCCGCCGGTATCATAAACCCACCATATACCTTCCTCAAAACAACCACCATACCTACCTATTATGGCATTTCCATAGCCATTCCGAGATAAATTGCCATGCAACTTTCCACCGTTCCGTTATTATGACACACTCCATCATTGTCATATTGCTTAGCATGACCATGTAGTTGACATCGTATTTGTGGCAAAGCCACCGTTCATAATTCTTTCATACATGTCACTCATGCATCATTGCACATCCCGGTACACCGCCGGAGGCATTCATATAGAGTCATATCTTGTTCTAAGTATCGAGTTGTAATTCTTGAGTTGTAAGAAAAATAAAAGTGTGATGATCATCATTATTAGAGCATTGTCCCAGTGAGGAAAGGATGATGGAGACTATGATTCCCCCACAAGTCGGGATGAGACTCCGGACGAAAATAAATAAATAAGAGGCCTAAGAAGCCCAAACAAAAAAAAGAAAAAAAAGAGGCCATAAAAAAAGAGAAAGGCCCAAAGAAAAATTAAAAAATGAGAGAAAAAGAGAGAAGGGGCAATGCTACTATCCTTTTACCACACTTGTGCTTCAAAGTAGCACCATGATCTTCATGATGGAGAGTCTCCTATGTTGTCACTTTCATATACTAGTGGGAATCTTTCAATATAGAACTTGGCTTGTATATTCCAATGATGGGCTTGCTCAAAATGCCATAGGTCTTCGTGAGCAAGCAAGTTGGATGCACACCCACTAGTTTCTTTTGTTGAGATTTCATACACTTATAGCTCTAGTGCATCCGTTGCATGGCAATCCCTACTCACTCACATTGATATCTATTGATGGGCATCTCCATAGCCCGTTGATACGCCTAGTTGATGTGAGACTATCTTCTCCTTTTTGTCTTCTCCACAACCACCCCTCTATTCCACCTATAGTGCTATATCCATGGCTCATGCTCATGTATTGCGTGAAGATTGAAAAAGTTTTGAGAATGTCAAAAGTATGAAACAATTGCTTGGCTTGTCATCGGGGTTGTGCATGATTTAAATATGTTGTGTGGTGAAGATGGAGCATAGCCAGACTATATGATTTTGTAGGGATAACTTTCTTTAGCCATGTTATTTTGAAAAGACATAATTGCTTTGTTAGTATGCTTGAAGTATTATTATTTTTATGTCAATATGAACTTTTGTCTTGAATCTTATGGATCTGAATATTCATGCCACAATTAAGAAGAATTACATTGAAATTATGCCAAATAGCACTCCTTGTCGGTGTCAAAACCGGCGGATCTCGGGTAGGGGGTCCCGAACTGTGCGTCTAGGCCGGATGGTAACAGGAGGCAAGGGACACAAAGTTTTACCCAGGTTCGGGCCCTCTTGATGGAGGTAAAACCCTACGTCCTGCTTGATTAATATTGAAGATATGGGTATTATAAGAGTAGATCTACCACAAGATCAGAGAGGCTAAACCCTAGAAGCTAGCCTACGGTATGATTGTATGTTGTGATTGTCGTCCTACGGACTAAAACCCTCCGGTTTATATAGACACCGGAGAGGGTTAGGGTTACACAAGGTCGGTTACAAAGGAGGAGATATCCATATACGTATTGCCTAGCTTGCCTTCCACGCCAAGTAGAGTCCCATCCGGACACGAGACGAAGTCTTCAATCTTGTATCTTCATAGTCTAACAGTCCGGCCAATGGAGATAGTCCGGTTGTCCGGAGACCCCCTAATCCAGGACTCCCACAGTAGCCCCTGAACCAGGCTTCAATGACGATGAGTCCGGCGCGCAGTTGTCTTTGGCATTGCAAGGCGGGTTCCTTCTCAAAATACATTACAAAAGAAGTTGAATACGAGGATAGTGTCCGATCCTACAAAATAAATCCCACATTTCACCGTACAGAGAATAATGTTTGTTCGCAGATCTAATTTGCTGGCTTGTTTTGACAGCATGACGTCATGTCATGGCCCGGTGACTATTCGAACCATTTCTTTTAACGAGCCCCGCACATAACGCGAGGCTGTTTTTCGACACGTCTTGTCAAAGCAGAGATCGTGTCCCCTTATTACGGGATTCTCATCAATACGGCGTGGGTAACCCAACAGCGCCATCAATTGCGGCGCTTGGGGGATAAGCGAGTTTTACTAGGCAAGTGGGGACGTTTAATTTTGTCCGCCCATATAAAAGGATAAGGATTCACCTTTCTATCCACGCCTTCTTCCTCCTCTGCTCATCCGCTCCCGCATACTCGAGCTCTAGCGCCCAAGTCCTCACTTCCATCTCAACCTTCTCCAACCATGCCCGGAGCGGGAAGCAAGTGGATGGTCTCCTCCGTCACGGAGGGAGACATCAAGAAACTAAGGAGAGCCGGATACCTGCACGACGACATCGCGCATCGGCTACCAGATGAGGGACAGCTCATCCCCACCCCAGAGCCCCATGAGAGGGTGGTATTCCTGACCCATTTCCTTCGCGGACTGGGATTCCCTCTCCATCCCTTCGTCCGGGGACTCATGTTTTATTACGGCCTGGATTTCCACGATCTGGCCCCGAACTTCATCCTCAACATCTCGGCGTTCATCGTCGTGTGCGAGGCCTTCCTCCGCATCAAGCCCCACTCTGGCTTATGACTGAAGACCTTCAATGTCAAGCCGAAGGTAGTGAGCAACTGCCAGGCAGAGTGCGGAGGCGCCATGGTGGGCAAGATGCCCAACATCACATGGCTCGAGGGCACCTTTGTGGACACCATAAAGGGGTGGCAATCGGGGTGGTTCTATATCACCGAGCCGCGCGACCCTGCATGGGTAGCGGCCCCCCGAGTTCCGATCTGGCATCCCCATGCGGCTCACCTCCTGGAAAGAGAAGGGCCTGTCCTGGGGTAATTCAAAAGAGCTGACCGGACTCCAGTCATGTATTCAGAACATGGTGGATAAGAAGCTCAAGCTTGTCAACATAGTCCAGGTTATGCTCGTTCGCCGGATACTCCCGTGCCAACAACGGGAGTTTACCTTGTGGGAGTTCAATCCGGCGCAGCACCAAACTCTGAACAGGCTCTTCGACACGACTCACGAGGATGCCTGGAGGGTGCTGTTCAAGGGTTCCGCGGTCCCTCCCCCCATTACCGAGGATCGCGGATTCAGCGCGAAGCGCCACGCCAGTGCGGTAAGTTGTTTTGCCTTTCACATGATACTTGTTTTTTATATAGATTGATTCTATGCAGGATCTAAACTCCCGTGCCATTAACAGGACTGGCAGAAGATTGCCAGACAAATTGACTGTCCGTCTCCCTTGCCCGAAGGCCCTACAGACGCCCTTCTGGCGAAGATGTTGACTCCAGCCCCTTATAAGGTGCCGGAGAAGACCCAGAAGGCCAAGGGAGCTCGAAAGAGTTCCCGACGCCAGGCGTCGTCGGACTCACCGTCCGACGAGTCTACGGCGCACTCTTCCCCCGAAGACGAGGAAGAGGAAGAAGAGGCTCCCCCACCGACTGGGGGAGACAAGAAAAGGAAGGACACCCCAACTGGGGAGGCCGGAGGGTCCAAGAAGGGAAGGACGCTCCTTCCGGACAGCTCCACCGCCGCCGACAAAAGTGAAGACGAGTGGTTGCCCAGGGCCAAGCCCCAGGGGAGATCGTAAGTATTCGGATACCAAAGTAACCCATAGGATTCCTTTGTCGCATTGCTTTTCCTAACGCCGAACTCAATTGTGCAGGCCGCCCCGAGCCAATATCGAGGTATCCTCGGACGGCTCCCTGGGTGCGTCGGACATGGATAGCAATCCAGTCCCGACGGCCACCTCCCCTCATCCAGCCGACGACACCGAGGTGCTGTCTCAAGAGGCACCGGATCGAGGGGGGACAGTCCCGGAGGCGCCGCAAGGCGACCTTTCGGACTCCGGGAGCCGAGGGGATGGGGTCCCCGAGAGCTCCAAGTTCAGCCCTCAGCCGAACACCGCGCCGGACCCTCCAACGGATCCGAGCTCGGGCATGCGGTCCCCTTCTAAGGAGGGTGAGACGCCTGTGCCGGTGACCTCTGTCCACCCAGAGGCGCCGGACACTATGTTGGAAGCGCTTCACGGCGCTTCCATCAAGGAGGAGCACCACACTATCATGAGTGCGGTAATCCAGAAGGTTCAGTCTGCCAAGAGCGGATTGACCGAAGCCTGTACTAGCCTTCTAACAGGCTTCGAGGTAAGTGTTTTAAAATGTAGTAGAAGTGTTACTGCATAGACAGTAGCCCCTGATGCTTTGTTCGGTGTTCACAAAGAAAAGCCGAACAGAGGATCAAATAATATCGCAGGAGTCTAATATAAGTATGTCAATATGCATGTGCAGGCTTCGCTGCTGGCGTTCGCCGCACTAACTGCGGAGGCTGTCGTACTGAAGGAGGCCCTCGAGGGGTCCCAGAAGGAGCTCGGCCTTACTAAGAGGCAGCTCGAGGAGAACAAGGGTAAGTGATACCCCGTCTGTAGATGAGAAAAAGGACGCGATTGCTAAATGACAGGATCATTTTATGTTTGCCAGGGGCCACGACCGAGGTGGCGACCCTGAAGCAAGCGCTATCCCAGGCCGAAGAAAAGGCGGCCCAGGAGCGCACCAAGCGAGAGAGGCACGAGGCTCGGGTGGGCGAGGTGCAGCAAGAGCTCCAAGCTCTCGTGACGAAGCACGAGGCGTTGGAGCTTGACTTGAAGATGAGAGAGTCTGAGCTTGCCGCGGCCCGTGAGAGCGCGAAGAGTGCCAAGGCCGAGGCCCAGAAGGCCCTTCAGGAGATCGACGCGATGAAGAAGATAGCGGCGGGTAAGGCTTTCTATATGCAAAGCAAGCATGCAACGGTGAATTACCGATTACTTACCCGAATCCGGAGCTCTTCAGGAGCATTCACAGATTTGCCCCGCAGTGTGTCCGATGCCGCACTATTCTACCAGGCCGAGGATAGAAGCTCGACGGAGAAGCTGTTCTGGTCTCAGTATGTTGAGGCCGAACATCCGGTGCCAATGAGTAACCAGCTGAAGCAGATGGCAGAGCTACATAAGGCGGCCAATCAGGCCATGAAGGGCTTCATAGTCCGGTTGTGGCCTGGCGACGCCCTTCCGAACAGCTTCTTCGGCCTGGTGAGGCGGCTTGTGGATGCCTGCCCACGGCTGGAGGTCGTCAAGCGATCCGTCTGCATTGAAGGTGCACACCGGGCCTTCGCCCGTGTGAAAACGCAGTGGGTCAAGCTAGACGCCGTGAAGCTTATCAAGGAGGGGCCGCCGGAGGGCAAGGAGCACCGCCACCCCGAGATGTACTACGAGGGTGTTCTGCCGGGCGCCCGTCTTATCGCGGATGAGTGTTCACAAAATGTAATATTTGAATGAGACTTGCTCGTTTTTTATCCTGTGTAATGAAAACTTGTTTCATATGCGCTATGCAACACTTGTGTGAATTTAAAATATTACCTTCTGTTTGGCTATTTATCCAATCTGAGAGATGGCTAGTCCTCGGCTTCTGCCCCCATGCCACGAGTGCCGGGGTTTTCGGGATAAACCTGAGCACTCTTGTTCCCATGTTTGGGTCCTTCGAGGGAGGTGCTCAGCACAACGAACAAGGCAACCAGACTAATAATGCTTTTATCACTCTCACTTAGCCATAGAATTCTATAATTTTAAATTTCGGCGAAGCCCCTGGTATTCGGAAGGCCGCATTCGGGGCGCGATACACGCTGTAAGCCGGACGGAGCCGACCCCTCGCCCTAAGCGGCATAAGTCTTTAGGGACTCGAAAAACCTCGCCGAACAGCGACCAGTCTCTCGCCTTATCATGACAGTCAGTTTTAGCTTTCTCTACTGAGGTGCTCGGCCCGGCAGAACTGGGGCACAATCGCAGTAGTTCTCCTAGCGCTACCTTAGCCGATAGAGCGGAACGTAAGGTACCAAAACATAGGAGCCGGGTAAACCCAACATTTAACCAAAGACATGATTCGGAGCTGATGCATATAATGCTATAAGTTCGGGGTGCCGCACTTGTGAAAGTGTTCGGACTTTTCACACCATATTGTGGGTACGTAAGCCCCTGGTGCATTGGCCGTACCAGAGTGTACGGTTGCTAGGCGTCATTAATGAACACATAGATATGTATACATATAACAAAAATGCGATAATAATCATAATGTCATGCATTGTATATTAAAAAATTGCATTAAAGCAGAGTGATACAGATAGTGTAATGAGCAAAAGAGTAGGACTATGTCCCTTCCAAGGGCGAGCTGAGGAATTATATGAAATCTGTAATCCACCTGGGAATTCCGTAGTCGTCGGCCTCCTTGGTTGTTGTATCATGTGTTCGGCAATAGAGCTGCCGGACAGTGTTTCTGGAGATTGAAGTCCTGAAAGAAAAAGAAAAATAACCAAACGGGAAGCCCCTGGTGCGGTTTAGGCCGCGTTTTGGGACGTGCCGTAGTTGTGCCTCCCCCTCCCCATCTGTGCCCATGGTATTTTTAATGCGTAATGATGTACGCGCGGCACGAACAACGTCGTTGGGCTGGGATTGGGGTGGCCGTTGTATTGCTACGCGAGCTCAAATCGTGCCAGGCGGTCTATTTGCCGATTGCCCCGAGCGCGCTTGAAGGTGTCCGGGCTTTGAAACGCCAAACTGGTAGATTGCCTTGAGAGGCTGCTTTGCGCTTCTACTGCGAGGGCCGCGGTGTGCTCCTCTGTTCGGAGAGATCGCTCTGTGTTTCCATTGACTGTAATAACTCCGCGAGGTCCTGGCATCTTGAGCTTGAGGTATGCATAATGTGGTACCGCATTGAATCTAGCGAATGTGGTTCGTCCGAGCAGCGCGTGATAACCACTGTGGAACGAGACTATATCGAAGATTAACTCTTCGCTTCGGAAGTTATCCGGGGATCCGAAGACCACTTCCAGTGTAATTGAGCCTGTGCAGTGGGCCTCTACGCCTGGAATGACGCCTTTAAAGGTCGTCTTTGTGGGTTTGATCCTTGAGGGGTCTATACCAATTTTGCGCACTGTGTCCTGATAAAGCAGGTTCAGGCTGCTGCCGCCGTCCCTGAGGACTCGAGTGAGGTGAAATCCGTCGATGATTGGGTCTAGGACCAGTGTGGCGAATCCGCCGTGACGGATACTAGTGGGGTGGTCCCTGCGATCAAAGGTGATCGGACAAGAGGACCAAGGGTTGAACTTTGGGGCGACTGGCTCCAGCGCATATACGTCCCTAAGCGCACGCTTCCACTCCCTCTTGGGGATGTGGGTTGCGTATATCATGTTCACCATCCGCACTTGTGGGGGAAACCTCTTCTGTGCGGCTGCCGGGGTTCTTCCTTGTCATCGCTATGCGGCCCCTTGTCCTTGTTTTCGGTGATTAATTTGCCGGCCTGCTTGAACACCCAACAATCCCTGTTAGTGTGATTGGTTGGCTTGTCTGGGGTGCCGTGTATTTGACACGAGCGATCGAGTATACTGTCCAAGCTAGACGGACCCGGCATACTTTGTTTGAATGGCTTTTTCCGCTGACCAGGTTTAGAGCCTTTGAATCCGACATTGACTGCCGTATCCTCAGTACTTTTGCCGTTAATGCGGCGCTTATGCTTGTTGCGATGTGACCTGCTGTTGCCGTCCTTGGTATCTGAGGTACCATGGTTCTTTGATATGTTGTTACTGCGAGCCAACCAGCTGTCTTCTCCCGCACAAAAGCGGGTCATGAGCGTCGTGAGGGCTGCCATAGATTTCGGCTTTTCCTGACCAAGGTGCCGGGCTAGCCACTCGTCTCAGATGTTGTGCTTGAAAGCCGCTAAGGCCTCCGCATCCAGACAGTCAACGATTTGGTTTTTCTTTGTAAGGAACCGAGTCCAGAATTGCCTGGCCGACTCTTCTGGCTGCTGAATTATGTGGCTCAAGTCATCGGAGTCTGGTGGTCGCACATAAGTGCCCTGAAAGTTGTCGAGGAATGCGGCTTCCAGATCTTCCCAACAACTAATGGAGTCCGCTGGCAAGCTATTAAGCCAATGCCATGCTGGTCCTTTGAGTTTTAGTGGGAGGTACTTGATGGCGTGTAAGTCATCACCGCGGGCCATGTGGATGTGGAGGAGGAAGTCCTCAATCCATACCGCGGGATCTGTTGTGCCGTCGTATGATTCAATGTTTACAGGTTTGAAACCTTCTGGGAATTGATGTTCCATTACTTCATCTGTGAAGCATAAGGGGTGTGCGGCGCCTCTGTATTGGGCTATATCGCGATGCAGCTCGTATGGGTCCTGCCCGCTGTGTTCGGCCCGACCAGATTTGCTTTTACTGTACCCGGCGTGATGTTTACCGTCTCGTAGAGTGGTGCGCCCTCGTGATCCGTAGATTGATCTTGAGTGCTTTGCTTTGTCCTCCAATATGTCTCACAGGTCTGGCGTATCTCCCCATGCCTTTTTATTTGGATGGCGTTGGGGTGGAGGCTGAGCTTTCGGCAGGAATGCCTCTCTATCGTGGCCACGAGGTGGCCGGTCAGCCGTATCATACGCTTCTTCCTCCAGTCGGGGTAGTAACCTGCGCCTTGGGTAACTCTTGGAGGGACGCTCGAGTTTATATTCCTCGGTTGTGAGGACTTCAGTCCATTTGTCAGCTAGTAGATCTTGATCAGCTTGAAGCTGCTGCTGCTTTTTCTTCAGGCTATTTGCCGTGGCCATAAGCCTGCGCTTGAAGCGCTCTTGTTCGACGGGATCCTCTGGTACGGCGAATTCATCATCGCCGAGGCTTGCCTCGTCTTCGGAGGGGGGCATGTAATTGTCATCCTCCTCCTCTCCGCCAGCCGCTCTCTCAGGAGAGTTGGCACCTTCATCCTCCTGATCTAACTCTTGCTGGAAGGGGGTTTTTGTTGTCTTCGGCGCTATCCGGAGTGTTATTATCTCCTGCGCCGGTATCACCACTTTTGCTTTGGCGGGACTTAGAGCGGCGCCGCTGACGTTGGCACTTGGGTTGCTTCTTGGAGGGGTCATCCTCCGCTATCTCGTCGCCGTTGACTTCATTGGGTGTATCCACCATGTATATGTCATATGACGAGGTGGATTTCCAGTGCCCTATAGGTGCTGGTTCATGTTCGTCTCCTACATCGTCGTCCATACCGTCGATGTCTTCAGAGTCAAAGTCGAGCATGTCAGTTAAATCATCGATAGTGGCTACGAAGTGGGTGGTTGGTGAGCGTCGAATTTCTTCATCGTCCGCATCCCAGACCTGTTGGCCATAATCCGGCCAGGGCTCTCCTGACAAAGAGAGAGACCTTAGTGAATTCAGAATGTCGCCGAAGGGCGAGTGATAAAAGATATCTGCGGCGGTGAATTCCATGATCGGCGCCCACTCGGATTCGATTGGCAGGGGCGCGGATGGTTCGGGGTCCAGAAGAGAGTCCGGCACCTTGGAGTCACGGGCTGTGCAGAGGATTATGCTGGTGTTTGGCTCGATCGTCGTCGAGACTGCAGCCCCTGAGGCGGTGTCTAGCCACCCGTCCTCGATTGGCGCAGTTGGCTCCGAGCTAAGGGTCGGAGCTGGTGTGGGTGCAGCCTCTGGAGTACCATCCGGTGGCAGAGCTAGGTCATGCCCATCAAGACAGTGCGGCGCGCCCGGCTGTGGCTCGAATCGGTCAAAGATCAAGTCTCCGCGGATGTCAGCCGTGTAGTTCAAACTTCCAAATCTGACCTGATGGCCAGGGGCGTAGCTTTCAATCTGCTCCAGATGGCCAAGCGAATTAGCCCGCAGTGCAAAGCCGCCGAATACGAAGATCTGTCCGGGGAGAAAAGTCTCACCCTGGACCGCATCGCTACCGATGATAGTGGGAGCCATCAAGCCTAACGGCGACGACACAGAGGAACTCCCAATGAAAGCACCAATGTCGGTGTCAAAACCAGCGGATCTCGGGTAGGGGGTCCCGAACTATGCGTCTAGGCCGGATGGTAACATGAGGCAAGCGACACGAAGTTTTACCCAGGTTCGGGCCCTCTTGATGGAGGTAAAACCCTACGTCCTGCTTGATTAATATTGAAGATATGGGTATTACAAGAGTAGATCTACCATGAGATCAGAGAGGCTAAACCCTAAAGCTAGCCTACGGTATGATTGTATGTTGTGATTGTCGTCCTACGGACTAAAACCCTCCGGTTTATATAGACATCGGAGAGGGTTAGGGTTACACAAGGTCAGTTACAAAGGAGGAGATATCCATATACATATTGCCTAGCTTGCCTTCCACGCCAAGTGGAGTCCCATCCGGACACGAGATGAAGTCTTCAATCTTGTATCTTCATAGTCTAACAGTCCAGCCAATGGAGATAGTCCGGCTGTCCGGAGACCCCCTAATCCAGGACTCCCACACTCCGCATCAAAAATTATCTTTTTTATCATTTACCTACTCGAGGACGAGCAGGAATTAAGCTTGGGGATGCTTGATACGTCTCCAACGTATCTATAAATTTTGATTGCTCCATGCTATATTATCTACTGTTTTGGGCAATATTGGGCTTTATTATCCACTTTTATATTATTTTGGGGACTAACCTATTAACCGGAGGCCCAACCCAGATTTGCTGTTTTATGCCTATTTCAGTGTTTTGAAGAAAAGGAATATCAAACGGAGTCGAAATGGAACGAAATCAACTGGAGAAGTTTTTTTTGGAAGGAAACCTACCTGATAGACTTGGACCCTATGTCAGAAGATGAAGGAGGAGGTCGCGAGGGTAGGGGGCGCGCCCACCCCCTGGGGCGCGCCCCCTACCTCGTGGCCCCCCCTTCGGTCCACCGACGTACCTCCTGCACCCATATATACCTACGTAACCTAAAACTTCCAGAACATATATTAGATCGGGAGTTCCGCCGCCAGAAGCCTCCGTAGCCACCAAAAACCAATCTAGACCCGTTCCGGCACCCTATCGAAGGGGGCAATCCTTCCTCGGTGGCCATCTTCATCATCCCGGCGCTCTCCATGACGAGGAGGGAGTAGTTCTCCCTCGGGGCTGAGGGTATGTACCAGTAGCTATGTGTTTGATCTCTCTATCTCTCTCTCTCGTGTTCTTGAGGTGATACGATCTTGATGTATCACGAGCTTTGCTATTATATTTAGATCCTATGATGTTTCTTCCCCCCTCTACTCTCTTGTAATTAATTGAGTTTCCCCTTTGAAGTAATCTTATTGGATTGAGTCTTTAATGACTTGAGAACACTTGATGTATGTCTTGCCGTGCATATCTGTGGTGACAATGGGATGCCACGTGATTCACTTGATGTATGTTTTGGTGATCAACTTGCGGGTTCCGCCCATGAACCTATGCATAGGGGTTGGCACATGTTTTTGTCGTGATTCTCCGGTAGGAACTTTGGGGCACTCTCTGAGGTCCTTTGTGTTGGTTGAATAGATGAATCTGAGATTGTGTGATGCATATCGTATAATCATACCCACGGATACTTGAGGTGACATTGGAGTATCTAGGTGACATTAGGGTTTTGGTTGATTTGTGTCTTAAGGTGTTATTCTAGTACGAACTCTAGGGCTGTTTGTGACACCTATAGGAATAGCCCAACGGATTGATTGGAAAGAATAACTTTGAGGTGGTTTCGTACCCTACCATAATCTCTTTGTTCATTCTCCGCTATTAGTGACTTTGGAGTGACTCTTTGTTGGATGTTGAGGGATAGTTTTATGATCCAATTATGTTAGTATTGTTGAGGGAACTTACACTAGCGAAAGTATGAACTCTAGGCCTTGTTTCCTATCATTGCAATACGGTTTACGCTCACTTTTATCACTTGCTACCTTGCTGTTTTTATCATTTCAGATTACAAATACCTTTATCTACTATCCATATACCACTTGTTTCACCATCTCTTCGCCGAACTAGTGCACCTATACAATTTACCATTGTATTGGGTGTGTTGGGGACACAAGAGACTCTTTGTTATTTGGTTGCAGGGTTGCTTGAGAGAGACCATCTTCATCCTACGCCTCCTACGGATTGATAAACCTTAGGTCATCCACTTGAGGGAAATTTGCTACTGTCCTAGAAACCTCTGCACATGGAGGCCCAACAACGTCTACAAGAAGAAGGTTGTGTAGTAGACATCACCCTATGTTATAACTATTGCATGAGGAATCGCATCCGACATAATCATCCATCACTGATCCATTGCCTATGAGCTTTTCATATATTGTTCTTCGCTTATTTACTTTTCCGTTGCTACTGTTACAATCACTGTAAAACAAAAAATATTGCTTTTGCTACCGTTACCACCACTATCATATCACTTCTGCCTCTTAATACTTTGCTGCAGATATTAAGTTTCCACGTGTAGTAGAATTGACAACTCAGCTGCTAATACTTGATAATATTCTTTGGTTCCCCTTGTGTCGAATCAATAAATTTGGGTTGAATACTCTACCCTCGAAAACTATTGCGATCCCTATACTTGTGGGTTATCAAGACTATTTTCTGGCGCCGTTGCCGGGGAGCATAGCTCTATTCTTTGAGTCACTTGGGATTTATATCTATTGATCACTATGAAGAACTTGAAAGATCAAAGAACCAAGATTTTTCCCTCAACTACGAGGGGAGGTAAGTGATACGTCTCCAACGTATCTATAATTTTTGATTGTTCCATGCTATATTATATCCTGTTTTGGATATTATTGGGCTTTATTATACACTTTTATATTATTTTTGGGACTAACCTATTAACTAGAGGCCCAGCCCAGAATTGCTGTTTTTTGCCTATTTTAGAGTTCCACAGAAAAAGAATATCAAACGGAGTCCAAACGGAATGAAACCTTCGGGAACATGATTTTTTGGAATGAGCATGATCCAGAGGACTTGGACCCTACGTCAAGAAAGCAACCAGGAAGGCACGACGTAGGGGGGCGTGCCTACCCCCAGGCGCGCCCTTCACCCTCATGGGGCCCACATTGCTCCACCGACGTTCTTCTTCCTCCTATATATACCTATGTACCCCCAAACTACCAGATATAGAGCCAAAACCCTAATTCCACGACCGCAACCTTTTGTACCCATGAGATCCCATCTTGGGGCCTTTTTCCGGAGCTCCGCCGGAGGGGGCATCGATCATGGAGGGCTTCTACATCAATACCATAGCCTCTCCGATGATGTGTGAGTAGTTTACCTCAGACCTTCGGGTCCATAGTTATTAGCTAGATGGCTTCTTCTCTCTTTTTGCATCTCAATACAATGTTCTCCCCCTCTCTTGTGGAGATCTATTTGATGTAATCTTCTTTTGCGGTGTGTATGTTGAGACCGATGAATTGTGGGTTTATGATCAAGTTTATCTATGAACAATATTTGAATCTTCTCTGAATTCTTTTATGTATGATTGGTTATCTTTGCAAGTCTCTTCGAATTATTAGTTTGGTTTGGCCTACTAGATTGATCTTTCTTACAATGGGAGAAGTGCTTAGCTTTGGGTTCAATCTTGCGGTGTCCTTTCCCAGTGACAGTAGGGGCAGCAAGGCATGTATTGTATTGTTGCCATCGAGGATAACAAGATGGGGTTTATATCATATTGCATGAGTTTATCCCTCTACATCATGTCATCTTACTTAAAGCATTACTCTGTTCTTTTGAACTTAATACTCTAGATGCATGCTGGATAGCGGTCGATGTGTGGAGTAATAGTAGTAGATGCAGGCATGAGTCGGTCTACTTGTCTCGGACGTGATGCGTATATATATGATCATACCTAGATATTCTCATAACTATGCTCAATTCTGTCAATTGCTCAACAATAATTTGTTTACCCACCGTAATACTTATGCTCTCGAGAGAAGCCACTAGTGAAACCTATGGCCCCCGGGTCTATTTTCTATTATATTAATCTCCTGTCATCAAGCTATTTCTTTTTCCGTTTATTTTGCTTTCTTTACTTTGCATCTTTATCATAAAAATACCAAAAATATTATCTAACCGTATCTAACAGATCTCACTTTCGTAAGTGACCGTGAAGGGATTGACAACCCCTTTATTGCATTGGTTGCGAGGATTTTATTTGTTCGTGTAGGTATGAGGGACTCGTGCGTGGCCTCCTACTGGATTGATACCTTGGCTCTCAAAAACTGAGGGAAATACTTACTCTACTTTGCTGCATCACCCTTTCCTCTTCAAGGGAAAACCAACGCAGTGCTCAAGAGGTAGCAAGAAGGATTTCTGGCGCCGTTGCCGGGGAGTCTACGCAAAAGTCAACATACCAAGTACCCATCACAAACCCTTATCTCCCGCATTACATTATTTGCCATTTGCCTCTCGTTTTTCCTCTCTCCACTTCACCCTTTCCGTTTTATTTGCCCTCTCTCCCCGTCCTCCTTCTCTTTACCTATTTGCCTCCTTTTGCCCGTTTCTTGTTTGCTTGTGTATTGGATTGCTTGCCTGTCATGATGGCTCAAGATAATACCAAATTGTGTGACTTTACTAATACCAACAACAATGATTTCCTTAGCACTCTGGTTGCTCCTCTTACCGATACCGAATCTTGTGAAATTAATGCTGCTTTGTTGAATCTTGTCATGAAAGATCAATTCACCGGCCTTCCTAGCGAAGATGCCGCTACCCATCTAAATAGCTTCGTTGATTTGTATGATATGCAAAATAAGAGCAATCGGCCGGCCTTCCTATGTGGACAATGATATTGTTAAATTGAAGCTATTTCCTTTTTCGCTTAGAGATCGTGCTAAAGCTTGGTTTTCGTCTTTGACTAAAAATAGTATTGATTCTTGGAATAAGTGCAAAGATGCTTTTATCTCTAAGTATTTTCCTCCCGCTAAGATCATCTCTCTTAGAAATGATATCATGAATTTTAAGCAACCTGATCATGAACATGTTGCACAAGCCTGGGAGAGAATGAAATTAATGATACGTAATTGCCCTACACATGGTTTGAATATGTGGATGATTATACAATTTTTTTATGTCGGGTTGAATTTTGCTTCTAGAAATCTTTTAGATTCGGCCGCGGGAGGCACTTTTATGGAAATCACTTTAGGAGAAGCTACTAAACTCCTAGATAATATTATGGTTAATTATTCCCAATGGCACACTAAAAGATCTACTAATAAGAAAGTGCATGCGATAGAAGAAATTAATGTTTTGAGTGGAAAGATGGATGAACTTATGAAATTATTTGCTAATAAAAGTGTTTCTTCTGATCCTAATGATATGCCTTTGTCTACTTTGATTGAGAATAATAATGAATCTATGGATGTGAATTTTGTTGGTAGGAATAATTTTGGTAACAACGCGTATAGAGGAAACTTTAATCCTAGGCCGTATCCTAGTAATTCCTCTAATAATTATGGTAATTCCTACAACAATTCTTATGGAAATTTTAATAAGATGCCCTATGAATTTTGAGACTAGTGTTAAGGATTTTATGAATTCGCAAAAGAATTTCAATGCTTTGCTTGAAGAAAAATTGCTTAAAGTTGATGAATTGGCTAGGAACGTTGATAGAATTTCTCTTGATGTTGATTCTTTGAAACTTAGATCTATTCCACCTACGCATGATATCAATGAGTCTCTCAAGGACATGAGAATTTCCATTGATGAGTGCAAAGAAAGAACCACTAGGATGTGTGCTAAGAAAGATTGTTTTGTGAAAGCGTGTTCTTCTAGTTTCTATGAAAATAAAGATGAAGATCTAAAAGTTATTGATGTGTCCCCTATTAAATCTTTGTTTTGCAATATGAATCTTGATAATGATGGGACTGAATATGATCCACCTTTACCTAGAAGGCGTTCTCGGAGTTTTTAGATCTTGATGCTAAAATTGTTAAAAGTGGGATTGAAGAGGTCAAAACTTTAAATGTCAATGAACCCACTATTTTGGATTTCAAGGAATTTAATTATGATAATTGCTCTTTGATAGATTGTATTTCCTTGTTGCAATCCGTGCTAAATTCTCCTTATGCTTATAGTCAAAATAAAGCTTTTACTAAACATATCGTTGATGCTTTGATGCAATCTTATGAAGAAAAACTTGAGTTGGAAGTTTCTATCCCTAGAAAACTTTATTATGAGTGGGAACCTACAATAAAAATTAAAATTAAAGATCATGAGTGCTATGGTTTGTGTGATTTGGGTGCTAGTGTTTCCACGACTCCAAAGACTATGTGTGATTTGAATAACCCGGTTTGAAAACCTCAATCATTCAATATCATAATGAAAATCTACCAAGTTTGGCTATTTAAAGATTCAAATACCTTATCCATTGACAAGTAAATTCAGAGTTTAAATAGCCGGCGGCTCTTGACCGATGGCGATTTAAGACGCCTCCATTGTAAACCAACATTTTTATAACCCAACGACTTATAGCCTTTGAGAAAATCAAGAATTCACAACCCTTTTGAGACACCAATTTCAATCTTTGATGATGGGCTGGAACTTAATCATTTATGTAAGTCATAGCTCTGTAAATCCTGCACAGTGTTTAAATAACATATGCCCTGGCGACTTAACGTCACAAGGCAGGGCGGGTAACCACCCAAATGTAGTATTATCCTGCACACGAGTAAATCACAAGATCCCTTGGCGGTTTATCGCAGGGCGGGTCATAATATCCCACATATAACCATTGTAATATTGAATTTGTACTGCCGGTTTAGATGACCTGTGCAGTAAGGGTGATAACCCAATCCTTAGAAGCCAAACCTTCCATGTATTAATATTGTCATATGCTGGCGACTTGTTTGTCGAAAGCCAAGGAGGGTTAATAGAAACCACATATATATGCTTCAGATATGAGCAAAAAACCTCAAAACCCAAAAGATTGTGTTCAAAAAATTTAATCCAGACAAAAAGAAAATCAAGGCTTCTGATTCGAATACGATCAGTAAACCATTCCAAAGGGGTTAAGCTAGGATTCGAATACGATCATGTAGCCCCCAGTGGCTTTGGCGTTACCGATCAAGAGGGTACCGACAGCTATGTTCTCTTTGGTTCGAATACGACCTATGTTTGAACAGGAAGCCCCCAAATGACCTTGAGAGTTGTTTAACGACGCTGATTCAAAAACGATCCACGTCGGACGGAAAAGGGGTTAAGCTATGATTCGAATACGATCAAGAAGCCCCCTAGTGAGTTTGGTAGTGTGCCGATCAAAAGGGTACCGACAGCTATGTTCTCTTTGGTTCGAATACGACCTATGTTTGAACAGGAAGCCCCCAAGTGACCATAATAAGATAAGCCATAAGGCAGGATACCCATGTTTGAACCGCGCATCATGGCAGCAAGTTCTCTTTTGGCAACCCTTAATTTGTTTGAGAACTCGAAATTGCGAGAGGTTAATTATTTTTGAATCGGATATTGAGAGCTTCAATGCTTTGTGGGAGACAGGTTTACCTTGAGTTGGATTTAAACCAGATATTGAGAGCTTCAACGCTTTGTGGGAGACAGATTTCCCTTGAACCGGATTTTGAACCGGAATCCTTATTTTTAAGCCAGAAATTTTCTGGCGGCCTTTAAATATTCGCCCATAAGGTAGTAGCCTCCGGGGCCGGGTTATTTTTCCCTCTAATAATCCGGAGTTCTTGAATCCGCTTTAAATTGGCAATCATTTACTGAGTCATGTCATCGTAGCCCCCGAGTCTCAAGGAGACTCGAGGAGTTGTCTTGAGATTCTCCATATTTGA
The DNA here is from genome assembly GCF_018294505.1 of Triticum aestivum. NCBI lineage: Eukaryota > Viridiplantae > Streptophyta > Magnoliopsida > Poales > Poaceae > Triticum > Triticum aestivum. The sequence continues at coordinate 37,461,598 of NC_057806.1, read as the reverse complement.
CCGTGATATAAACCAGTATGAGTCAGTCAATAGCTCAGTGATATAACTTGTCCTGCATTGGAGAACTTTGCAATCCAGAGTAATTGCTCTTTTAAAGAAAAGCAATATATAATATACAAATATACTGGATGGATTTCACCTGATATGTTTAACCAGAAATTATCCAGTGCGGAGTTGATGATCACCATGGTGAATATGTGTGTCCGTGAAGTTGCGTGACATAAACAAACACCAATAAAAATGATGTTGGCGCATGCTCCATATCCGCGGTATATCAACACTTGTGTAATGAATAATGTACCTGATGTATTTGGACCTTATGATCCTCATTGGTGTCCGTTAGACAACCCGTCATGTTGAATAAGCCGGACCGCAGGGCGGACAGTAAAACGCCCGCAACATCAGAGGCAGCATAGACACATGAGCCGACCGCAGTGTTGTAAACCGGCATAGACGAGCAAGTTGTCCTCCGCGTTGTAAATCGGTGCGGACGCGTGAACCGGCGAGTCGTCCGTGGCATTGTAAGGCGGCGCGGACGGGCGAGTCGGCCAAGGCATTGTAAACTGGCGCGGGAGTCTGTTGAGTAAGGACGACCACCTGTGCCGAATGATGTTGGCACGCCTCTATCTCCGCGGTATAATGCCACTTTGTAATGAATAATTCTTCTACATATAAAATACAGCAGGGCAAAGTAGTTTTGCTCGGATGAATTAATATGTCCTTGAAAAACAAGGTAAATAGGACCTGGTATTTGTCGGAGGTCAATCCAGTTGTGATAACAAAGCGACCATAAAAATCAGCCGGTAGGTATAGTCAGCCGCGTGCAGACGGAAGAATCAATCACAAGCGTAGTAAGACATGTGGACAATGAGTCAATCGCGAGCACGGTCCCGACTAATTGATGTAAACCGGACTGCGGGGGAAGGCGGCTTGTGCGCGCTTATTGAGTCATTCGCGCGGTCCTGACGAGTTGACGCAGACTGGACCGCGGGAATGGCGGCTTGCACGCATGCCGGTCGAGTAGCGTGGCATGGACGAATGCTAGTACATGCACTCCATACCCACGATATAATGGCATTAAAAAATTATCCTGTGTAAAAATATTACAGGGAAAAGTAATTGTTCTTTGACAAAAAACAATAAGTGTTAAGAAGATAAATTTAGATGGATATCACCTGATTTTTTTGAACAATAGATGATCTGTGCATTTAGTTCGTTAGTTAACCCGGCACTTTGGATAGGCCAGACCGCAGGGCGGATAGTAAAACGACTGCAGCATCAGAGGCGGCTCGAAGAGATGAGTCGATCATGGCCTTGTACGCCGGTGCGGACGAGCAAGTTTCCCTCCGCGTTGTAAGCCGGCGTGGATGCATGAAACGGTCTCGCAGGCGGACGGGCGAGTCATCTGGGGCATTGTAAGATGGTGCGGACGGGCGAGTTGGCCGGCGCGTTGATGTAAACCCGCAGTATAATGCCTCATTTATAATGAACAATTGCCCTACACCAAAAAATACCGCGATCCAAAGTAACCATTCACACAAAAGTTTATATGTGTTATTAAAACAGACTAGACATATATCACCTGGTACTTTCATCAGATGAAGATGCACTATTACACAGCGACGGAGGCGGCGGCTCAGAGGCACACATGGCCGGCTCATGAGAGGCGCGGGAGAGACGATGACTCGCGAGTGGCTCAAGGCCGCGCAATGGCACGACGGTTTGTCTATGGTGGCAAGCCTGCGGTTCAAATAAACCGATCAAAAAGATCGCTCGAGGCCACAGAAGCAGAGATGGAATCCGATGGGTCAAGGCACACTCCAGCCACGAGGCGACAAGCCGGCAAGGTCGGCTGTTGCCGTGGAGGTGGCAGCTCAACAAGCGGCCCGCGGTATATGCGGCAGGGCAGGGCCTTGACTAGACGGGTCAACCCGGGCGGACCATCGAGGTAAGAAGAAGCCATGACCGTGAAAGTGCAACTATCCCTAGGTGGTTTTGGTAATTCCTAACAACATATAGCTCATTGAGCTAATGCTATTTCAAGATTAATATTTCAGGAAACCTCAATGATTGGCATGGCATGGATGAGAAAAGTGGACCCCTCAAAATGCTAAGGACAAAAGGATTGGCTCAAGCTCAAAGCTCAAGACTCTACATTTTCTATTTTAGTGATCCAAGATCACATTGAGTCTATAGGAAAAGACAATACTATCAAGGAGGGATGAGGTGTTGCTTAATGAGGCTCTTGCTCAAAATGCTTAGTGATATGCTCCAAAGCCCTCAACTACTTTATCACATCCACATATGACCTAAACCAAAGTCAAACTCGGCCCCACCAATTCTTTCTATCCGGCGCCACCGAGTTCAGATGTCATAGCCACTACCACAAACCCTAGGCAAATCGGTCTCATCGATAGGGATCTCGGTCTCACCGAGATGGGATTGTTATCTCTCTGCTTCCCTTCATAACGTTTTGGTCTCGCCGAGATGAGCGATCGGTCCCACCGAGATTGTAATGTAAGCTCTCTGTTTCCCTTTCGTAACATTTCGGTCTCACCGAATTGAGCGAACCGGTCCCACCGAGTTTACCTGACCAACTCTCTGGTTAGCTTATTACCAAAATTAGTCTCACCGAGTTTGTGTAATCGGTCTCACCGAGATTACGTTATGCCCTAACCCTAACCATATCGGTCCTACCGAGTTGCATGTCGGTCCCATCGAAAATCCTAATGGTCACTAGATTTGCTGAATCGGTCCAACCGAGTTTATTAATTCGGTCCCACAGAGATTGGCAAGTTGTGTGTAACAGTTAGTTTTTGTGTGGAGGATATATATACCCCTCCACCTCCTCTTCATTCGGAGAGAGAGCCATCAGAATGAACCTACACTTCCAACTTACTTTTTCTGAGATAGAACCACCTACACTTGTGTTGAGGCCAAGATATTCCATTCCTACCATATGAATCTTGATCTCTAGCCTTCCCCAAGTTGCTTTCCACTCAAATCTTCTTTCCACCAAATCCATATCCTGTGAGAGAGAGTTGAGTGTTGGGGAGACTATCATTTGAAGCACAAGAGCAAGGAGTTCATCATCAACACACCATTTGTTACTTCTTGGAGAGTGGTGTCTCCTAGATTGGCTAGGTGTCACTTGGGAGCCTCCGACAAGATTGTGGAGTTGAACCAAGGAGTTTGTAAGGGCAAGGAGATCGCCTACTTCATGAAGATCTACCGCTAGTGAGGCAAGTCCTTCGTGGGCGACGACCATGGTGGGATAGACAAGGTTGCTTCTTCGTGGACCCTTCGTGGGTGGAGCCCTCCGTGGACTCGCGCAACCGTTACCCTTCATGGGTTGAAGTCTCCATCAACGTGGATGTACTATAGCACCACCTATCGGAACCACGACAAAAACATCCGTGTCTCCTATTGCGTTTGAATCCTCCAAACCCTTCCCTTTACATTCTTGCAAGTTGCATGCTTTACTTTCCGCTGCTCATATACTCTTTGCATGCTTGCTTGAATTGTGTTAAGATTGCTTGACTTGTCCAAAGTTGCTAAAATCTGCCAAGAACAAAAATTGGGAAAATGATAACTTTTATTTGGTCAAGTAGTCTAATCACCCCCCTCTAGACATACTTTTGATCCTACAAGTGGTATCAGAGCTTTGGTCTCCATTTGCTTTGATTTCCATAGCTTTTGGTGGTCATAGCCTTGGTTTCACAACCTAGGAGAGTATGGCGTCTTGCGAGGGAAATTACCACCATAGAGGTCCTTACTTTGATGGTACTAATTTTGCTAGTTGGAAGCATAACATGAAAAATGCATATTATTGGACATAACCCCGCCGTATGGGCTATTGTGTGTATTGGCTTGCAAGGTGAATTCTTTGATGGGAGAGAACCGAATCGTGAAGCCACCGCGGAAGAGTTGAAGATGCTGCAATACAATGCTCAAGCTTGTGATATCCTCTTCAACGGATTGTGCCCGAAGAATTCAACAAAATCAATCGTCTTGAGAATGCAAAGGAAATTTGGGACACTTTGATTGATATGCACGAAGGTACCGACTCCGTCAAGGAATCCAAGTTGGATGTGCTTCAAAGTCAGCTTGACAAGTTCAAAATGAAGGATGGTGAAGGTGTCGCTGAAATGTACTCTAGGCTTGCTCTTATCACAAATGAGATCGCCGGCTTAGGAAGTGAAGAGATGACCAGCAAATTCATCATCAAGAAGATCCTAAGAGCTTTGGACGGAAAATATGATACCGTATGCACATTGATCCAAATGATGCCTGCTACCTCTTGAGCACTGCGTTGGATTTCCTTGAAGAGGAAAGGATGATGCAGCAAAGTAGCGTAAGTATTTCCCTCAGTTTTTGAGAACCAAGGTATCAATCCAGTAGGAGGCTACGCGCAAGTCCCTCGTACCTGCACAAAACAATTAACCACTCGCAACCAACGCGATAAGGGGTTGTCAATCCCTTCACGGTCGCTTATGAGAGTGAGATCTGATAGATATGATAAGATAATATTTTTGGTATTTTTGTGATAAAGAAGCAAAGTAAAAAGCAAAGGAAATAACTAAGTATTGGAAGATTAATATGATGAATATAGATCCGGGGCCATAGGTTTCACTAGTGGCTTCTCTCAAGAGCATAAGTATTTTACGGTGGGTGAACGAATTACTGTTGAGCAATTGACAGAATTGAGCATAGTTATGAGAGTATCTAGGTATGATCATGTATATAGGCATCATGTCCGAGACAAGTAGACTGACTCCTGCCTGCATCTACTACTATTACTCCACTCATCGACCGCTATCCAGCATGCATCTAGAGTATTAAGTTCATGGAAAAAGAGTAACGCCTTAAGCAAGATGACATGATGTAGAGGGATAAATTCATGCAATATGATAAAAAACCCATCTTGTTATCCTCGATGGCAACAATACAATACATGCCTTGCTGCCCATACTGTCACTGGGAAAGGACACCGCAAGATTGAACCCAAAGCTAAGCACTTCTCCCATTGCAAGAAAGATCAATCTAGTAGGCCAAACCAAACTGATAATTCGAAGAGACTTGCAAAGGTAACAAATCATACATAAAAGAATTCATAGAAGAATCAAATATTGTTCATAGATAATCTTGATCATAAACCCACAATTCATCGGTCTCAACAAACACACTGTAAAAAGAAGATTACATCGAATAGATCTCCACAAGAGAGGGGGAGAACTTTGTATTGAGATCCAAAAAAAGAGAGAAGAAGCCATCTAGCTAATAACTATGGACCCGAAGGTCTGAGGTAAACTACTCACACTTCATCGGAGAGGCTATGGTGTTGATGTAGAAGCCCTCCATGATGGATGCCCCCTCCGGCGGAGCTCCTGAACAGGCCCCAAGATGGGATCTCGTGGATACAGAAAGTTGCGGCGGTGGAATTAGGTTTTTGGCTCCGTATCTGATCGTTTGGTGGTACGTAGGTATATATAGGAGGAAGGAGTACATTAGTGGAGCAACAAGGGGCCCACAAGGGTGGAGGGCGCGCCTGGGGGGGGGGTAGGTGCGCCCCCTACCTCGTGGCCTCCTCCTTTGTTTCTTGACATAGGGTCCAAGTCTCCTGGATCATGTTCGTTCCGAAAATCACGTTCCCTAAGGTTTCATTCCGTTTGGACGCCGTTTGATATTCCTTTTCTTCGAAGCCCTAAAATAGGCAAAAAATAGCAATTCTGGGCTGGGCCTCCGGTTAATAGGTTAGTCCGAAAAATAATATAAAAGTGGATAATAAAGCCCAATAATGTCCAAAACAGTAGATAATATAGCATGGAGCAATCAAAAATTATAGATACGTTGGGGACGTATCTATTGGGTAACGTAGCAGAAATTTAAAATTTTCTATGCATCACCAAGATCAATCTATGGAGTCATCTGGCAACGAGAGAGAGAGGAGTGCATCTACATACCCTTGTAGATCGTGAGCGGAATCGTTCAAGAGAATGGGGTTGATGGAGTCGTACTCGTCGTGATCCAAATCACCGATGATCCTAGCACCGAACGAACGACACCTCCGCGTTCAACACACGTACGGAGTGGAGACGTCTCCTCCTTGATCCAGCAAGGGGGGAGGAGAAGTTGATGGAGATCCAGCAGCACGACGGCGTGGTGGTGGAAGCAGCGGGATTCCAGCAGGGCTTCGCCAAGCGCTACTGGAGGAGGAAGAGGGGTCACGGGAGGGAGAGGGAGGCGCTAGGGCTTAGGGTGCGGCTGCCCTCTCTCCCCTCCACTATATATAGGGGCTAGGGGGGCATGCCCCCTTGGAGATCCCATCTAGAGGGGGGGGGGCGGTCCCTCGGGGGGCAACGACCCCCTTAGGGTTTCCAACCAGGGGGGGCGCATGCCCCCTCGGGGGGGCAACACCCCCCTAGGGTTTCCAACCCTAGACGCCTTGGGCCCTTGAGTGGGGCACACCAGCCCACCAGGGGCTGGTTCCCATGCCACTTCAGCCCATGGGCCCTCCGGGATAGGTGGCCCCACCCGGTGGACCCCCGGGACCCTTCCGGTGGTCCCGGTACAATACCGGTCACCCCCGAAACTCTCCCGGTAGCCGAAACTGGACTTCCTATATATAAATCTTTAGCTCCGGACCATTCCGGAACTCCTCGTGACGTCCGGGATCTCATCCGGGACTCCGAAAAACTTTCGGTTAACCGCATACTAATATGTCTACAACTCTAGCGCCATCGAACCTTAAGTGTGTAGACCCTACGGGTTCGGGAGACACATAGACATGACCGAGACAACTCTCCGATCAATAACCAACAGGGGATCTGGATACCCATGTTGGCTCCCACATGCTCCACGATAATCTCATCGGATGAACCACGATGTCGAGGATTCAATCAATCCCGTATACAATTCCCTTTGTCAATCGATATGTTACTTGCCCGAGATTTGATCGTCGGTATCCCAATACCTCGTTCAATCTCGTTACCGGCAAGTCACTTTACTCATTCCGTAACACATCATCCCGTGACCAACCCTTAGTCACGTTGAGCTCATTACGATGATGTCTTACTGAGTGGGCCCAGAGATACCTCGCCGTCATACAGAGTGACAAATCCCAGTCTCGATTCATGCCAACCCAACAGACACTTTCGGAGATACACGTAGTGCACCTTTATAGCCAACCAGTTATGTTGTGACATTTGGCACACCCAAAGTATTCCTACAGTATCCAGGAGTTGCACAATCTCATGGTCTAAGGAAAAGATACTTGACATTAGAAAAGCTTTAGCAGACGAACTACACGATCTTGCGCTATGCTTAGGATTGGGTCTTGTCCATCACATCATTCTCCTAATGATGTGATCCCATTATCAATGACATCCAATGTCCATGGTCAGGAAACCGTAACCATCTATTGATCAACGAGCTAGTCAACTAGAGGCTTACTAGGGACATGTTGTTGTCTATGTATTCACACATGTATTACGGTTTCCAGTTAATACAATTATAGCATGAACAATAGACAATTATCATGAACAAGGAAATACAATAATAACCATTTTATTATTGCCTCTAGGGCATATTTCCAATAGTCTCCCACTTGCACTAGAGTCAATAATCTAGTTCACATCACTATGTGATTGTAATGAATCCAACACCCATGGGGTTTGTTCATATCTCGCTTGTGAGAGAGGTTTATTAGTCAATGGGTCTGAACCTTTCAGATCCATGTGTGCTTTACAAATCTCTATGTCATCTTGTAAATGCAGCTACCACATGCTACTTGGAGCTATTCCAAATAACTGCTCTACTATACGAATCCGGTTTACTACTTAGAGTCATCCGGATTAGTGTCAAAGTTTGCATCGACGTAACCCTTTATGACGAACTCTTTTACCACCTCCATAATCGAGAAAATTCCTTAGTCCACTAGTTACTAAGGATAAGTTCGACCGCTGTCATGTGATCCATTCCTGGATCACTCTTGTACCCCTTGACTGACTCATGGGAAGGCACACTTCAGGTGCGGTACATAGCATAGCATACTGTAGAGCCTACGTCTAAAGCATAGGGGACGACCTTCGTCCTTTCTCTCTCTTCTGCCGTGGTCAGGTCTTGAGTCTTACTCAATACTCACACCTTGTAACACAGCCAAGAACTCCTTCTTTGCTGATCTATTTTGAACTCCTTCAAAGTCTTGTCACGGTATATGTTCATCAAAAATTACTATTAATCGTTTTTTATCTATCCTTATAGATCTTGATGCTCAATGTTCAAGTAGCTTAATCCAGGTTTTCCATTGAAAAACACTTTTCAAATAACCCTGTATGCTTTCCAGAAATTCTACATCATTTCTGATCAACAATATGTTAACAACATATACTCATCAAAAATTATATAGTGCTCCCACTCACTTCTTTGGAAATACAAGTTTCTCATAAACTTTGTACAAACCCAAAATCTTTGATCATCTCATCAAAGCGTACATTCCAACTCTGAGATGCTTACTCCAGTCCTTAGAAGGATTGCTGGAGCTTTGCATACTTGTTAGCATCTTTCAGGATTGACAAAACCTTCTGGTCGTATCACATACAACCTTTCCTCAAGAAAATCGTCGAGGAAACAATGTTTTTTGACATCCTATCCGCAAGATCTCATAAATAATGCAGTAATTGCTAATATAATTCCAACAGACTCTTAGCATTGACACGAGTGAGAAAGTCTCATCGCAGTCAACTCCTTGAACTTGTCAGAAAACATCTTAACGACAAGTCGAGCTTTCCTAATGGTGACACTTACCATCATTGTCTGTCTTCTTTTTAAAATCCATCTGCACCCAACAACCTTACGACCATCAAGTAGTTCTTCCACTTACCATCATTGTCTGTCTTCTTTTTAAAATCCATCTGCACCCAACAGCCTTACGACCATCAAGTAGTTCTTCCAAAGTCTATACTTTGTTTTTATACATGGATCCTCTCTTGGATTTTATGGCCTCGAGCCATTCGTCAGAATCCGGGCCCACCATCACTTCTCCATAGCTCGTAGGTTCATTGTTGTCTAGCAACATGACTTCCAAGACATGATTACGTACCACTCTGAAGTAGTACGCATTCTTGTCGACCTACGAGGTTTGGTAGTGACTTGATCCGAAGTTTCATGATCACTATCATAAGCTTCCACTTCAATTGGTGTAGGTGCCACAGGAACAACTTCCTGTGCCCTGCTACACACTAGTTGAAGTGACGGTTCAATAACCTCATCAAGTCTCCACCATCCCCCCACTCAATTATTTCGAGAGAAACTTTTCCCTGAGAAAGGACCTGTTTCTAGAAACAATCACTTTTGCTTCCGGATCTGAAATAGGAGGTATACCCAACTGTTTTGGGTATTCTATGAAGATGCATTTATCCGCTTTGGGTTCGAGCTTATCAGCCTGAAACTTTATAAAATAAGCGTCGCAGCCCCAAACTTTTAAGAAACGACAGCTTAGGTTTTTCTAAACCATAGTTCATACGGTGTCGTCTCAACGGAATTGTGTGGTGCCCTATTTAAAGTGAATGCAATTGTCTCTAATGCCTAACCCATAAAAGATAGTGGTAATTCGATAAGAGACATCATGGTATGCACCATATCCAATAGGGTGCAGTTATGATGTTCGGACACACCATCACACTATGGTGTTCCAGGCGGTATTAGTTGTGAAACAATTTCCACAATGTCTTAATTGTGTGCCAAACTCGTAACTCAAATATTCATGTCTATGATCATATCATAGACATTTTATCCTCTTGTCACGATGATCTTCAACTTCACTCTGAAATTACTTAAACCTTTCAATAATTCAGACTTGTGTTTCATCAAGTAAATATACTCAGCATCTACTCAAATCATCTGTGAAGTAAGAACATAACGATATCCATTGCGTGCCTCAGCACTCATTGGACTGCACACATCAAAATGATTACTTCCAACAAGTTGCTTTCTTGTTCCATCTTACTGAAAACGAGGTCTTTCAGTCATCTTGCCCATGTGGTATGATTTGCATGTCTCAAGTGATTCAAAATCAAGTGAGTCCAAATGATCCATCTGTGTGGAGTTTCTTCATGCATATCTACCAATAGACATGGTTCACATATCTCAATCTTTTCAAAAACGAGTGAGTCCAAAGATCCATCAACATGGAGCTTCTTCATGCGTTTTATACCAAGATGACTCAAATGGCAGTGCCACAAGTATGTGGTACTATCATTACTATCTTATATCTTTTGGCATGAACATGTGTATCACTACGATCGAGATTTAATAAACCATTCATTTTAGGTGCAAGACCATTGAAGGTGTTATTCAAATAAACAGAGTAACCATTATTTTCCTTAAATGAATAACTGTATTGCGATAAACATAATCCAATCATGTCTATGCTCAACGCAAATACCAAATAACAATTATTTAGGTTTATCACCAATCTGAATGGTAGAGGGAGCATGTGATGTTTGATCACATCAACCTTGGAAACACTTCCAACACATGTCGTCATCTCACCTTTAGCTAGTCTCCGTAGCCTTTTATTTTGAGTTACTAACACTTAGCAACCGAACCGGTATTTATTACCCTGGTGCTACTAGGAGTACTAGTAAAGTACACAATAATATAATGTATATTCAAAATACTTCTGTCGACCTTGCCATCCTTCTCATCTACCAAGTATCTAGGGTAGTTCTGCTTCAGTGACCATTCCCCTCATTACAGAAGCACTTAGTCTCGGGTTTGGGTTCAACCTTGGGTTTCTTCACTAGAGCAGCAACTGATTGGCCGTTTCATGAAGTATCCCTTCTTTCCCTTGCCCTTCTTGAAACTAGTGGTTTAACCATCAACAATTGATGCTCCTACTTGATTTCTACTTTCACGGTGTCAAACATCGCGAGTTGCTCAAGGATCATCATGTCTATCCCTGATATGTTATAGTTCATCACGAAGCTCTAATAGCTTGGTGGAAGTGACTATGGAGAACCATCACTATCTCATCTGGAAGATTAACTCCCACTCGATTCAAGCGATTGTAGTACTCAAACAATTTGTGCACTAGTCTGGAATCCCAATTTCAGTCTTTTGAACATCTCACATGTTTTGCGACGTTTCAAAAATGTCTTTGGTGCCACAATTCTAATCTGTTAGCATTACGCACTCAACTATCACGTAGTCATCAAAACGTGTATGTTAGATGTTTCCCGACATCTATAGACGATGCTCGAGGTTCAGCACACTGAGCGGTGCATTAAGGACATAATCCTTCTATGCAGCAATGAGGACAATCCTCAGTTTACGGACCCAGTCCGCATAATTGCTACTGTCAACTCTCAACTAAAATTTCTCTAGGAACATATCTAAAACAGTAGAACCAAAGCATGAGCTATGCCATAATTTGCAAAGACCTTTTGACTATGTTCATGATAATTAAGTTCATCTAATCAAATTATTCAATGAACTCCCACTTAGATAGACATCCCTCTAGTCATCTAAGTGATACATGATCTGAGTCAACTAGGCCGTGTCCGATCATCATGTGAGACAGACTAGTCATCATCGGTGAATGTCTTCATGTTGATCGTATCTTCTATACGACTCATGTTCTACCTTTCGGTCTTCCGTGTTCCGAGGCCATGTCTATGCATGCTAGGCTCGTCAAGTCAACCTAAGTGTATTGCGTGTGTAAATCTGGCTTACACCCGTTGTATGCAAACATTAGAACCTATCACACCCGATCATCACGTGGTGCTTCAGAACAACGGACCTTAGCAACGGTGCACAGTTAGGGGAAACACTTTCTTGAAATTATTGTGAGGGATCATCTTATTTATGCTACCGTCGTTCTAAGCAAATAAGATGTAAAATATGATAAACATCACATGCAATCAAATAGTGACATGATATGGCCAATATCATTTTGCTCCTTTTGATCTCCATCTTCGGGGCGCCATGATCATCATTGTCATCGGCATGACACCATGACCTCCATCATCATGATCTCCATCATCGTGTCTTCATGAAGTTGTCTCGCCAACTATTACTTCTACTACTATGGCTAACGGTTAGCGATAAAGTAAAGTAATTACATGGCATTTATGTTGACACGCAGGTCATAAATAAATTAAGACAACTCCTATGGCTCCTGCCGGTTGTCATACTCATCGACATGCAAGTCGTGATTCCTATTACAAGAACATGATCAATCTCATACATCACATATATCATTCATCACATCCTTTTGGCCATATCACATCACACGACATATGCTGCCAGAACAAGTTAGACGTCCTCTAATTATTGTTGCAAGTTTTTTACGTGGCTGCTATAGGTTTCTAGCAAGAACGTTTCTTACCTACGCCAAATCCACAACTTGATATGCCAATTTCTATTTACCCTTCATAAGGACCCTTTTCATCGAATCCGATCCGGCTAAAGTGGGAGAGACAGACACCCGCTAGCCACCTTATGCAACTAGTGCATGTCAGTCGGTGGAACCAGTCTCACGTAAGCGTACGTGTAAGGTCGGTCCGGGCCGCTTCATCCCACGATGCTGCAGAATCAAGATAAGACTAGTAACAACAAGTAAATTTACAAAATCGATGCCCACAACAACTTGTGTTCTACTCGGGCATAGAAACTACGCATAGACCTAGCTCATGATGCCACTGTTGGGTAACGTAGAAGAAATTTAAAATTTTCTACGCATCAGCAAGATCAATCTATGGATTCATCTAGCAACGAGAGAGAGAGAGGAGTGCATCTACAAACCCTTGTAGATCGCGAGCAGAAGCGTTCAAGAGAACGGGGTAGATGGAGTCGTACTTGTCATGATCCAAATCACCGGTGATCCTAACGCCGAACGGACGACACCTCCGCGTTCAACACACGTACGGAGCGGAGACGTCTCCTCCTTCTTGATCCAGTAAGGGGGGAGGAGAAGTTGATGGAGATCCAGCAGCACGACGATGTGGTGGTGGAAGCAGCGGGATTCCAGTAGGGCTTCGCCAAGCGCTACTAGAGGAGGAAGAGGTGTCACAGGAGGGAGAGGGAGGCGCCAGGGCTTAGGGTGCGGCTGCCCTCCCTCCCCTCCACTATATATAGGGGCTAGGGGGGCGCATGCCCCCTTGGAGATCCCATATAGAGGGGGGGGGCCTCGGGGGGCAACGGCCCCCTTAGGGTTTCCAACCAGGGGGGCGCATGCCCCCTCGGGGGGGGGGGGCAACGGCCCCCTAGGGTTTCCAACCCTAGGCACCTTGGGCCCTTGGGTGCGGCGCACCAGCCCACCAGGGGCTGTTTCCCACGCCACTTCAGCCCATGGGCCCTCCGGGATAGGTGGCTCCACCCGGTGGACCCCCGGGACCCTTCCGGTGGTCCCGGTACAATACGGGTGACCCCCGAAACTCTCCCGGTGGCCGAAACTAGACTTCCTATATATAAATCTTTACCTCCGGACCATTTCGGAACTCCTCATGATGTCCGGGATCTCATCCGGGACTCCGAAAAACTTTCGGTTAACCGCATACTAATATATCTACAACTCTAGCGTCACTGAACCTTAAGTGTGTAGACCCTACGGGTTCGGGAGACACATAGACATGACCAAGACAACTCTCCGGTCAATAACCAACAGTGGGATTTGGATACCCATGTTGGCTCCCACATGCTCCACGATAATCTCATCGGATGAACCACGATGTCGAGGATTCAATCAATCCCGTATACAATTCCCTTTGTCAATCGGTATGTTACTTGCCTAGGGATACTTGCCCGAGATTCGATCGTCGGTATCCCAATACCTCGTTCAATCTCGTTACCAACAAGTCAATTTACTCGTTCCGTAACACATCATCCCATGACCAACCCTTAGTCACATTGAGCTCATTACGATGATGTCTTACTGAGTGGGCCCAGAGATACCTCTCCATCATACGGAGTGACAAATCCCAGTCTCGATTCGTGCCAACCCAACAGACACTTTCGGAGATACCCGTAGTGCACCTTTATAGCCACCCAGTTACGTTGTGACGTTTGGCACACCCAAAGTATTCCTACAGTATCCGGGAGTTGCACAATCTCATGGTCTAAGGAAAAGATACTTGACATTAGAAAAGCTTTAGCAGACGAACTACACGATCTTGCGCTATGCTTAGGATTGGGTCTTGTCCATCACATCATTCTCCTAATGATGTGATCCCGTTATCAATGACATCCAATGTCCATGGTCAGGAAACCGTAACCATCTATTGATCAACGAGCTAGTCAACTAGAGGCTTACTAGGGACATGTTGTGGTCTATGTATTCACACATGTATTACGGTTTCCAGTTAATACAATTATAGCATGAACAATAGACAATTATCATGAACAAGGAAATACAATAATAACCATTTTATTATTGCCTCTAGGGTATATTTCCAACAGTATCAAGCATCCCCAAGCTTAATTCCTGCTTGTCCTCGAGTAGGTAAATGATAAAAATGATAATTTTTTATGTGGAGTGCTACTTGGCATAATTTCAATGAAATTCTTCTTAATTGTGGTATGAACATTCAGATCCGAAAGATTCAAGATAAAAGTTTAATATTGATATAAAAATAATAATACTTCAAGCATACTAACAAAGCAATCATGTCTTCTCAAAATAACATGGCCAAAGAAAGTTATCCCTACAAAATCATATAGTCTGGCTATGCTCTATCTTCACCACACAAAGTATTTGAATCATGCACAACCCTGATGACAAGCCAAGCAATTGTTTCATACTTTAGACATTCTCAAACTTTTTCAATCTTCACGCAATACATGAGCGTGAGCCATGGATATAGCACTATAGGTGGAATAGAATGGTGGTTGTGGAGAAGACAAAAAAGAGGGAAGATAGTCTCACATCAACTAGGCGTATCAACGGGCTATGGAGATGCCCATCAATAGACATCAATGTGAGTGAGTAGGGATTGCCATGCAATGGATGCACTAGAGCTGTATGAAAGCTCAACAAAAGAAGCTAGTGGGTGTGCATACAACTCGCTTGCTCACGAAGACCTAGGGCATTTTGAGGAAGCCCATCATTGGAATATACAAGCCAAGTTCTATAATGTAAAATTCCCACTAGTATATGAAAGTGACAACATATGAGACTCTCTGTCATGAAGATCATGGTGCTACTTTGAAGCACAAGTGTGGTAAAAGGATAGTAGCATTGCCCCTTCTCTCTTTTTCTCTCATTTTTTATTTGGGCTTCTTTGGCCTCTTTTATTTATTTAGTTTCTCCCGGAGTCTCATCCTGACGTATGGGGGAATCATAGTCTCCATCATCCTTTCCTCACTAGGACAATGCTCTAATAATGATGATCATCACACTTTTATTTAATTACAACTCAATACTTAGAACAAGATATGACTCTATATGAATGCCTCCGGCGGTGTACCGGGATGTGAAATGACTCATGAGTGACATGTATGAAAGAATTATGAACGGTGGCTTTGCCACAAATACGATGTCAACTACATGATCATGCTAAGCAATATGACAATGATGGAGCGTGTCATAATAAACGGAACGGTGGAAAGTTGCATGGCAGTATATCTCGGAATGGCTATGGAAATGCCATAATAGGTAGGTATGGTGGCTGTTTTGAGGAAGGTATATGGTGGGTGTATGATACCGGCGAAAGGTGCGCGGTATTAGAGAGGCTAGCAATGGTGGAAGGAAGAAAAGTGCGTATAATCCATGGACCCAACATTAGTCATAAAGAACTCATATACTTATTGCAAAAATCTACAAGTCAGCAAAGCAAAGTATTACGTGCATGCTCCTAGGGGGATAGATTGGTAGGAAAAGACCATCGCTCGTCCCCGACCGCCACTCATAAGGAAGACAATCAAGATAATAAATCATGCCCCGACTTCATCACATAATGGTTCACCATACGTGCATGCTACGGGAATCACAAACTTTAACACAAGTATTTCTCAAATTCACAACTACTCTACTAGCACAACTTTAATATCACCATCTTCATATCTCAAAACAATTATCAAGCATCAAACTTCTCATAGTATTCAACACACTCATAAGAAAGTTTTTACTATTCTTGCATACCAAGCATATTATGATTATTTAAGAAAATTACAATTCTATTTAAGACTCTCAAAATAATCTAAGTGAAGCATGAGAGATCAATAGTTTCTATAAAACAAATCCACCATCGTGCTCTAAAAATATAAGTGAAGTACTAGAGCAAAACTATATAACTCAAAAGATATAAGCGAAGCACATAGAGTATTCTAACAAATTCCAAATCATGTATGGCTCTCTTAAAAGGTGTGTACAAGAAGGATGATTGTGGTAAACTAAAAATCAAAGACTCAAATCATACAAGACGCTCCAAGCAAAACACATATCATGTGGTGAATAAAAATATAGCTTCAAGTAAAGTTACCGATAGAAGTAGACGAAAGAGGGGATGCCTTCCGGGGCATCCCCAAGCTTTGGCTTTTAGGTGTCCATAGATTATCTTGGGGGTGCCATGGGAATCCCCAATCTTAGGATCTTGCCACTCCTTGTTCCATAATCCATCAAATCTTTACCCAAAACTTGAAAACTTCACAACACAAAACTTAAAGTAGAAAATCTCGTGAGCTCCGTTAGCGAAAGAAAACAAAAGACCACTTCAAGGTACTGTAATAAACTCATTATTTATTTATATTGGTGTTAAACCTACTGTATTCCAACTTTTCTATGGTTTATAAACTATTTTACTAGCCATAGATTCATCAAAATAAGCAAACAACACACGAAAAACAGAATCTATCAAAAACAGAACAGTCTAGTAATCTGTAGCTAGCGCAAGATCTGGAACCCCAAAAATTCTAAAATAAATTTCTGGGCGTGAGTAATTTATCTATTAATCATCTGAAAAAAGAATTAACTAAATATCACTTTTTAAATAAAAATTGCAGCAGTTCTCGTGAGCGCTAAAGTTTCTGTTTTTTACAGCAAGATTAACAAGACTTTCCCCAAGTCTTCCCAACGGTTCTACTTGGCACAAACACTAATTAAACACAAAAACACAACCAAAACAGAGGCTAGATAAATTATTTATTACTAAACAGGAGCAAAAAGCAAGGAATAAAAATAAAATTGGGTTGCCTCCCAACAAGCGCTATTGTTTAACGCCCCTAGCTAGACATAAAAAGCAAGGATAGATCTAGGTATTGCCATCTCTGGTTTTGGGGAAAAAGAGAGCAAACTTGTTATCTATGGAATTAATCTTTCTATTTTGACAATGTACATGGCCATTAATGGTAGAATAAATATTAAGAATGTTGCGGAAATTGGCATCTAGGCTAGCTTTTATCTCTTTCATAGATTCATTTTGGTAAGAAAGCAAAAGAGATGTGATTTCAGCTTTCTCGTTAATGGGGTGCCCAAAAATAGTTTTCATCATCTCATAGGTATCTATGGGGTCCCCTTCAAGAAAAACCTCTTCAAAAATAGAATCTAAAACTTGTTTGAACGAAGCAGGTAGCCCAACATAAAAGCTTTTTAAGTAAACCTCAATTTGATATTGGGGTACATAGCTAGCCCGGATCCTTAACAGCCTATCCCAAGCATCTTTCAAAGATTCACTGAGTAAATAATGAAAAATTGCGGAATCATCTTCATCAAAATTACTAAGGTTCTCATTGATAACTCCGACAAGTTTTTCCATAGCATTCCGATTTATGAGTTTAGATAAGATAGCAGGATTGTCTAAAGCACTAGAACTTGGGAGAGAACCCCCAATTCTTTTTGGTTCCAACATCGCGAGGGAAAAGAGAGCGAAAAGAGGCAAATAGAGAAAGAGAGGGAGGATGGAGAGAGAGGGCGAATAAAACGGCAAGGGGTAAGTGGGGGAGAGGAAAACGAGAGGCAAATGGCAAATAATGTAATGCGGGAGATAAGGGTATGTGATGGGTACTTGGTATGTTGACTTTTGCATAGACTCCCCGGCAACGGCGCCAGAAATCTTCTTGCTACCTTTTGAGCACTGCATTGGATTTCCTTGAAGAGGAAAGGATGATGCAACAAAGTAGCGTAAGTATTTCCCTCAGTTTTTGAGAACCAAGGTATCAATCCAGTAGGAGGCTACGCGCAAGTCCCTTGTACCTGCACAAAACAATTAACTACTCGCAACCAACGCGATAAGGGGTTGTCAATCCCTTCACGGTCCCTTACGAGAGTGAGATCTGATAGATATGATAAGATAATATTTTTGGTATTTTTGTGATAAAGATGCAAAGTAAAATAAAAGCAAAGTAAAAAAGCAAAGGAAATAACTAAGTATTGGAAGATTAATATGATGAAGATAGACCTGGGGGCCATAGGTTTCATTAGTGGCTTCTCTCAAGAGCATAAGTATTTTACGGTGGGTGAATGAATTACTGTTGAGCAATTGACAGAATTGAGCATAGTTATGAGAGTATCTAGGTATGATCATGTATATAGGCATCACGTCCGAGACAAGTAGACCGACTCCTACCTGCATCTACTACTATTACTCCACTCATCGACCGCTATCCAGCATGCATCTAGAGTATTAAGTTCATGGAAACATAGTAACGCCTTAAGCAAGATGACATGATGTAGAGGGATAAATTCATGCAATATGATAAAAAACCCATCTTGTTATCCTCGATGGCAACAATACAATACGTGCCTTGCTGCCCCTACTGTCACTGGGAAAGGACACCACAAGGTTGAACCCAAAGCTAAGCACTTCTCCCATTGCAAGAAAGATCAATCTAGTAGGCCAAACCAAACTGATAATTCAAAGAGACTTGCAAAGATAACCAATCATACATAAAATAATTCAGAGAAGAATCAAATATTTTTCATAGATAATCTTGATCATAAGCCCACAATTCATCGGTCTCAACAAACACACGCAAAAAGAAGATTACATCGAATAGATCTCCACAAGAGAGGGGGAGAACTTTGTATTGAGATCCAAAAAGAGAGAAGAAGCCATCTAGCTAATAACTATGGACCCGAAGGTCTAAGGTAAACTACTCACACTTCATCAGAGAGGCTATGGTGTTGATGTAGAAGCCCTCCGTGATGGATGCCCCCTTCGACGGAGCTCCAGAACAGGCCCGAAGATGGGATCTCATGGATACAGAAAGTTGCGGCGGTGGAATTAGGTTTTTGGCTCCGTATTTGATCGTTTGGGGGTACGTAGGTATATATAGGAGGAAGGAGTACATCGGTGGAGCAACAGGGGGCCCACGAGGGTGGAGGGCACGCCTGGGAGGGGGGGGGGGTAGGCGTGCCCCCTACCTCGTGGCCTCCTCTGTTTCTTGACGTAGGGTCCAAGTCTCCTGGATCATGTTCGTTCCGAAAATCACGTTCCCGAAGGTTTCATTCCGTTTGGACTCCGTTTGATAATCCTTTTCTTCGAAACCCCAAAATAGGCAAAAAGACAGCAATTCTGGACTGGGCCTCCGGTTAATAGGTTAGTCCCAAAAATAATATAAAAGTGGATAATAAAGCCCAATAATGTCCAAAACAGTAGATAATATAGCATGGAGCAATAAAAAAATTATAGATACGTTGGAGACGTATCAATACCCAATTACAAAGATCTCAAGCCAACGGAAGTCATTGGAAGAATTGTTGCTCATGAGATGTCACTCAAGGATAAGGAGGAGCTCCATAAGAAGTCAAGTGGTGCTTACAAAGCCTCATGTGAAGCTCCCACATCATCAAGTGAGAAACAAACCTTCAATTAAGAATTGAGCCTAATGGTGAAGAACTTCAACAAGTTCTACAAGAGTAGAAGCAAAGAGAGAAGTTCCAAGTCAAGGTCCTACAATGACAAAAGATCTTCTAGTCGAGAGCGAAATTGCTACAATTGTGGAAGACCCGGACACTATTCCTATGAGTGTACGGCACCCTACAACAAAAGGGAATATTCTCAAAAAAGAAGAAGTAGAAGAGAAGAATCACCATCAAGAGAGAGAAGGAGTAGAGATGATCGTTATGAACGAAGAACATCCCGGAGAAGCGAGGATTCGGAAAGGAAGGACAAGTCATCAAGGAGCTACACAAAACGAAGACATCAAGCTCATGTTGGTGAATGGGTATCCGGCTCCGACTCCGACAATCACTCCGAGAGAAGCTATCACTCCAACTCCGAATATACTCAAGATGAAGGTGTTGCCGGTCTAGCACTTGTGTCAACCAACTCCTACGACATATTTGATTCACAAAATGAAGGACTTGGAAGATGCTTCATGGCTAAAGGCCCAAAGGTATCACACCCCGAGTATGTTGATTTCAATAGTGATGAAGATGACTTGTTAGGTGATGATGATTTACTTGTTGACAACTCTAGTGATGAATACTATGATGAAACGTCAATTAATCTTGCTAATCAAGATAAAACGAATGACAATGATAAGGAGAAGATTGAGTTTCTAACTAAAGAACTAAACACTCTTAAGTTAGCTCATGAAACTATCTTAGGAGATCATCGAGAACTTTTAAGGACTCATGAGAAATTACATTTTGAAAAGCTCAACCTTGAGCAAGAGCATGAGTTCTTAAAGGCAATCAATGATGATCTTCGCAAGAAAAGTTCTTCTTACATTGCCAAGCGTTTACTCTTATCCACTTACATGCCTCAAGTCAAGTCTAGTAACAAGAACAAGAAAGATTCTTCCTCTAGTAGTAACAATAATCATGCTAAATCTAATGTTGTTGCTTCTAGTAGTTCTCTTGATTCCACTAATGATTCTCTTAGCCAAGTTACACTTGAGCAAGAAAATAGCTTATTGAAGGGAATTATAGAGAAAGGTGTTTACAAGAGCCTTGCCGGGAGTAAGCAATTCGAGGAAATTGTACGCAAGCAAGGAAGGCACCGGAAGAACCAAGGTGTTGGTTTTGAACGAAAGTTCAATGCCAATGGAGTTGAGTGGGAAGAAGATCAATACCCCAAGACGAAGTTTGTTCCTCAACAAAAGAAGTATGATCCTACTTCCTTCAAAGGGACACAAGCTCAAGATGATCTTCCACCACAAGACCACGAGCAAAAAGGCAAGGATAAGCTTCAAGAGGAAATTGATGCATTTGAATAAGCACCCAAGGCCTTGGTCAAGTGGGTTCCAAAGACTACATCAAGTTCTACTTCATCAAGTACGACTACAACTCCAAGGATTCCCATCAAGATGATGTGGATCCAGAAGAAGAAAAACTAAAGAGTTCTTGAGGGTGACTCCGCCAACATACTTCACTCTTATCATTTTGGCAAGAACAAGTGCAATCAACTTCCACATCTTGCACTAGTTCAAGGAGTCACAAACCCTCTTGTTGGTAAGACAAGGGACAAGGTAACCTAATGCTTTCATAGACATCATCTTGTGTGTGCATCACTCTATGTCTATGGATATCCTTGCTTGTTCCTTGTGGGACTAACCCGTGTAGGTATTGAAAGTGCAACTCACTCTAAAGGATTGCTCCAAATGATCTACATCAACATTGAGCATCCACATCTTCAACACCTACATGAAGTCATCATCGACAAAACCCAAGGTTAGTTCATCCCTCTTAGGGGGGATCTCACATCTAGGGGAGCTTTACTCTAAGAATTGAGATAAAGCAACTCTAATGGTGTGAACACAACAATGATTTATGTAAAAGTGGTAACCCCACTTGTGCTTAAACGATGAGTATGACCTATGATCAAATGTTCTCATTTGACTCCTAAGTCAATATACTCATATATAGATGACCTAGTCATCGCCAATTGCTTGATAGATGCTAGAATTGGTTGTGCATGCTTTGCCACATATTTCATTTGCCATTTATTGTGTGAGCATGTTGGTTGCATAATTTACTCATTCGAGGACATCCACTTGTTGTTTTGATTGCTTGGTTCCTTTTTCTTTTGCCAAGTGGATGGACAAGAATGCCTAAGAACCTTCTCTAGCTATCTATGCTTTTCTTGTCTCAAACTCTATTCATGCTACATCACAAAGTTTGATCAAGTCAGATTCGAACCACTCTGTGTGAGGAGCACTCGGAGTCCCCGATTCGTCATAGACTTAAACTTCCAAAACTTCTTTGTCCGTTTCGGTCTGACCGATTCATCCATTTAGGTCATACCGAGATCACTAAGTCGATCTAGGTTTTCAATCTCGGTGCAACTGATTTGAACTTTTCAGTCACACTGAGTTGCAGTAACTGCTTGTAGTTATGCATCTCAGTGCCACCGAGTTGTTCCACTCGGTCACACCTACAGGGTCAGGCTATATATATCCCCGGGCCAAAATTTGGAAAATTCTCCGAACCCCTTCGCCCGCGCTCAGCCTGCTCTGCATCCCTGGGTCTTCGGATCGTCCTCCTCATCGCCAGTTGCCTCCCGCCACTGGTCTTTGCCACCGTCAACGGAAATCTTCTCCGTCGTTGCCGCCGTAGCAGGTCCATCGCCACACTTAGGGTATGGACTTGATCCTTGTGCTAATCTCACTCCGATTCCTAGCACATTGTTTTGCCATGTATCTTGCCATGATTGAGATCACTCTATCCAGCGAAATCACTCTGTACTTTAGTTGTGGATTGAAAATTTAGGGTTAGGTTTCCGCCGAAATCATCTCGGACCAACCGAGTTGTTGAAATCAGTTCCACCGATTTGGCTAAGGCCATTGCACATGTGATTCTCGGTCTGACCGAGAATTGCAAATCGGTGTGACCGAGTTCAATTCTTTGTGAAACCCTAGCAGTCTCGGTGCCACCGAACTGTGACTCGGTCTGACTGAGTTCACTAGTTTAGGTTCCAAAAGCTACTTCGGTATGACCAAGTTTTCAAATCGGTAGATCCGAAATGCTTTCTGTGGAAAACTAAAACTAAGTTTTAACTCAATCTTTTGCAAAAACCTCTGTACTTGGTGATGCTCATCCAATCTATCTCATCTATATCTATTCACAGGGTCTGATGTCAGTGTTTGCATCATGTCAGATCAGAGTGACAGTCAGAACAAGTCTGAGGAGCAAGTTCACATGAGTGAGGGCACTAGTCCCTCTAGCAGCTATGATGAGGGAAGCAGGAGTACACCCAGCAACTTGCCTAAGGCAGCCACCAGGGCCAGAAAGAAGAGAACCTCAGATTCTGAGGATGAGGACTATGTGGCTGTTGAGGGAGAGGCCACCTCAAAGAAGAAAGTTCTGAAAAAGGAATATGGCACAACTGCTGCCACTAAGCCAGGAATGAAGACAAAGGTTTCCGCCAAGAGAGTTCCTATGTCAAAGGCCAGAACATCCACTCAAGAAGCTTTGGGATCTGCACCCAAAGAACAGGTTGTGGCAGAGAAGAAAAGTAAAGAAAGGGTCAAGAAGACCATGGCCAGAGTAATTGGGAAGCCCTCGATGATGGAAGATGAAGAGGAAGATGTTACTGCACCAGCACCTAAAGCTCAAAAGCTTATGGGAGATGCTATAAGATCAGGGGCTGCTCCATCTAAGCCCAAAGAAGCTCCCAAGGCAGCTGCTCCAAAACCCAAAACTGCACCTAAGAGGAGTACAAGGAATATTCCAGCTGCGGAGAAGAACAAGGCCCAGTGCCTGAAGCTACTATAGAAGAAGAAGATGATGAGTCACATGTCTTTAGGAAGTTGAAGCCCAAAATTCCAGATCACGATGATGCTCATCCAGTAGCTGAGGACATGAAGCTTAGGAAGGATGCAGGACTCAAACAGTGGAGATTGACTGATCCCTATGCAGTCAGGAGAAGAACTGTTTTGGACTACATGTTCCATACAAAGGAACAATAGGACTTCTATGAGACAGTGTTTCTTGACAAGAAGCCTACAGTCTGTGATATGAGATGGGTGGACTGGGAGTACATCAGGGAAAATGAAGAACACTATCCTAGAGTCTATCATAGTTTCAAGTCTTGTGAAGTAGAGGACTTTGTTGGGCAGAAGCTCACAAAGTGGAATGATGAGCTTATTATGCAGTTCTACTCCACAGCTCATTTCTACCCAGATGGAAGGATTGTCTGGATGTCTGAAGGTACTAGGTACCAATCAACAGTTGAAGAATGGGAAAAATTGATCAATGCTCCTAAGGAGAATGAAGATGACTTGGATGTCTATGCCAAGAAGAAGAAGGATCACAACACCATGGCACATATGTACAGAGAGATCCTAGATGCTGCTCTTGAGACACACAAATTTGGATCAGTACATTACCTTCTGTCAGGTTTGCCAACAATCAACTGGATCCTCATGCACACTCTATTGCCAAAGTCAGGTAATCACAAGATGATCAGAGGCCATGCAATTAACCTGCTTCACATATTTGATGTGCCTCAAAAGTTCAAAGTCATGAGCCTAATTGTGGAAACTATAAAGAGAACAGCTGCAGATCAGAAGAGAAGTTGTGGGTATGCCCCACAGACCCAGGAGCTAATCAACTCCAAGATGGGCACTGGCACATATCTCTTGGACAAGGAACATATGCCCATCTACCCAGACTTTGAGGACAACACTGTGGTGATGGATGAGAATGAACCATCTTCTGTGCAAGCACAAGCAAAGAGGGAGAAGGCAAGGACTGAAAAGGCTGCAAAGATGCCAACCATTGATGAGGCATCTCAGTATCTTCTGAAGAGCAAGCAAGATCAGCTTGGCTACTTGATTGCCTCCACTCTGAGGATTGAGAAGGGATTGGCCACCCTGACTCAAAACCAGGAGAGCTTGGAGAGGATCATGGAGCAGAAGTTCTATGATTTAGATGTGAAGGTCACTGAGATACAGTCAGTTGTTGAGCAACTTCAGGATGAAGTGCAGGAGAAGAAGGGCAAGTCTACCACTGATGCTTTTGCTAGAGTGCCCAGAGGATAGAGATCTACTGCAGTGCCAGTTACAGACACCAGAGCAACTTCATCTGCACCAGCTACAGCTTCAGTGCCAGCAGCTCCAGCACCCACTCCACCAGCTCCATCTACATCAACTGATGCCTTCGTCCTTGGAGTTTTATCTACACCACCACCTGAAGACCAAGCCTGAGAGTCGATCTAGCACTATGCATTTTTTATGAACTTTTTGGTAACTTGTTGCCAAAGGGGGAGAAAATGTATAGATCATAGGCTTCGAGAGAGAGTGTTGCTCTTTGTTCTCTCTTGTTTTTTTGGTGGTTGAACTTTGTTATTTGCTTGTTTGAGATACTTTATGCTTTTGTGTGATACTTGGATGATCATGTGTTTGATCATATGCTACCTTAATGCTTGTTGGATGACATTATCCTTTTATATCCCCATATGATCATTCACTTTGCTTGGTGATGAGTGCATGTATTTAATTATTATCATTTTGAGTGCTCCACCAAGATGTATGTGACATGGAAGAGTAACCCATGATCCTAACTCATTGTGCATTTGCAGTCCAAAGCAAATCTTAAACTATGCACAAATTTAGGGGGAGCTCTTGCTTTTCACATACTTCTCAAAGCGACAATGTTTTTCATTCTTATTATCATTTGTCGAAGCTTTGATCTATATGTTGTCATCAATTACCAAAAAGGGGGAGACTGAAAGTGCAACTATCCCTAGGTGGTTTTGGTAATTCCTAACAACATATAGCTCATTGAGCTAATGCTATTTCAAGATTAATATTTAAGGAAAGCTCAATGATTGGCATGGCATGGATGAGAAAAGTGGACCGCTCAAAATGCTAAGGACAAAAGGATTGGCTCAAGCTCAAAGCTCAAGACTCTACATTTTCTATTTTAGTGATCCAAGATCACATTGAGTCTATAGGAAAAGACAATACTATCAAGGAGGGATGAGGTGTTGCTTAATGAGGCTCTTGCTCAAAATGCTTAGTGATATGCTCCAAAGACCTCAACTACTTTCTCACATCCACATATGACCTAAACCAAAAGTCAAACTCGGCCCCACCGATTCTTTCTATCCGGCGCCACCGAGTTCAGATGTCATAGCCACTGCCACAAACCCTAGGCAAATCGGTCTCACCGATAGGGATCTCTGTCTCTCCGAGATGGGATTGTAATCTCTCTGTTTCCCTTCGTAACATTTCGGTCTCGCCGATATGAATGATTGGTCCCACCGAGATTGCAATGTAAACTCTCTGTTTCCCTTTCGTAACATTTCGGTCTCACCGAAATGAGCGAATCGGTCCCACCAAGTTTACCTGACCAACTCTCTGGTTAGCTTATTACCAAAATCGGTCTCACCGAGATTATGTTATGCCCTAACCCTAACCATATCGGTCCTACCGAGTTGCATGTCGGTCCCACCGAAAATCCTAACGGTCACTAGATTTGCTGAATCGGTCCGACCGAGTTATCAGTTCGGTCCCACCGAGATTGGCAAGTTGTGTGTAACGGTTAGTTTTTGTGTGGAGGCTATATATACCCCTCCACCTCCTCTTCATTCGTAGAGAGAGAGCCATCAGAACGAACCTACACTTCCAACTTACTTTTTCTGAGAGAGAGCCACCTACACTTGTGTTGAGGCCAAGATATTTCATTCCTACCATATGAATCTTGATATCTAGCCTTCCCCAAGTTGCTTTCCACTCAAATCTTCTTTCCACCAAATCCATATCCTGTGAGAGAGAGTTGAGTGTTGGGGAGACTCATTTGAAGCACAAGAGCAAGGAGTTCATCATCAACACACCATTTGTTACTTCTTGGAGAGTGGTGTCTCCTAGATTGGCTAGGTGTCACTTGGGAGCCTCCGACAAGATTGTGGAGTTGAACCAAGGAGTTTGTAAGGGCAAGGAGATCGCCTACTTCGTGAAGATCTACCGCTAGTGAGGCAAGTCCTTCGTGGGCGACGACCATTGTGGGATAGACAAGGTTGCTTCTTCGTGGACCCTTCATGGGTGGAGCCCTCCATGAACTTGCGCAGCCGTTACCCTTCGTGGGTTGAAGTCTCCATCAACGTGGATGTACGATAGCACTACCTATCAGAACCACGACAAAAACATCCGTGTCTCCTATTGCATTTGAATCCTCCAAACCCTTCCCTTTACATTCTTGCAAGTTGCATGCTTTACTTTCCGCTGCTCATATACTCTTTGCATGCTAGCTTGAATTGTGTTAAGATTGCTTGACTTGTCCAAAGTTGCTAAAATCTGCCAAGAACTAAAATTGGGAAAAGGATAACTTTTATTTGGTCAAGTAGTCTAATCACCCCCTCTAGACATACTTTCGATCCTATAGGCCGGCTTGGAACGGGGAATCCGAGTCGTGGTCTTTTCCTCGTTCAATCACTAGTAGTCAGGAAAGCTCCAGACGATGATGTTGGCTTTTTCCTGTTAAGAAATAGCTTCAAAATTGATTAGATCTCAAAAAAAAACGAGCTGCAACTTGTGCATACCAATCTTTCACGGGAACTTGATTTGTTGGCAGTGCCCTAGCAGCCTCATTGATCCCTTGAGACAGACGTCCGCCCGGCTGGAGGCATGAAATTGCCGAACCAAACTGACGGCTTCGTGCTGCTGGTGTCACAGAGATGCAGGCTGGGTCTAACGCAGTCGCTGTATATATGCCGGCATAATTTTTTTGTTGTGATCTTGATCTGAGATTCAACTCGACGACGGTGCATAACTTTTCTTGAAAAAATTGATCTAGCCTTGATGAACCCCATACGAAACTTGGAGTCGACCTAGATCCTTCTGAGCCATCCTTTCATCCAACCAAACACGAATTTCTCGATCCCTAGAGAGATCCCTCCAAGTACTCAACACCACCGTGCGCAGGCCCCACGGTGGGCGCCAACTGTCGTGGAATTGTCACGACAGATGTCCTTAGTGTGAGGACTTAGTCACGAGGCCAACGCATCTATGTGGTAGCTTGAGAGGGGTTGGGCAGAATCGAGAGACAACATAAGACAAGGATTTAGACAGCTTCGGGCCCTGGGAAACATCATCCGGTAATAACCCTACATGCTGTTTGTGGCTAGGTCTCATTATGATCATGAGGGAGTTGCCGCTAAGCCGGCTCTTTGTGTCTAGCCCTAGAGATTGTTTCTTCTTACCTCTCCCTCTCGGGGAGCCCTTCCTCTCCTTATATAAGTTAGAGGGGCGGGTTACATGTGGAGTCCTAGTAGGACTAGGACTAGTCTATCTTCTCTTACAAGTTGATTACAAGTCCGGGTCTTGCTTCCTCGTAAAGGAAATATTCGTCATCCATTTCCCCTTAATCCGGCCCATCATAACGTGGGCCGGCCTTCTAGGGTTTGGGCCTTTTTGTCCATCCAACCCGCCCACCGGGTTACTAATGAGTCGCCAAGATCGGGCAGGTTATCTGTAAATCGCCAAGCTCCGGGCGGGTCACCAGTGAGTCGCCAATTCTGGCCGATTCATACCGCGGGGTATATCCCTGACAAAACCTATGGCCCCCGGGTCTATCTTTTATCATATAAGTTTCCAATCTATTTTACTTTGCAATCTTTTACTTTCAATCTATATCATAAAAATACCAAAAATATTTATCGTATTATCTCTATCAGATCTCACTTTTGCAAATGGTCGTGAAGGGATTGACAACCCCTTTATCGCGTTGGTTGCAAGGTGCTTATTTGTTTGTGCAGGTACGAGGGACTTGCGTGTAGTCTCGTACTGGATTGATACCTTGGTTCTCAAAAACTAAGGAAAATACTTACGCTACTTTACTACAACACCCTTTTCTCTTCAAGGGAAAACCAACGCAGTGCTCAAGAGGTAGCAAGATGGATTTCTGGCGCCGTTGCCGTGGAGATCTACGTCAAGTCCAGACATACCAAGTACCCATCAGAAACTCTTATCCCTCGCATTACATTATTTGCCATTTGCCTCTCGTTTTCCTCTCCCCCACTTCACCCTTGCCTTTTATTCGCCCTCTTTTTCCTTCCTGCCTTCTGTGTGCTTGTTCTTTTCGCAATTTGTTGCCGTCATGTCTGAAACTGGGGAGCTTACCGTTGATAAGGATAATAATATGTAAAACTTTGATGCTATTGATGATCCTCTTGAAAATCCTACTATTTTACACACTAAAAAGTTTCAGATTGGTAGCGGTAATATTATTGAGAAGGGAGTTATTCAAGATTTATTTACTTGTGCCAGTGCTTTGCCCACCATGAGCGGGTCCATTCTTCATAAAATTAGTAGTCCCACGGATGCTATATCTTTGCTCATAGTTGAACTTGAAAGACAATTTTTACATATGCATCCTTCCATACAAAGGATTTTCCTAGAATTTTCAAATATTGAGCATTCTTCTGTTAAGCGAGCAGCGACCATCTTTTTAGCTCATGAGTTCAGATTTATAATAAAAGAGGCCAATGAAATTTTTGTGCATTATAGGGTGGATGCTGGCCGTCCTCCCATAGAAGCAATCCTTTTTTATCAAGAAGACATTATGCGTTTACGATCTTTAGATCATGTTGCTTTTAATGAAAACCTTAGAAAAAAGGTTCCTACTAATGTTCTTATTGACAGGATCTCTGAACTTAATGATAATTTTGCTATCCATAATAATGGGTTAGGTTTTTCCCTTGAACAAAAGCTCATGACTTTTTGCCAAAAGAATGCTTATAATGATAAATTGGTTGTGCAATATGAGGGGCCAAAGGAGGAACCAATACCTCCCGACCTTGATCTTGGGGACTTTTGTCCCATTAAATTTAGCCCTTTTGATTACTTTTGCTTGCCACAAAGAAAGCTTGCTGCTGAACGTAGGGA
The DNA here is from genome assembly GCF_018294505.1 of Triticum aestivum. Lineage (NCBI taxonomy): Eukaryota > Viridiplantae > Streptophyta > Magnoliopsida > Poales > Poaceae > Triticum > Triticum aestivum. The sequence goes on along the minus strand of NC_057806.1, from coordinate 37,431,832 downwards.
TTATGAGATGATTTTTCACGATTTACCTTATCATTATCATGGCAATACCTAGATCTATCCTTGCTTTTATGCCTAGCTAGGGGCGTTAAACAATAGCGCTTGTTGGGAGGCAACCCAATTTTATTTTTGTTCCTTACTTTTTGATTATGTTTAGTAATAAATAATTCATCTATCCTGTGTTTAGATGTGGTTTTATGCTTTTAATTAGTGTTTGTGCCAAGTAGAACCTTTTGGAGGACTTGGGGAAAGTCTTTGCGATTTTGCTGTAAAAAACAGAAACTTTAGCGCTCACGAGATTTGCTGCCGTTTTTTACTGGAGAGTGCGATTATGTTGATTCTTTTTGCAGATGATTAATAGATAAATTCCTCACGTCAAAAAATTTATTTCAGAATTTTTGGGGTTACGAAAGTATTCGAAACCTACAGATTACTACAGACTGTTCTGTTTTTGACAGATTCTATTTTTCTTGTGTTGTTTGCTTATTTTGATGCATCTATGGCTAGTATCGGAGGTTATGAACCATATAGAAGTTGGAATACAATAGATTTAACACCAATATAAATAAATAATGAGTTCATTACAGTACCTTAAGTGGTGGTTCGTTTTCTTATACTAACGGAGCTCATGAGATTTTCTGTTCAGTTTTGTGTTGTGAAGTTTTCAAGTTCTGGGTAAAGATTTGATGGATTATGGAATAAGGAGTGGAAAGAGCCTAAGCTTGGGGATGACCAAGGTACCCCAAGGTAAAATTCAAGGAAAACCAAAAGCCTAAGCTTGGGGATGCCCCGGAAGGCATCCCCTCTTTCATCTTCTTATATCGGTAACTTTACTTGAGGCTATACTTTTATTCACCACATGATATGTGTTTTGCTAGGAGTGTTTTGTATGATTTGAGTCTTTACTTTTTAGTTTACCACAATCATCCTTGCTGTAAACACCTTTTGGGAGAGACACACATGAATTGGAATTTATTAGAATACTCTATGTGCTTCACTTATATCTTTTGAGCTAGATAATTTTGCTCTAGTGCTTCACTTATATCTTTTAGAGCACGGTGGTGGTTTTATTTTATAGAAATTATTGATATCTCATGCTTCACTTATATTATTTTGAGAGTCCTTTAGAACAGCATGGTAATTTGCTTTGGTTATAAAATTAGTCCTAATATGATAGGCATCCAAGATGGGTATAATAAAAACTATCATAAAAGTGCATTGAATACTATGAGAAATTTGATACTTGATAATTGTTTTGAGATATGAGGATGGTGATATTAAAGTTGTGCTAGTTGAGTAGTTGTGAATTTGAGAAATACTTGTGTTGAAGATTGCAAATTCTGTAGCATGCACGTATGGTAACCATTGTGTAACAAATTTAAAACATGAGGTGTTCTTTGATAGTCTTCCTTATAAGTGGCAGTCGGGGACGAGCGATGGTATTTTCCTACCAATCTATCCCCCTAGGAGCATGCGCGTGATGCTTGGTTTTTGATGACTTATAGATTTTTGCAATAAGTATGTGAGTTCTTTATGACTAATGTTGAGTCCATGGATTATACGCACTCTCACCCTTCCATCATTGCTAGCCTCTTCGGTACCGTGCATTGCCCTTTCTCACCTTGAGATTTGGTGCAAACTTCGCCGGTGCATCCAAACCCTGTGATATGATACGCTCTATCACACATAAACCTCCTTATATATTCCTCAAAACAACCATCATACCTACCTATTATGGCATTTCCATAGCCATTCCGAGATATATTGCCATGCAACTTTCCACCGTTTCATTTATGACACGCTTCATCATTGTCATATTGCTTTGCATGATCATGTAGTTGACATCGTATTTGTGGCAAAGCCACCATGCATAATTTATCATACATGTCACTCTTGATTCATTGCCCTTCTCGGTACACCGTCGGAGGCATTCATATAGAGTCATATTTTGTTCTAGTATCGAGTTGTAATCATTGAGTTGTAAATAAATAGAAGTGTGATGATCATCATTAATAGAGCATTGTCCCAAATAAAAAAAAGAGAAAGGCCAAATAAAAAAAGACCCAAAAAAAGAAAAAAAAGAAAAAAAGAAAAGAAAAAAAGGGGCAATGCTACTATCCTTTTTTCCACACTTGTGCTTCAAAGTAGCACCATGATCTTTATGATAGAGAGTCTCTTGTTTTGTCACTTTCATATACTAGTGGGAATTTTTAATTATAGAACTTGGCTTGTATATTCCAACAATGGGCTTCATCAAATGCCCTAGGTCTTCGTGAGGAAGCAAGTTGGATGCACACCCACTTAGTTTCGTTTGTTGAGCTTTCATACATTTATAGCTCTAGTGCATCCGTTGCATGGCAATCCCTACTCCTTGCATTGACATCAATTGATGGGCATCTCCCTAGCCCGTTGATTAGCCGCGTTGATGTGAGACTTTCTCCTTTTTTGTCTTCTCCACATAACCCCCATCATCATATTCTATTCCACCCATAGTGCTATGTCCATGGCTCACGCTCATGTATTGCGTGAAAGTTGAAAAGAGTTTGAGATTACTAAAGAATGAAACAATTGCTTGGCTTGTCATTGGGGTTGTGCATGATGAGAGCATTCTTGTGTGATGAAAATGGAGCATGACCAAACTTTATGATTTTGTAGGGATGAACTTTCTTTTGCCATGTTATTTTGAGAAGACATGATTGCTTAGTTAGTATGCTTGAAGTATTATTGTTTTTATGTCAATATTAAACTTTTGTCTTTAATCTTTCGGATCTGAACATTCATGCCACCATAAAGATAATTATGCTAGGTAGCATTCCACATCAAAAATTCCATTTTTATCATTTACCTACTTGAGGACGAGCAGGAATTAAGCTTGGGGATGCTTGATACATCTCCAACGTATCTATAATTTTTTATTGTTCCATGCTATTATATTATCTATTTTGGATGTTTAATGGGCTTATTTATACACTTTTATATTATTTTTGGGACTAACCTACTAACCCAAGGCCCAGTGCAAATTGTTGTTTTTGCCTACTTCAGTGTTTCGCAGAAAAGGAATATCAAATGGAATCCAAACGAAATGAAACCTTCGGGAGAGTTATTTTTGGAACAAACATGATCCAGGGGACTTGGAGTAGACGTCAAGAAAGAAACAAGGTGGCCATGAGGTAGGGAGGCGCGCCTGCCCCTCCTGGGCATGCCTCCACCCTCGTGGGCCCTCATAGCTCCACCGACCTACTTCTTCCTCCTATATATATCCATATACCCCAAAAACATCCAGGAGCACCACAAAACCCTATTTCCACAGCCGCAACCTTCTGTACCCAAGAGATCCCATCTTGGGGCCTTCTGGAGCTCCGCCGGAGGGGGAATCAATCACGGAGGGCTTCTACATCAACACCATGGCCTCTCCGATGATGTGTGAGTAGTTTACCTCAGACCTTCAGGTCCATAATTATTAGCTAGATGGCTTGTTCTCTCTCTTTGGGTCTCAATACAAAGTTCTCCTCGATCTTCTTGGAGATCTATTTGATGTAATTCTTTTTGCGGTGTGTTTGTCAAGATCCGACAATTGTAGGTTTATGATCAAGTTTATCTATGAACAATATTTGATTCTTCTCTGAAATCTTTTATGTATGATCGGTTATATTTGCAAGTCTCTTCGAATTATCAATTTGGTTTGGCCTACTAGATTGATCTTTCTTGCAATGGGAGAAGTGCTTAGCTTTGGGTTCAATCTTGCGGTGTCCTTTCCCAGTGACAACAAGGGCAGCAAGGTACGTATTGTATTGTTGCCATCGAGGATAAAAAGATGGGGTTTATATCATATTGCTTGAGTTTATCCCTCTACATCATGTCATCTTGCCTAATGTGATATTCTGTTCTTATGAACTTAATGCTCTAGATGCATGCTAGATAGCGGTCGATGTGTGGAGTAATAGTAGTAGATGCGGAATCGTTTCGGTCTACTTGTCACGAACGTGATGCCTATATACATGATCATGCCTAGATATTCTCATAATTATGCACTTTTCTATCAATTGCTCGACAGTAATTTGTTCACCCACAGTAATACTTATACTATCTTGAGAGAAGCCACTAGTGAAACCTATGGCCCCCGGGTCTATCTTTTATCATATAAGTTTCCAATCTATTTTACTTTGCAATCTTTTACTTTCAATCTATATCATAAAAATACCAAAAATATTTATCTTATTATCTCTATCAGATCTCACTTCTGCAAATGGCCGCGAAGGGATTGACAACCCCTTTATCGCGTTGGTTGCAAGGTTCTTATTTGTTTGTGTAGGTATGAGGGACTTGCATGTAGTCTCCTACCGGATTGATACCTTGGTTCTAAAAAACTAAGGGAAATACTTATGCTACTTTACTGGATCACCCTTTCCTCTTCAAGGGAAAATCAATGAAGTGCTCAAGAGGTAGCATGTCCCGTCTTAGGAGGCATCTTCGCGTGGCGCCTTGCTGCACACTTTAACATACCTATTAGGCATTATGAGAAAGAGGAAAAGTTGCTGCCTCATATCTCTACTCCTAATGTCTTAGTAGGTAGGTCGTTCGTTTGCTTCGTTTGTTTCCACCCTTCCATCGATCTCCCCCCATCAGGCGATCTCCCTCCAACTGATTTTTTTCCTCCCACCTAAAACCAATACCGGTTTTAATTCATGCCTAGGAAAACCAAAGCAACCCTTCCATCCTTCCATCGATCCCACCCTTCCATATAACACACCAACCCTTCTATCCTCCCATTCCAAATACGACACCAATCAAATCATATCGAATATTTTCGTCACAAAAAGCTTTCATAAACAACAGTCTAATCAATTAATTTCACTCTTTCCATACACAAGAGGATCTCTACTCTTTTTTCTTTCATGTCACAGAAGCGCTGACTTGTGGGCATGTCAATGGAAAATCACGTAGTTTCCAAATTTTCATTTCTTTCCTTGTGGAGCCATCAAAATTCTCTCTATTTCTAAATCGGCTTCTCTCTCTCATGCCCCGCGTCCACCTCCACCATGACGGCACAGATGCCATCGCCACCGTGATGGCTCCTGGGGATGATCTCGATGCGCTCTTCTTCTCCTCCTCTGGTCGCGCTCGATCAGAGATAAGAACCAGGGCCAATGCGGTGAGAAATTCGTCCACCTCTGGACTGATTTGTTGTGACTTGTGATATGGCTGGATGTATATATGTGATCTCGCCACCTCTAGGTTCGTCATCATCTGCACATCCCAAATTGATGATGTAGCAATGGTAACCAGATCTTTTAATGTATCTAAAACTACTACAGAGGAAAGACGGGTGATCTCACTCGTCTATGTGCCATCCTGCACCTGCTTAAACAGGGTGCCGTCGTCCGCCCATATGATGAACACGGTGCCCGTTTTTCACCGACGCGTCCTCGACGGAGTGGTACAACCATGGCTGCGGCAGCTGAGGGAGTCCTAGATTAGGGGGTCTCCGGACAGCCGGACTATATCCTTTGGCCGGACTGTTGGACTATGGAGATACAAGATTGAAGACTTCATCCCGTGTCCGTATGGGACTCTACTTTGCGTGGAAGGAAAGCTAGGCAATACGGATATGTATATCTCCTCCTTTGTAACCGACCTTGCGTAACCCTAGCCCCCTTCGGTGTCTATATAAACCGGAGGGTTTTAGTCCGTAGGACAACAGACAATCATACCATAGGCTAGCTTCTAGGGTTTAGCCTCTCTGATCTCGTGGTAGATCAACTCTTGTACTACCCACATTATCAAGAACAATCAAGCAGGATGTAGGGTATCACCTCCATCAAGAGGGCCCGAACCTGGGTAAACATCGTGTCCCCTGCCTCATGTTACCATCCGCCTTAGACGCATAGTTCGGGACCCCCTACCTGAGATCCGCCGGTTTTGACACCGACATTGGTGCTTTCATTGAGAGTTCCACTGTGTCCTCACCATAAGGCTTGATGGCTCCTTCGATCATCGCTAGCGATGCGGTCCAGGGTGAGGCTTTCCTCCCTGGACAGATCTTCACATTCGGCGGCTTTGCACTGCGGGCCAATTCGCTTGGCCATCTGGAGCAGATTGAGAGCTACGCCCCTGGCCATCAGGTCAGATTTGGAAACTTGAACTACGTGGCCAATGTCCGCAGAGACTTGATCTTCGACGGATTCGAGCACATGCCGGACGTGCCGCGCGGTCACGACGAGCATGTTGTAACTCTGCCGTTGGACAGTGTTCGGGAGATCGCATCCGTAGCTACTCCGGCCTTTAATCCGGAGCGAGTCACGCCATCCGAGAGCGGAGGGATGGACCCCGCCATGGAGGCCGCACTCTCAGTGGCGATAGAGCCGGATACTGACTTCACCCCTTACGAGAACCATGTCGCCAAACCACTAGATTCATCCCCGGCCTCGGACTCCGAGCCGCTCACATCCGTGCCTGTCGAATCCGACTGGGCGCCGATCATGGAGTTCACCTCCGCGGATATCTTTCAGCACTCGCCCTTCGGAGATGTGCTAATTTCATTAAGGTCTTTCTCCCTGTCAGAAGAACCTTGGCCGCACACCCCCTATGCTTCACTGATGAAGTTATGAATCATGAATTCCCGGAAGGCTTCAAACCCGTAAATATCGAATCATATGATGGCACAACAGATCTCGCTGTATGGATAGAGGATTTCCTCCTCCACATCCACATGGCTCGTGGTGATGATCTACATGCCATCAAGTACCTCCCACTAAAATTCAAAGGACTAGCTCGGCATTGGCTGAATAGCTTGCCAGCAGATTCCATCAGCAGTTGGGAGGATCTGGAAGACGCATTTCTCGACAACTTCCAGGGCACTTGTGTGCGGCCACCGGATGCTGATGACTTGAGCCACATAGCCTAGCAGCCAGGGGAATCGGCCAGACAATTCTGGACTAGGTTCCTGACAAAGAAAAACCAAATTGTAGACTGTCCGGATGCAGAGGCCCTAGCGGCATTCAAGCATAACATCCGTGATGAGTGGCTCGCCCGCCACCTCGGCCAGGAGAAGCCGAAGTCTATGGAAGCCCTCACGACACTCATGACCCGCTTTTGCGCAGGTGAGGACAGCTGGCTGGCTCGCAGCAATAACACATCAAGGAATCCGGATACCTCAGACACCAAAGATGTTAATGGTAGGCAACGTCTTAACACACCAAAGCGCCATAATAACGGCGATAACACCGAAGACACGACAGTAAATGCCGGATTCAGAGGCTCTAGATCCGGTCAGCGGAAAAAGCCATTTAAAAGAAACACTTTGGCTCCGTCCAGTCTGGATCGCATACTGGATCGCTCGTGTCAAATCCACGACACCCCTGACAAGCCAGCCAATCACACCAACAGAGAATGATGGGTGTTCAAGCAGGCCGACAAGTTAAATGCCGAAAACAAGGACAAGGGGCTGCATAGCGATGACGAGGAGGAGCCCCGGCCGCCGAACCCAGGAGGACAGAAGGGGTTTCCCCCACAATTAAAGACGGTAAACATGATATACGCAACCCACATTCCCAAGGGGAAGCGGAAGTGTGCACTAAGGGACGTCTACTCGATGGAGCCCATCGCCCCGAAGTTTAATCCATGGTCCGCTTGTCCGATCACCTTCGATCGCAGGGACCATCCCACTAGCATCTGTCATGGCGGATCCGCCGCACTGGTCCTAGACCCCATCATTGACGGATTTCACCTCACTCGAGTCCTTATGGACGCTGGCAGTAGCTTGAACCTGCTTTATCAGGATACAGTGCGAAAAATGGGCATCGACCCCTTGAGGATCAAACCCAGCAAAACCACCTTCAAAGGCGTTATCCCATGTGTAGAGGCCCATTGCACAGGCTCAATCACACTGGAAGTGGTCTTTGGATCACCGAATAACTTCCGAAGCGAAGAGTTAATCTTCGACATCGTCCCATTTCACATTGGCTATCATGCACTGCTCGAACGGACATCATTTGCAAAATTCAACGCAGTACCGCATCACGTATACCTCAAGCTCAAGATGCCAGGACCCTGTGGGGTCATAACAGTAAATGGAAACACAGGATGCTCACTCCGTACAGAAGAGCACAATGCGGCCCTGGCAGCAAAGGCACAAAGCAGCCTGTTCAGGCAGACCACTCATTCGGCGTTACAGGCCCCGGACACCTTCAAGGGAGTCCGGAACAATCTGCAACAGGACCGCCTGGCGCGATCAACGCTCGCCTAGAAATCCAGCCCCGTCCCATTCCCAGTTCAGCGACGAAATTCGTGCCGCACGTACATAACTACGCATTGAAAATACCATGGACATAAGTGGGGGCACAATCAGGACACGCCCCGCATTGTGGCTTAACCACGCCAGGGGCTGTACACCTTTTTACATTCCTTTTCTCTTTCAGGGCCTAACTCTTTGGAAGCCCTTTCCGATAGTCCGATTTCCGGACACACTCCGGAAGCAACAACCAAGGCTGCAAGAAGCTAAGATGAACACGGGAACCGCCAGGTGGTCTCTAGTAATACTTGATATACCCGTTTTCACTATTTATGCATAGCTTGCCTTGGGATAGGACATTTTGAATTATCCTACTTTATGCTTATTGCACTACTTGTACCAGTATGCTTCGACGTATTATTAAAATAGCAATGCATATTATTAATCTGTCATTGCATTATTTAAGTTTTTTTCTTTCTCTTATATGTCCATTCACGACATTTCACAACTGCACGCTCGGGTGCGGTCAGTATGCCAGGGGCTCTTGTTTACCCCGTAATACGGCGCAAGAAGTCCGAACACTTTCGACAGTGCGGCACCCCAAACTTCTAGCACTATATCCATCAGCTCCGAATCATGTCTTGGGTCAAATGTTGGGTTGCCTGGCTCCCATGCTTTGGTACCTTACGTTCCGCTATATCGGCTAAGGTAGCGGTGGGAGAACTACCGTGATTGTGTCCCGGTTCTTCCGGACGAGCGCCTCAGTAGAGAAAGCCAAAAACTGACTGTCATGATAAGGCGAGAGACTGGTTGCTGTTCGAGAGGTCTCAAGTCCTTAAAGACTTTTTCCGCTTTGGGCGAGGAGTCGGCCTTGTCTGGCTTAGGCGTGTATAGCGCCCCAAATTCGGCCCTCCGAATACCAGGGGCTTCGCAAAAATTTAAAATCATAGACTTCTATGGCTAAGTGAGAGTGATAAAGCATTATAGTCCGATTGCCTGGTTCGTTGTGCTGAACACCTCCCTTGGAGGACCCAAAATTGGGGTAAAGAGTGTTCAGGTTTATCCCGAACACCCCAGTACGTTACATGGGGGCAGAAGCCGACGACTGGCCAACTCTCAGATTTTAGAAATGGCCACACTGAAGGTATTATTTTAAATTAAGAAAGTGTTGCATGGCGCAAATAAACTCATTTCATATTACAGGATCACATGAGCATGTTCATTCAAAAATTACATCCTTGGCACACTCATCTGCCACTAGGCGAGAACCCTCCAGGAGACCCTCATAATAATTATCGGGGCGGCGATGCTCCTTGCCCTCTGGCGGCCCCTCCTTCACCAGCTTCACAGCGTCCAGCTTCGCCCAGTGCACCTTCGCGCGAGCAATAGCCCTGCGTTCACCTTTGATGCAGACGGACCACTTGATGACCTCAAGCCGTGGGTAGGCTTCCACCAGCTCTCACCAGACCGAAGTAGCTTCTGGACAGGGGCTCGCCAGGCCACATCCGGACTATAAGGCCCCTCATGGCCTGTTCGGCCGCCTTGTGAAGTTCGACCAACTGCTTCAGCTGGTCGCTCAAGGACACAGGGTGTTCGGTCCTAGTATACTGAGACCAGAACAACTTCTCCGCTGAGCTCCCCTCCTCAGCCTGGTAAAATTCCGCGGCATCCAGCACACTGCGGGGAAGATCTGCAAACGCTCCTGGAGAGCTCCGAACTCGGGTAAGAAAAAGAAAATTCTCCTTCACATGCTTTGTCGGTGTCAAAACTGGCGGATCTCAGGTAGGGGGTCCCGAACTGTGCGTCTAGGCGGATGGTAATAGGAGACGGGGGACACGATGTTTACCCAGGTTCGGGCCCTCTTGATGGAGGTAATACCCTACGTCCTGCTTGATTGTTCTTGATAATATGAGTAGTACAAGAGTTGATCTACCACGAGATCAGAGAGGCTAAACCCTAGAAGCTAGCCTATGGTATGATTGTTGTTCCTGGTCCTACGGACTAAACCCTCCGGTTTATATAGACACCGGAGGGGGCTAGGGTTACATAGAGTCGGTTAGAAGGAAGGAGATCTACATATCCATATTGCCAAGCTTGCCTTTCACGCCAAGGAGAGTCCCATCCGGACACGAGATGAAGTCTTCAATCTTGTATCTTCATAGTCCAACAGTCCGGCTAAAGGATATAGTCCGGCTATCCGGATACCCCCTAATCCAGGACTCCCTCAGTAGCCCCCGAACCAGGCTTCAATGACGATGAGTCCGGCGCGCAGATTGTCTTCGGCATTGCAAGGCGGGTTCTTCTTCAAACTTTGAGTACCTGTTAAATAGTGTCCGGCTTCTCGTAAATGTTGCGCTTCTTGGCTTCTGCATCCAATAATGGCCATCTTCCACGTGTCAAGCGAATGTGAGGAGCCAGGGTGTTTTTACATTTACCACCCCATCTATGTGAATGAACTGTCTATTAAAGAGACGAGGATCCTCAGATCCAAACCACACCATCCTCCCTCAGCGAGCATTCATCGGAGCGCGCCCGAAAAAATCCATCCCGACATGGCCGGCCAGCGCAGCTCCTCCTCTCGCTCCCGCAGCCCCAAGCCCGGAGATTGAGAGAAGTGTTCCGTCCCGTACAACCAATTAGTGAAGCTACAGACCCAGGGATTCCTCCCTCCAGCGTATATGGTCCCGGTTCGAGCCGGGCTCGCCACCTATAATTGCGGGGAGCAAGCGGAGAGCTTTCCCAACCCCTCTAAGGGAGAGCGGGTATGCCTTGTCCCTTATCTGTTAAGGGGACTCGGATTTCCAATCCATCCATTTCTCCGAGGGCTCCTGGAGTTCTACGGCCTCCAGTTGCACAACCTCACCCCTGCCTCCATACTGCACATCGCTGGTTAAGTAGCCCTTTGCGAGCTGTTTCTGGGTTGCGAAGCTCATTTCGCGTTGTGGAAGAAGTTGTTCTGCCTTGTGCCCCGTACACAGAGGGGATCAATATATCAAGTGGGCGGAGCCGAAGTATGGCGCATCGCCGGGACCGGATACCTCTCTAGTACCCCGAAGAAGACGTCCGAGGACTGGCCTTCGGAGTGGTTTTATATGGAGGATGTTCCTCTCCCGGATCCTATTCGGATTGGTCTTCTTGAGTTCGACAACACTCCTTTGAAGAAACGCCTAAGCTGGCGCCCATGGAACCCATAGGAGGAAGATGATAGAGACATATTTTATCTGATGGGCCAGATAAAGTTGCTGGCCAGATCAGGACTGACCATAACCGTGGTTATGGCAATATGCATTATGCGGGGGGTGCAGCCACTTCAATATCGAGGCCACCCCATGTGGCACTTCAACGGGGAAGATGATGCCACTTGATGCGGGCGCAAGGGACCGGACTCAGTTGCTACTCTAGCAAAAATTCTATCCGATCTGTATAAGGAGGAAGAAGAGGAGTTCCTCCGCATCAAGACACGGGATGGATTCTCCATGAACAACCCTCGAAGCTGGGTGAGCTTCCGCTCTTTTTTACTTCCATCCTTCCCTTGTTTTCGTGATAAATATTTACCTTGACGTTTCATCGCAGGAACTGCGTAAGGCGGTAGGGGAGATCAATAGCCCACCTCCACAACCGGAGGATCCTAAACGGGTCCTCGACCCTGGCCTCAAAGAGGATCCGGACATATTCATGGAGCTAATTGATAGGATTTTCTATCAGCTAAGTTGTGATGACGCCATGGTGGCCCTTATAGCTAACTACCCTGGGCTACTCCCAGCCTCGCAGGTAAATGAGACCGGAGTCCCAACCTTTGAAAAGGATTCCCTTTTATGCACTTCACCTACCGTGTACAAACGGTGCTTTTATAGGGAAGGCCATCAGGACGCCATGCCGAGCTCACGACGACTCGCCAACAAGGGGTTTCAAAGCCGGACAGGCTAAAAAGGAAGGCGGTCTGGACGGAGACGCCGGTGCAGAGGTATGATGCAACACCTCACTCCGTGGTTGTCGTCTTCAAAAACATAATAACACCCGTGTTTCCTAGAAGGAAGAACGCTCGCCGGACAATATCCTGAGAGGTCGCCGATCACGCCTCTACCAGTCGGGCTCTAGGGCCAGACACAGAGGCGGAAGCTAACACGAGGCACACGCCGGATGCTCCTTCTACAGAAGATGCGGATAAGATATCCTCTACGAATTCCGAAGTGGAGAGCGCCATGGACCACAGGCGTCGCTGAGCCGTACTCCGTGACGCTTGTTTCTCCCGAGAGGCATTTGATGCATTCAACTCAGGAGATGCGTACATCCATGCTGCTCAAAATGGTCTAGCCAGAGCCATGGACCTGTATGTAAAGGATGTACGGGTAAGAAAATTTGATGAGTATATATATCAGTAGCCCCTAAGACTTGAAACAGTTGGCACAACTGATTTAAGGATCATTTATTGTGCAGGTTCTTACAGAGAAGAATACTCAACTATCACAGGAGCTGGAGGAATGCAAGACCCAACTTTGGGCCGCTGTTGCCGCATTGAAGGGACCTGAAAAGTCCCCAACTGGTAACACTTGTTTCAAAGAATGATAGGTACCATATAGTGTGCGGCATGGCTGCAAATCTAACAATAGATATTGCAGATGACTCCGGAGGACCAGCATGTCGTACGACAGCTAAAGGCTGGCGAACGCGTGCTGACTAAGGTCATGCAGGAGAAAAACAATCTCCAAGACGCCAATACCAAGCTGAGTGTGGAACTGAAAGATGTTCGAGCCCAGCTTGCGGACTCTGTGAAGGAGAATAAGCGGCTTCGACGCGACATTTTCAGTAAGTGCTTGAACGAACCCTTAAAAGAGTGCGACGAAGAAGCCGGCTAATAGAGTTACGTCTGCAGGTATGTTGATGGGTCGTCCCGCGGAGGAGATGCCCAGGTCTGTGGGTGATCCTCTACCCGAGCTCTCACAACTGCACGAACAAGTTCGGTAGGTGATGCAAAGTATTGCCCAGGCCTTGTGGCCATCCGTCTCCCTGCTAGCAAGCATTGGAGAGCTTGCGGAGAAGCTTAAGGGAGCATGGCGGCGCTTCCGATTATGGAAGATATCGACCTGTCGTCAAGGTGCCAGGGAAGCCTGGGCCATGGTGAAGACGCGGTATACCAAGGCTGACCCAAACCACATGGCCGAGGTCGGACCTGTAGGGCTCGATGGGAAAGAGATCCCTGTTAGCTTAGTGTATGGGCAAGTAGAATTAGCCGCAAAGTATTCCCAACAGGATTGTAGGCTAGACAGCCTGTTGGATGGTATAGAAGAGGAATTTAGTCACTCTAAATGACTATGTAATTAAAGTAACATGTATAATGCCTTCTAGCCGGATTGTAAATCATTTATCATGGCGGACCTTTTCGCTTCAACCTCGGGACCCGATAGTCCGAAGTGTATCCGAATACCGGCTCAGTTATATAAGAACCGGGGTATGCATGGAAACCAGGCGTAGGGGTCATTAGTGCTTGAACAGACAAGTACCCAACTAGTTATGTTATATTACATGGGTAGTAAGAAACATCTTCCAGGGAGAATAGTTCAGTTAAGGGTTCCTTTCCCTGGGTACGCATGCCCTAAAGTGCATGTCCGGATTGCGAGAAGAGACGCAGGAAAAAACATCTGGGGGCACATATGGAAAATAAATAAAAATCATCTTTTGTTCACCGACCGAATATTCCCTTAAGAACGCTAGCTTTCGGCTTCACCCAGTATGAGGTACACATCCGGCTGACCCGGCAGTAACAATCGCAGAGGTGCTCCCCTTATGCCCTAGCCGAATTAACGGGAACGTATGGCATAAATACAAGAGCCGGGCAACCCAGCTTGGCCAAACCTTAAGTCATATCGATGCATATAATGGCGAAGAAAAGGTACACGCGGAAGAATAACACATGTGCGGGGCATGAAGCCCAGATAAATAATTAAGCTTCTGTGTAAGAAGCCCCCAGGTATGATGAGCGCGGTTAGCACGTCAATAGTGTGCAAGCAAGGCACAAGTTGGCCCTTGAAGGCCTTGAGAAAGAAAAAAAGGAAGGAAGAAAGAAAAAACAGATAACGTATATGCAAAAAATGGACAGAGGAAGGAGACGAACATAGAGTCCGGCACTAGGCGTAGAATCTTCGGAGCCTGGCTGCGTTCCATGGGTTCGGCTCAAGTCGATTATCCGATGCATCCCGCAGACGGTACGCTCCACCGGTCAGAACTTTGTCAATAATGAAGGGACCTTCCCATTTGGGCTCAAGCTTGGTCTTTTTGTTCTTCGGCAGGCGTAGAACTAGCTCGCCAACGTTATAAGTTTTGGCCCGTACTTTTCTGCTTTGGTATCTTCGAGCCTGTTGCTGATAGAATGCGGAACGGGCTTTTGCCACATCGCGCTCCTCCTCCAGGGTGTCCAGACTGTCCTGCCGATCGAGCTCGGCTTCTCTTTCTTCGTACATGCGCACTCGAGGTGAGTCATGAATTATGCCACAGGGCAGAACCGCCTCTGCGTCGTACACCATAAAGAAGGGTGTGTATCCGGTAGTACGATTCAGCGTGGTCCGCAGCCCCCAGAGTACGGAGTCGAGCTCCTCTACCCAATGCGTGTTAGATTCCTTTAAGGACCACACTAATCTGGGTTTGATGCCGCTCATGATAAGACCATTTGCTCGCTCAACTTGGCCGTTAGTTTGTGGGTGATAGACAGAAGCATAATCAAGCTTGATGCCCATGTTGCTGCACCAGAGTTTTACCTCGTCGGCCATGAAGTTCATGCTGTTGTCCGTGATGATGCTGTGGGGGACGCCGTAACGGTGTACAACCCCGGATATGAAGTGTATCACCGTTCCAGATTTGGCCGTTTTAACAGGTTTGGCTTCTATCCATTTGGTGAATTTATCCACCATGACCAGCTAGCATTTTTTCTTATGGGTTCCCCCTTTAAGGGGTCCAACCATGTCAAGCCCCCAGACCGTGAAGGGCCATGTAATGGGGATTTTTTGGAGGGCGGTGGGTGGCATTTGGCTTTGGTTTACAAAAAGCTGGCAACCGATGCATCGCTGGACCAAGTCATGTGCATCTACCCGGGCCGTCGGCCAATAAAAACATGTACGGAAGGCCTTGCTTACAAGGGCCCGGGCTGTGGCATGGTGGCCGCCGAGTCCGGCGTGAATTTCTGCCAAAAGCTTCCGCCCCTCCTCTTCAGACATGCACCTTTGAAGGACTCCCGTAGTGCTTCTTTTATACAGCTCTCCCTCGTGGACCTTGTAGGCTTTAGATCGCCGCACTATGCAGTGTGCCTCATTTTGGTCCTCGGGAAGTTCCTGCCTAGTTAGGTAGGCCAGGAATAGTTCTGTCCACGGGGCGATGATGGCCATTATTATGTGGGCTGAAGGTGTTATTTCAGTGGCAGAGCCTCCGATTATGTCAGAGTGTTCGGTATCGGGCATTTTGGCCGGGTCCGGACTGTTGTTACCGGTGTCCCCTTCCCGTACCACGGATGGCTTAAACAGCCTCTCCAAAAATATGTTGGGTGGGACCGCATCACATTTTGCACCGATGCGAGCGAGGATATCCGCCGCCTGATTGTTTTCCCGAGCCACATGGTGAAATTCGAGCCCCTCGAACCGAGCTGACATCTTTAGGACGGCGTTGCGATCGGCCGCCATTTTTGGATCCTTGGCATTGAAGTCTCCATTTATTTGGGATATCGCGAGGTTCGAATCCCCACGCACCTCCAGGCATTGAATGCCCATGGAAACTGCCATCCGAAGACCATGTAACATGGCCTCGTATTCGACTATGTTGTTGGAGTCTGTATATAGTATCTGGAGTACATGTTGAACTGTATCTCCAGTTGGGGATGTCGGGACGACGCCAGCCCCCAGACCAGCCAACATTTTGGAGCCGTCGAAGTGCATGATCCAATTGGAGTATGCGCCGTACTCTTTAGGGAGTTCGGCTTCCGTCCATTCGGCGACAAAGTCGGCTAATACTTGCGACTTAATGGCTCGCCGGGGTTTGTATGTTATGTCGAACGGGAGGAGCTCAATGGCCCATTTGGCAATCCGGCCCATGGCGTCGCGGTTGTTTATAATATCATTAAGTGGCACTTCCAAGGCTACTGTAATAGAACACCCTTGAAAGTAGTGTCGCAGCTTCTGGGATGCCATGAATACCGCATAGGCTATCTTTTGATAATGTGGGTACTGTGATTTGCATGGAGTGAGGACAGTGGATACATAATATACCAGCTTTTGAAGGGGGAATTTATGTCCGTCCGTTTCTCGTTCGATGACGAGCACTGCACTTACAATCTGATGAGTTACCGCAATGTACAATAGCATTGGTTCACCGATGTTTGGCGCGGCTAGGATTGGGTTGGTTGCCAGTATGGCTTTTATTTCTTCCAATCCGGCTGTGG
Source organism: Triticum aestivum (assembly GCF_018294505.1). Classification (NCBI taxonomy): domain Eukaryota; kingdom Viridiplantae; phylum Streptophyta; class Magnoliopsida; order Poales; family Poaceae; genus Triticum; species Triticum aestivum. The sequence continues at coordinate 37,415,183 of NC_057806.1, read as the reverse complement.
CAGCATCCGTCCACTCGAAGTGTTCGGTGCGCCGAAGGAGGCGATAAAGGAGTAATGCCTTTTCTCCTAAGCGGGAGATAAAGCGGCTTAGAGCCGCCACACATCCGGTTAACTTCTGGATTTGTTTGAGGTCCATTGGGATAGCCAACTGTGACAAAGCTCGGATTTTGGCCCGATTTGCTTCAATTCCTCTACTGGAGACAATGAAGCCCAGGAGCTTCTCGGCTGGTACACCGAAAACACATTTTTCCGGATTGAGCTTGATGTCGTATGTTCGGAGGTTGTCGAATGTGAGCCTCAAGTCGTCTATTAGAGAGTCGACGTGTTTGGTTTTGACGACCACATCATCTATGTATGCCTCTACTATTTTGCTGATCTGTTTCTCCAGACATGTCTGAATCATGCGCTGATATGTTGCGCCGGTGTTTTAGAGCCCAAAAGGGATTGTGTTGAAATAGAAGAGGCCGTATGGTGCGATAAATGCTTTGTGGCTTGGTCGGACTCCGCCATCTTGATTTGGTGGTAGCCGGAGTATGCATCGAGGAAACACAATGAATCGTGTCCTGCGGTAGCATCAATAATTTGATCGATGCGGGGGAGGGGGAAGGGATCCTTTGGGCAAGCCTTGTTGATGTCCTTGAAATCGACACATAGGCGCCAGGATTTGTCCTTCTTTGGTACCATCACCAGGTTTGCTAGCCAGTCCGGGTGTTTTATTTCTCTAATGAATCCGGCCTCCAATAACTTGGCTAGTTCCTCTCCCATAGCTTGTCTCTTAGGTTTAGAGAAACGCCGAAGAGTCTGCTTGACCGGCTTGAATCCCTTTAGGATATTAAGGCTGTGCTCGGCCAGCCTGCGTGGGATTCCTGGCATGTATGAGGGATGCCAGGCGAATATGTCCCAATTCTTGCACAAGAACTCTCGTAGTGCGGTGTCCACGGCAGGGTTTAACTATGCCCCGATGGAGGCTATTTTTGTAGGGTCCATTGGGTGGACTTGGAATTTGACTATTTCATCCGCTGGTTTAAAAGAGGTGGACTTGGATCTCTTGTCAAGTATCATGTCGTCCCTGTCCACTGTGGAGCGCAGCGCAGTTAATTCCTTGGTCGCAAAGGCTTCGGATAATGCCTCAAGGGCCAATGCGGCTGTTTTGTTTTCGGCGCGGAGTGCTGTGTCTGGATCACTAGCGAGAGTGATGATTCCGTTGGGCCCGGGCATTTTGAGCTTCATGTACCCGTAATGGGGTATTGCTTGGAAGATCGTGAATGCCTCCCGCCCTAAAAGGGTGTGGTATCCGCTACTGAATGGGGCCACTTGGAATGTAATTTCTTCGGACCTATAGTTCTCCGGCGTGCCGAATACCACATCTAGTGTGATTTTCCCAACACAGCGTGCTTCCCAACTAGGGATGATTCCTCTGAAGGTTGTGCTGCTTCGCTCAATGCGGTTCTAGTCTATTTCCATTTTTTGAAGAGTTTCCTCATAGATGAGGTTTAATCCACTGCCGCCGTCCATGAGTACTTTGGTGAGTCGAAAGCCGTCCACAATTGGACTGAGGACCAGTGCAGCTGGTGCTCGGGCTGTTCGGAATTTAGGTTCGTCACTGGCATTGAAGGTAATAGCCGTGTTACTCCATGGATTTATTGCGGCCACGTGGCAGATTTCGGCAAGGCCGCGGAGTGTTCGCTTGCGCCTATTATTTGATGTGAAGGTCTCAAAGACTGTTAATACCGTATTGTTATCCCCGGGATGGTGCTCTGTGGTATCTGGGATGAGAAGATCCTCACCACTTTTGGCCACCTGCCGGAGTACCCAACATGCTCTAAGGCTGTGTGTTGGTATGGTATCTGCTGTACTATGAATTTTGCAGGGTTCGTTGAGCCATCCATCCAATACGGTTCCATGCCCTGTAGAGGGTTTTTGCTTCTTTGTAATTAACTCGGGTGTCTTATGATAGTGCACCCTTTTACTTTGGACTGGGTGTGTATTCGGAGCCGGATTATCCCAAAATTTCGTTTCGGTTTTCCAGGCGCTTTCCATCGCACAGTACTTTCGTACTATGGACACCAAGTCAGCGAAGCGTTAAGGATTCCCTTGTCCGTGCAATTATTGCAGAAAAATGAGACTGCGTCTTCCTCGCGACAGTCCTTAACCTTGTTCATCACAAGGAGAAATCTGGCGCAATAATGATGTACTGTTTCCTGGGGCTCTTGCCTGATGTGGGAAAGATCGTTTATGTTTGGGTGGGTGGGTGGATTTGAGTCCGAACCCTTACCCGATCTGAGACCCAGGGGCCGAGGATTTTCCAATCTTGGAAGTTCGGGTTCCGAGATGTTGCCCGATAAATCTGGCCCGCCGCCTGACTCTAGGTTCAGGGGTTGGGTGGTGTCCTCCCGTAAACGGGTATCTGGCTCGGAGAGCTCAGGAATCCGGACATAGTTAGTCCTCCAGATAGAGGAAGAATCGCCGCATTGTTCCTCCACCACCGTAATATGGTGGGTGACCGGTGGAGAATTAATCTCCCTTTGATCGGGTTTAAGCCCAACCCGATCATAGTCCGTAGCGACTCCCAAGGCGGCGATGCGATCCAAGAGCTCATTTAGGGAAGAGAGCTCCATTGGATCCATCTGCTCGGCAAATTCCGAGCCGACGTGGAGGCTGTTTTCGATGACCCGAGAAGTCATCGTCGGTGTAGCAGCCGAACGGGCGGTCATGATGAAACTGCCTAGCCGGAGAGTTTGGCCGACAGCCAGGGCTCCCCTGACGGTAATGTTGTTTTTAACAACGAGACGAGGCATCCTTCCTTACGGTGATGGCACCGTGTAACTCTCAATGAAAGCACCAGTGTCGGTGTCAAAACCGGCGGATCTCGGGTAGGGGGTCCCGAACTGTGCGTCTAGGCGGATGGTAATAGGAGACGGGGGACACGATGTTTACCCAGGTTCGGGCCCTCTTGATGGAGGTAATACCCTACGTCCTGCTTGATTGTTCTTGATAATATGAGTAGTACAAGAGTTGATCTAGCACGAGATCAGAGAGGCTAAACCCTAGAAGCTAGCCTATGGTATGATTGTTGTTCTTGGTCCTACGGACTAAACCCTTCGGTTTATATAGACACCGGAGGGGGCTAGGGTTACACAGATTCGGTTACAAGGAAGGAGATCTACATATCCGTATTGCCAAGCTTGCCTTTCACGCCAAGGAGAGTCCCAGCCGGACACGGGACGAAGTCTTCAATCTTGTATCTTCATAGTCCAACAGTCCGGCTAAAGGATATAGTCGGGCTATCTGGATACCCCCTAATCCAGGACTCCATCATGCTTGCTTTGCATATTGAATGCCTTACCTGCCGCTATCTTCTTTGCCGCGTCAATCTCCTGAAGGGCCTTGTGGGCTTCGGCCTCGGCACTCCGGACGCTTTCAAGCGCTTGCGCGATCTCGGACTCTCGCGTTTTAGAGTCCAGCTCCAAGGACTCGTGCTTTTTGGCGAGAGCCTCGAGCTCCTGCTGCACCTCGCCCACTTGGCCTTCTTGTTTCTCCCGTTCAAGGCGTTCTTTGGCCGCTTTGTCTTAGGCCTCGGACAACGCCTTCCTTAGGGTCGCCACCTCGGTCGTGGCCCCTGACAAATCCATGATGATCCTATTACTTTATACCCAACTTCTATTTAACTATATAGACAGGGGTATTTCTTACCTTTGCTCTCTTCGAGCCGCCTCTTGGTAAGGCCGAGCTCGTCTTCGAACCGCTTCAGGTCCTGCTTCAGCGCAGCGACCTCCGCAGTACGTGCGGCAACGGCCAACAGTGAAGCCTGCAAATACACATAGACATACTCTCATTAGACTCCTGAGTTATCATTTGATCCTCTATTCGACTTTTCTTCATGAATGCCGAAGAGAGCATCAGGGGCTACTATCTATGCGGTAATATTTTCTTATATTTTGATTGCTTACCTCAAAGCATGTTAGGAGGCTGGCGCAAGCTTCGGTCAGTCCACTTTTGGCGGACTGAACCTTCTCGACCACCACACTCATGATAGTGCGGTGCTCTTCTTCAATGGAAGCGCAGCGAAGCGCTTCCAGCAGGTTATACGGTGCCTCTGGTTGGACAGAGGACACCGGCACGGATTATTGCCCCCCGGACACTTACTACTTCACCAGGGGTTTGTCCCTAGGCAGCCACTCGTCGCCACTGTCGACGGCTGTCGTGGCACGGTCCGGAAGGAGGGTCCTTCCCTTCTTGGACCCTTCGGCCTCCCCAGATGGGTCGGCCTTCCTTTTCTTGTCTTCCCCGGCTGGGGGGGAGAACTCTTCTCCTCCTCCTCGTTTCCAGGGAAGGAATGTGCGTCGGAGTCATCGTCCGGCGATTCCGATACGATCGTACGCCGGAGACCCTTTCGGGTCCCCGCGGTCTTCTTCTTGGTCTTTTGTGCCGGCACCTCGTAAAGTGTCGGAGTCAGCATCTTCGTTAGAAGAGCGTCTGCAGGATCTTCGGGCAGCGGGGCTGGGCTATCGAGCTTCTCCGTCGTCTTTATCCAGTCCTGTTAATGACATGGGAGCTTAGATCCTACACATAACTAAAACTGGGCAAATCAATACCCCAAGAAATATAAATGCTTACCGGAGCGGCATGGCGCTTTGCGCTGAGTCCACGGTCTTCGGTGAGAGGGGGAGGGATCTCAGCGCTCTTGAACATCACCCTCTAGACGTCCTTGTGCGTCGTGTTGTAGAGTCTCGCAGCATCTGGTGCTTGGCCGAGTCGAACTCCCACAAATTGAATGCCCGTCGTTGGCACGGAAGGATCCGGCTGACGAGCATAACCTGAACCACATTGACAAGTTTAATTTTCTTGTTCATCATGTTCTGGACACAGGTCTGGAGTTTGGTTAGCTCTGCCAAAGAACCCCAGGACAGGCCCTTCTCTCTCCAGGAGGTGAGCCGCGTGGGGATTCCGGATCGAAATTTGGGGGCTGCCACCCAGTTGGTGTCACGCGGCTCGGTGATGTAGAACCACCCCGATTGCCACCCCTTTATGGTCTCCACATAGGATCCTTCGAGCCAGGTGACGTTTGGCATCTTGCCCACCATGGCTCCTCCGCACTCCGCCTGCTGGCCGACCACCACCTTCGGTTTGACATTAAAAGTCTTCAGCCATAGGCCAAAATGGGGCTTGATGCGGAGGAAGGCCTCGCACACGACGATAAACGCCGAGATGTTGAGGACGAAGTTGGGGGCCAGATCATGAAAATCCAGCCCGTAGTAGAACATGAGCCCGCGGACGAACGGGTGGAGTGGAAATCCCAGTTCGCGGACGAAGTGGGTGAGAAAAACTACCCTCTCATGGGGTTCGGGCGTAGGGACGATCTGCCCCGCATTTGGCAGCCGGTGTGCGATATCCGCAGACAGGTATCCGGCTTCCCATAACTTTTTGATGTTCTCCTCCGTGACGGAGGAGACCATCCACTTGCCTCCTGCTCCGGACATACTTGGAGTGGTTTGAGAAGAAGAACGCGAGCTTGGGCGCTAGAGCTCGAGTGTGCGGGAATGGGTAAGCGAGAAGGAAGAAGGCATGGGTGAAAGAAAGTAAATCTTTATCCCTTTATAAGGGCGGAGGAGGCGATGAGTCTCCCCACTTGCCTGACAAAACCGCTTATTCCCCAGGCGCCGCAATTGATGGCACGGTTGGGTTACCCATGTCCGTATTGATGAGAATCCCGTAATAAGGGGAACACGATCTCTGCTTTGACAAGACGTATCAAGAAAACCGCCTCGCGATATGTGCAGAGCTGGTGGAGAAAAGTGGTTCGAATAATGACCAGGCCATGAAGTGATGTCATACTATCAAAATGTGTCAACAGATTAGATTTGTGGAAATATTATTCTCTCTACGGTGGTATGTGGAACTTATTTTGCAGGGCCAGACACTATCCTTGTATTCAAACTCTTCCGTGGTGTATTCGGAGGAGGAACGCGCCTTGCAATGCCAAAGACAATACTGCGCGCCGGACTCACCATCATTGAAGCCTGGTTTAGGGGCTACTGAGGGAGTCCTAGATTAGGGGGTCTCCGGACAACCGGATTATATCCTTTGGCCGGAATGTTGGACTATGAAGATACAAGATTGAAGACTTCGTCCCGTGTCCGGATGGGACTCTACTTGGCGTGGAAGGCAAGCTAGGTAATACGGATATGTATATCTCCTCCTTTGCAACCGACCTTGTGTAACCCTAGCCCCCTCCGGTGTCTATATAAACCGGAGGGTTTTAGTCCGTAGGACAATAAACAATCATACCATAGGCTAGCTTCTAGGGTTTAGCCTCTCTGATCTCGTGGTAGATCAACTCTTGTACTACTCATATTATCAAGAACAATCAAGCAGGACGTAGGGTATTACCTCCATCAAGAGGGCCCGAACCTGGGTAAACATCGTGTCCCCTGCCTCCTATTACCATCTGCCTTGGACGCATAGTTCGGGACCCCCTACCCGAGATCCGCCGGTTTTGACACCGACAGCGGCCGAGCACCACCATCACCGAAGCTCACGCTCGTCTAGGGTGGCCCTCGTCACAGAGCACGGGCTAGCCGCCCGCCGTACACGATAATTCGGTGAACATGAGATAATTCAGAGCACGGGCAACCCAGGACTCACGTTCGTGTAAGTATAGGCATATTGCCGTGCAGGAGGGAGTGGGAGTTGCAGTCGCCGCGGCCATGGCCGGACCACGCCGTCGAGGTCGCGTCACAGACGGCTGGGCCCTGTTTTACTGGGCTTTTCCTTCTTGCTGTTAGATGGTGCATCGACTAACGAGATCCTCTGACTTCCCTCTGCAGTAGTTTTAACTATGTTAGAGGATCTCGTTCTGTAGCTATGGTCCTAGAAAAATATTTTGGGCTTCGGTTTGCTTCACAAAATTCAGGTGTTGTTAGATTAGTTAGAGAGTGTGCCTGTTTTCTTCATACGACATAACTTTAACTAATGTCAGCCGATTCGTTGGAATTACCTTTTGCCGTGTGGTTTCCAGAGTTGAAATTTAGCTCCAAAATTATTATTCCAATTCGTTAGTGTTGCCTTCCACTCTATGGTTTCCAGGCATAAGAAGTATATATTGTTATTTGACATCGGCACTTTGGTAACCAGCCACTTAGTGTGTTGATCTCAAGAGTGCCCCAAAAAAGAACAAGCTTATTATGATTAGTACTATTTTGTTTACATTTTTACCGTTGCTCCATGCTTCTTATGCATTTTCATATGGATATCTGAACTTCAATTACTCACTATGTGGACCGAAGTTACTACAGTGCAGACTCTCATGATTTTTTTGCATTTGGTAAGATAATATTGTCCATGCTAAGAAATTTCTCCTGGAATTTCGGACTTTCTTAGTCACTGCCTCACCGTTTATTGTTCACTGTTGTTTGTTCGCGGTGCTCCACTGTGGGTTCCTTCAGTGGTGATTATTCTCAGTTGTTCATTTATTATTTGATTTCTATGAGAAGCTGCTCGTGATCTATGAATATCTACCCGGTGTAGAACTACACTCTCTTCAAACTATTAGTCACTGATTTGGTTATATGCAGGTGTCCATTTTCCCCCTCGTTTATATAAATGTAAGAGACATGCTGATGCATGCGTTTAGCAATTTTATATAAGCATATATAATTTGTGAATTCATGTTTATCTAAGGAAAGTCCTTTGAAATGTAGGTATTGAACGTCGTTCTTATTGTCGCAGCAAGTTGTGTTTGTTGGTTGTGAGTTCTTTTTTCTTATTGTGAAGCTCTTAGTAGTGGTACTTACTTACTAGGAGTACATAACAAGTTTCTTTTCCTTCGATGTAAGGTCTTTACTAGCTATGAGGGTTAGTTTAATATCTGCATGTAAGTTACTTTCCTTTCACTCGAGTATTTACAAGCTTCACAACCAGAAAAAGTAACTTCGTGCAAGTATTCAGTCGAGTATTCTAGTATTTATTGAATACAAGCTTGGGCCTTCATGTGCCTCTGTTGAGTTTTAGATCACCATTGGCCTACCCGGTGGGAGATAACCTCATCAGTACCCATTGATCTTCCCCTCGGAGGAAGGCAATGCAACCAGTAATCACTACCACCAGATATGAAGTGCAGAAATGGAGTGGAAAAATTCGGATGATGCGTCCAGATATGTATATGGAAATGAGGATTTGGAAACAAGGGTGTGGTTGCAATGCTGGACAAATAAAGAGTGACCTGTTTCTGTCCATAGCCGCATTCAAACACGTCCGAAGACAAATAGAGGGCAGCGTCCGTGGACATACATGGTATTAGAATTTCCCGCAGACATACATGATACAAATAAAACATAAAGCAACAAGTATTTATCTGCAAAGATTCGACAAATCACCTAAATCAATTATATATGAGTAGATATTTTGATGATTTTCTTCTAGAACATTCTTAACTAAAGTGATTGTGCCGAAAGCAGACAATGCATCTTGTGGACCTTGGGCCCGAGCCAGTTCACCCGTGTGTACGAGACTGGCTAGCGTCGGGGCAGACATGACCAAAAGGGTCGTGCTTTGCGGGCCAGCCTAGAAGCACTCGTGCTTGTCCCAGCACGAGCCCGCCGACACGGCTGAGGCCGTGCGTGGGCCACAAATTCAATGCTTAATCTATCATTGCTTCTTTCTTTGAGTCCTTGAGTACATGTCCCAAACCGTGCCAAATAAAGAAGCTGGCTTGGTGGAAAGAGGAGTACATGATATACTGATTGTTTTTCTAAAAAAATCGATATACTCGGTGTACGTTCCTACTAGGTTGCTCATTTTTTGATTCTACACTAGAGCATCGTGTTGATTTAAGCTCATTGACATCAAAGAAAATTTACTACTGAACTGATTGCATACATAGTGCATAATTATCAATTGGAAGATTGGCGAGGAGGTAATTGATTAACTAGATTCCAAATGTTATGTTGGATGTTGCTCTTTCTGGAGACAACTTATCTCTTTTTGCAAAGTCATTGATCAGAGTGCAATTTGATTACTCCTTTTTTACTATTAATTATTCCAAGTTTAATTGTTATAGGTTACTAAATTCAATCATCAAATTGCGGACTGTTATATCTTAAACCAACTTCACGAATGAGGATTTCCAATGAACTTTGAAATGTCAAATTCTACAGCAAGAAAGTTCTCTTTCTAGACTACATAACCTGTGGTTACTGGAGGATTATCCAACTGTAACACATCTTCACTTTGCCATTTTTATCACTTCCAGACTGTACTAGAGAAACCACGTGAAATTTTCAAACGATTCTCCTAAGACAATAATTTCATCTGCTTGTTATCTATACCTCTAAAGGGAGAGTTGGTAGTGTCGCGTCACCTCCCATCAACCCCCCACCAAACCATATATTATGCCTGCAAGCATCTTACATGCGACCTTTCACTCGAGAACAACCAAATTGGCTCTTTCCCAAACTAACATCATGCATTAACTCATTCAAATCAAATCTTAACAAAAAATCAACTAAATCCAAACTTTCCTTGCCTTCACTACTCATACCCCAATCAAATCAAATCCTACCAAAACATCAACTATAATCAAAGTTGGTCAGTCAATTTGACACGTGCGCGCATTTTTTCTTTCTTTGTTTTCTGGTTTCCCTTTTTTGTTTCATTTTTCCCAACTGCACCCCATCTTCCAGTTTTTCATACCATTTTTTGACCTTCCCTTTCTACAAAATAACCTGCAAAAATTGGAATAGATTAGACTTTCCTTAACAAATGGATTTATTTGATCACATTGCATTTCCATCATTGTTTTCCCAACTGTGTCGGCTGCAAGCAGTTTCAAAAGGTGAGTCATAAGGACGGAAGGAAAAACAAGACGACGAGCATGGAATTTTAGAAGAGTGTCAGGGGAAACGGTAGACATACGGTGAAGGCAGCTCAGGTAGGGAAGCATGCGACATTGGCACCAGGGTCGCAACCAGTGTTGGAGAGTGGATCGGGTGCACTGGTGGACCGATGAAGAAGGTATCTCGAACAGGGTGGTACCGACACTAGCAGCGACCAGTGTCGGGTTAACGGTGAACCAGTGGAGAAGGCAACTCATGTATGGTGGTGCACGACATTGGCACCGACACGACCAGTTTCGGAGGATGGGTTGTGGGCATGGAAGGAGGAAGCGAAGAGAAAGAAGAAGACGATGATCAATTTTTTTACAACCAAATAAGAGGAGACTATTGCATAGTTGCTCTCATAGTATCCGCTAAAGAAAATTGATAAAAGACAATATATATTCGAAGGACTTCACTCATGCCACTTAGTCATCATTTTGATTCATTGTCCTATTTCGCCGTAGCAACGCATGAGCATTCTACTAGTTTTTATAGATTATAAGAGCATGGTAGCACATGATTTTATTGTTAAGCATAAGAAGAAGATGCTTAACTATAGACTGATATTTGATAAGAAACACTTTGAGACTATTACCTTGCCTGCTCCCTCTTTATTCAACATATTTTCGAGCACGTACCTTGTTTTGCCGAAGGCCGTTCAGGCATACCAGAGCCTGACATCAGCTGCAGAGCCAGAGCCCCTATCTGATCCTCACTGTCAGTCTGTTTATCAGTGGGATCCGGAGGAGATCGCCAACCAGTGGCACCCCAAAGACCCTCCTCAGTACACCGGAGAGGGCAGTTTTGATCCATGGGCATAAACCAACTTAGGTCAAAAGCCTAAGCTTGGGGGTGTACGTATTTCTCACCGACATTACATTCATGTTCACACACTCATGCCAGCTGTCGGTGCTTATACTTTTTCATTGTATTATCCATGCTAGTTTATTTTCTTTTTAAGCTTTCTTCTTGTGTGTTTGAAAAACCTTAAGAAAAACCAAAAAAATTAGTTGTAGCTTTTAGCTAGTTTACTTTCCATGCCTGTAGTAGTAGTAATTAAAAAGAAAATCCAAAAATATTTATCATTCTTCTTTTGCTTGTTGGGAGCTTTCCCGTGTAAATTGTTTTGTTTCTTTTCTTTTCTTTGGGGGTCGAGAGGATAAGACCATAATGAAAATGTTGAGCGGCTCTCATATGCATTATTGTTGATTTAACGAGAAGCCCATATTACCTTGTCTTCTCTTGTATACTGAATGCTTGCAGATTCCAACTTAGTCCAATGCACGTGCACTATTATTATTAACCACACTATTCGGTTGTGCAAGTGAAAGGCAATAATGATGATATATGATGAACTGATTGAGATGAGAAAAGCTGATATGAACTCGACCTCTCTTGTTTTTGTAAATATGATTAGTTCATCGTTCCTGATTCAGCCTATTATGAATAAAACATGTTTGCAATGACAATTAGAGATTATAGATGCTCATGCCATGCTTAATTTGCTAGGAGTTTATAATGGTTTACCTTGTGTGCCAACATGTTATTAAAGTGGTTGTGATGTGGTATGATAGGGTGGTATCCTCCTTTGAACGATTCGAGTGGGTTGACTTGGCACATGTTCACGCATGTAGTTGAAATAAAATGAACATAGCCTCCACGATATTTAAGTTCATGGTGAATTATATCCTACGCATGCTCGCATTCAGTGTTGATTAATTTTAATGCATGTTCATGACTTTTGTCGCTCTCTAGCTGGTCGCTTCCCAGTCTCTCTCTAGCCTTCACTTGTACTAAGCGGGAATACTGCTTGTGCATCCAACTCCATAAACCCCAAATTTATTCCATATGAGTCCACCATACCTTCATATATACGGTATCTACCTGTCGTTCCAAGTAAATTTGTATGTGCCAAACTCTAAACCTTCAAATAAAAATTTTGTTTTGTATGCTCGAATAGCTCATGTATCAACTAGGGTTGTCTGTATCTTCCATTCTAGGCGGGTTATTCTCAATAGGAGTGGACTCCGCTCCTCACGAGAAAATGACTGGTCACCGGGATGCCCAGTCCCATGCTCAAATCAAATCAAATAATTGCAAACAAAACTCCCCCAGGATTGTTGTTAGTTGGAGGCACCTGTTGTGTCGGGCAAGCCATAGATTGATGCTTGTTGGTGGTGGGGGAGTATAAACGTTACCATTCTGCCTGGGAACCGCCTATAATGTGTGTAGCATGGAAGACATCGAGATCTCTCGGTTGTTATTTTGACAATGAAAGTATACCGCTCAAAATATTATTCATCTCTATTTCAAAATCAAGCTCTGGCACCTCTACAAATCCCTGCTTCCCTCTGCGAAGGGCCTATCTATTTACTTTTATGCCGAGTCATCATCCTCTTATTAAAAAGCACCAGTTGGAGAGCACTGCGGTCATTTGCATGTATTGTTGTTAGTTTACATTGAGTATGACTTGACTAGATCTCTTTTACCATGAATTACAATTTCCAGTCAGCCCTTCATCTTCAGGGGTGCTCTGCATTTATGTTTTGCGGTCTCAGAAAGGGATAGCGAGATACCATCTTGTTATATCATATTATGATTGTTTTGACAAAGTGTTGTCATCCGAGATTTATTATTATTGCTCACTAGTTGATTATGCCATTGATATGAGTAAACATGAGACCTAAATGTTATTGTGAACATGGTTAGTTTATAATCTTTGCTGAAAACTTGAATGCTGGCTTTACATATTTACAACAACAAGAGCAAACAGAGTTTGTAAAAGTTTTTCTTTATCACTTTCAGTTTATCAACTGAATTGCTTGAGGACAAGCAAAGGTTTAAGCTTGGGGGAGTTGATACATTTCCAATGTATCTACTTTTCCAAACACTTTTGCCCTTGTTTTGGACTCTAACTTGCATGATTTGAATGGAACTAACCTGGACTGACGCTGTTTTCAGCACAATTGCCATGGTGTTATTTTTGTGCAGAAATAAAAGTTCTCGGAATGACCTGAAAATCAATGGAGAATATTTTTGGAATATATAAAAAATACTGGCGAAAGAATCCATGTCAGGGGGCCCACACCCTGTCCACGAGGGTGGGGGCGCGCCAACCCCTCTGGGCGCGCCCCTGCCTCGTGGGCCCCCTGACACTCCACCGACCTCAACTCCAACTCCATGTATTCACTTTTGGGGAGAAAAAAAATAGGAGAGAAGGATTCATCGCGTTTTACGACACGGAGCCGCTGCCAAGCCCTAAACTCTCTCGGGAGGGCTGATCTGGAGTCCGTTCGGGGCTCCGGAGAGGGGAATCCGTCGCCATCGTCATCATCAACCTTCCTCAATCACCAATTTCATGATGCTCACCGCTATGCGTGAGTAATTCCATCGTAGGCTTGCTGGACGGTGATGGGTTGGATGAGATTTATCATGTAATCAAGTTAGTTTTGTTAGGGTTTGATCCCTAGTATCCATTATGTTCTGAGATTGATGTTGCTATGACTTTGCTATGCTTAATGCTTGTCACTAGGGCCTGAGTGCCATGATTTCATATCTGAACCTATTATGTTTTCATGAATATATGTGAGTTCTTGATCCTATCTTGCAAGTCTATAGTCACCTATTATGTGTTATGATTCATGAACCCCGAGTGACAATAATCGGGATACTTACCAGTGATGACCGTAGTTTGAGGAGTTCATGTATTCACTAGGTGTTAATGCTTTGGTCCGGTACTCTATTAAAAGGAGGCCTTAATATACCTTAGTTTCCAATAGGACCCCGCTGCCACAGGAGGGTAGGACAAAAGATGTCATGCAAGTTCTTCTCCATAAGCACGTATGACTATATTCGGAATACATGCCTACATTACATTGATGAACTGGAGCTAGTTCAGTATCACCCTATGTTATAACTATTGCATGAGGAATCACATCCGACATAATCATCCATCACTGATCCATTGCCTACGAACTTTTCATATATTGCTTTTGCTACCGTTACCACTACTATCATATTACTTCGCTACGAAATACTTTGCTGTAGATATTAAGTTTCCAGGTGTGGTTGAATTGACAACTCAGCTGCTAATACTTGAGAATATTCTTTAGCTCCCCTTGTGTCAAATCAATAAATTTGGTTTGAATACTCTACCCTCGAAAACTGTTGTGATCCCCTATACTTGTGGGTTATCATTTACCTACATATAGAAAACCGCCATTTTGTAGAATGCTCTTTTGCTTCACTTATATTTGTTAGAGCGTGGGCATATCTTTTGTAGAAAAAATTAAACTCTCTTGCTTCACTTATACCTATTTAGAGAGACGACGGGAATTGGTCATTCACATGGTTAGTCATTAAATCCTACATAAAACTTGTAGATCACGGAATACGATATGTTTGATTCCTTGCAATAGTTTTGCAATATAAAGATGGTGATATTAGAGTCATGCTAGTGGGTAGTTGTGGATTGTAGAAATACTTGTGTTGAAGTTTGTGATTCCCGTAGCATGCGTGTATGGTGAACCGTTATGTGATGAAGTCGGAGCATGATTTATTCATTGATTGTCTTCCTTATGAGTGGCGGCCGGGGACGAGTGATGGTCTTTTCCTACCAATCTATCCCCCTAGGAGCATGCGCTTAGTACTTTGTTTTGATGACTAACAGATTTTTGCAATAAGTATGTGACTTCTTTATGACTAGTGTTGAGTCCATAGATTATACGCACTCTCACCCTTCCATCATTGCTAGCCTCTTCGGTATCGTGCATTGCCCTTTGTCACCTCGAGAGTTGGTGCAAACTTCGCCGGTGCATCCAAACCCCGTGATACGATACACTCTATCACACATAAGCCTCCTTATATGTTCCTCAAAACAGCCACCATACCTACCTATCATGGCATTTCCATAGCCATTCCGAGATATATTGCCATGCAACGTCCATCATCATCATATGACTTGAGCATCATTGGCATATGGCTTTGCATGATCGTAAGATAGCTAGCATGATGTTTTCATCGTTTGTCCAATTTTTGATGTCATTCCTACGCTAGATCATTGCACATCCCGGTACACCGCCGGAGGCATTCATATAGAGTCATATTTTGTTCTAGTATCGAGTAGTAATATTGAGTTGTAAGTAAATAAAAGTGTGATGATCATCATTATTAGAGCATTGTCCCATGTGTGGAAAGGATGCTGGAAGCTATGATTCCCTCACAAGTTGGGATGAGTCTCCGGACTTTACAAAAAAAATTAAAAGAGGCCAAAGAATCCCACAAAAAGGGCCAAAGAAGCCCACCAAAAAAAGAAAAAAGAAAGAAAAAGGAAGAAAAATTGAGAGAAAAAGAGAGAAGGGGCGATGTTACTATCCTTTTACCACACTTGTGCTTCAGAGTAGCACCATGTTCTTCATATAGAGAGTCTCTTGAGTTATCACTTTCATATACTAGTGGGAATTTTCATTATAGAACTTGGCTTGTATATTCCGATGATGGGCTTCCTCAAATGCCCGAGGTCTTCATGAGCAAGCAAGTTGGATGCACACCCACTTAGTTTCTAGTTTGAGATTTCATACACTTATAGCTCTTAGTGCATCCGTTGCATGGCAATCCCTACTCCTCACATTGACATCAATTGATGGGCATCTCCATAGCCCGTTGATTAGCCGCGTCGATGTGAGACTTTCTCCTTTTTGTCTTCTCCGCACAACCTCCACCATCATATTCTTTTCCACCCATAGTGTTATGTCCATGGCTCATGCTCATGTATTGCGTGAAAGTTGAAAAGGTTTGAGAACATCAAAAGTATGAAACAATTGCTTGGCTTGTCATCGGGGTTGTGCATGATTTGAATATTTTGTGTGGTGAAGATGGAGTACAGCCAGACCATATGATTTTGTAGGGATAACTTTCTTTGGCCATATTATTTTGAAAAGACATGATTGCTTTATTAGTATGCTTGAAGTATTATTGTATTAATGTCAAATGATAGACTATTGCTTTGAATCACTCGTGTCTTAATATTAATGCCATGATTAGATTACATGATCAAGATTATGCTAGGTAGCATTCCACATCAAAAATTATCTTTTTTTATCATTTACCTACTCGAGGACGAGCAGGAATTAAGCTTGGGGATGCTGATACGTCTCCGTCGTATCTATAATTTTTGATTGTTCCATGCCAATATTATACAACTTTCATATACTTTTGGCAACTTTTTATACTATTTTTGAGACTAACATATTGATCCAGTGCCCAGTGTTAGTTCCTGTTTGTTGCATAATTTTTGTTTCACAGAAAATCCATATCAAACGGAGTCCAAACAGGATAAAAACTGACGGAGATTTTTTTTGGAATATATGTGAATTTTGGGAAGTGGAATCAACGCGAAATGATGCCAGAGGGGGCCACGAGGCAGGGGGCAGGCGCGCCCCTGACCCTCGTGGATACCCGGTAAGGTGGTTGGTGCCCTTCTTTCGCTGCAAGAGAGCTAATATCCAGAGAAAAATCGTGTTCAAATTTCAATCCAATCGGACTTACGGATCTCTGGGAATATAAGAAACGGTGAAAGGCCAGAATCTGGAACACAGAAACAAAGAGAGACAAAGAGACAGATCCAATCTCGGAGGGGCTCTCGCCCCTCCCATGCCATGGAGACCAAGGACCAGAGGGGAAACCCTTCTCCCATCTAGGGAGAAGGTCAAGTAAGAAGAAGAAGAAGGGGGCTCTCTCCCCCTCTCTCCCGGTGGCACCGGAACACCGTCGGGGCCATCATCGCGAGAACGTCTACACCAACAACTTCACCGCCGTCATCACCAACTCTTCCCCCCTCTATGCAGTGGTGTAACCCCTCTTTTACCCGCTGTAATCTCTACTTAAACATGGTGCTCAACGCTATATATTATTTTCCAATGATGTATGGCTATCCTATGATGTTTGAGTAGATCCGTTTTGTCCTATGGGTTAATTGATGATCGTGATTGGTTTGAGTTGCATGTTTTATTATTGGTGTTGTCCTATGGTGCTCTCTGTGTCGCGCAAGCGTGAGGGATCCCTGAGGGAGTCCTGGATTAGGGGGTCCTCGGACGGCCGGACTATATACTTTAGCCGGACTGTTGGACTATGAAGATACAAGATTGAAGACTTCATCCCGTGTCCGGATGGGACTCTCCTTGGCGTGGAAGGCAAGCTTGGCAATACGGACATGTAGATCTCCTCCCTTGTAACCGACTCTGTGTAACCCTAGCCCCCTCCGGTGTCTATATAAACCAGAGAGTTTAGTCCAAAGGACAACAACAATCATACCATAGGCTAGCTTCTAGGGTTTAGCCTCTACGATCTCTTGGTAGATCAACTCTTGTAATACTCATATCATCAAGATCAATCAAGCAGGAAGTAGGCTGTTACCTCCATCGATAGGGCCCGAACCTGGGTAAACATCGTGTCCCCTGCCTCCTGTTACCATCCTCCCTAGACGCACAGTTCGGGACCCCCTACCCGAGATCCATCGGTTTTGACACCGACATTGGTGCTTTCATTGAGAGTTCCACTGTGCCGTCACCGTAAGGCTTGATGGCTCCTTCGATCATCGGTAACGATGCGATTCAAGGTGAGGTTTTCCTCCCCGGACAGATCTTCATATTCGGCGGCTTCGCACTGCGGGCCAACTCGTTTGCCCATCTGGAGCAGATCGAGAGCTACGCCCCTGGCCATCAGGTCAGGTTTGGAAACTTGAACTATATTGCCGACATCCGCGGAGACTTGATCTTCGACGGATTCGAGCCCATGTCAAGTATGCTGCACAGTCATGATGAAGATGACTTAGCTCTACCGTTGGACAGTGTTCGAGAGATCGCACCTGCAACTACTCCGGCCCTCAATCCAGAACAAATTGCGCCATCTAAGGACGGGTGGATGGTCCCCGCCGCGGAGGCCGCACTCTCAGTGGTGATAGAGCCGAATACTGACTTCACCTCCTACGAGACCCGTGTTGTCGAACTGTTGGATTCATCCCCGGCCATGGGCTCCGAGCCGCCTGCATCCATGCCTATCGAATCCGATTGGGCACTGATCATGGAATTTCCCTCCGCGGATATCTTTCAGCACTCGCCCTTCGGCGACGTGCTAAACTCATTGAAGTCTCTCTCTCTCTCTCTCTCTCTCTCTCTGTCAGGAGACCCTTGGCCGAACTATGTCCAGCTAGAATGGGATGCAGACCATGAACAAATTCGCTCCCCACCCACCACCCACTTAGTAGCCACTATCGACGATTTAATCGACATGCTCGATTTCGTCTCCGAAGACATTGACGGAATGGACGACGATGCAGGAGACGAACAGGAACCATCGCCCATAGGGCGCTGGACATCCACTTCATCTCATGATATATATATATGGTGGATTCACCCAAAGAAGATAATGATGAGGAACGGGAGGATGCAACGAAGGATAACCCCCTCGAGAAGCAACCAAAGCGACGACGCAAACGCCGCCCCAAATCCTGCCTCGGCAAAAACGGCGATAACAGCTCAAGAAAGAATGAGACCCCGGTCGAATCCAATGCAATAGAGCAGGATGAGCCAGCGGATGGCGAACATAGTATGGAGCCACAGTCCGATCATGGCGACACCGAGGGTAGAAATCATCAAACTGTCTCCGGAGAGGAGAATAGTCCGGATGACGATATACATACATCACGGAAAGGAACTTGGAACAAGAGAACCTCCACAGAAGACTTATTGCCACCGCGAGGAGCCTTAAGAAGCAGAAACAAAAGGCTCAAGGTCGCACAAAATACACTCATCAATAGATGGAACAAAGTGCTGGACACCGCGGAAAAGTACGGTGGCAGTCACCACGCAAAGAGTTACCCAAAGCACAAGCTGCTGCCCGAATTCGATGAAGAGGCCTTAGAGCCTACACAGCCAAAAAATAAAACGGCCGATCGGTCGGATCAACCACCTCGCGGCCGCGATAGAGCGGCTAACGAGGCCGCACATAAGTCAGCACATGCTTTACGTGAGGACTTGCATCAAAAAGACGGCATGACCATATCCATCTACGGATCTAGGAAGCACGCTCCAGCGCAGAATCAAAACCGAACACTACAACCGTCAGAACGCCATGATACATCCAAATACAGGGGTGCTGCACACCCCCTATGCTTCATGGATGAGGTACTAGATCATGAATTTCTAGAGGGATTCAAACCCGTGAACATAGAGGTGTACGACGGAACGACAAACCCTGGGGTCTGGATTGAGGACTTCATCCTCCATATCCATATGGCTCGCGGAGACGATCTCCACGCCATCAAGTACCTGCCCCTCAAGTTGAAAGGACCAGATCGGCACTGGCTAAAGAGCTTCCCCGAAAATTCAATTGGAAGTTGGGAGGAGCTTGAGTGCTTTTAGGGCTAAATTTCAAGGGACCTATGTCCGACCTCCGGGTGCAGACGATTTAAGTCATATAATTCAATAGCCCGGAGAGTCTGCCCGAACGCTTTGGAACAGATTTCTCACTAAGAAGAATCAAATAGTCGATTGCCCGGACGCCGAAGCCTTAGCAGCTTTCAAACACAGCGTCCGAGATGAATGGCTTGCCAGACACCTCGGCCAAGAAAAGCCAAGGACAATGGCAGCCCTAACAAGCCTCATGACCCGCTTTTGCGCGGGCGAAGATAGCTGGCTGGCCCATAGTAGCACCAGTGACCCAGGCACATCTGAAGTCAGGGATGGCAATGGAAAACCACGACGCATTAAAAACAAGCGTCGAAATAACGAAGACAGCCCAGACAACACGGCGGTAAATTCCGGATTCAGGGGCTCTCAACCCGGTCAGCGGAAAAAGCCTTTCAAAGGCAACAGTGATGGACCATCCAGCCTAAACAAGATTCTAGACAAATTATGTTAGATTCATGGCACCTCAGACAAACCTACAAATCACACCCACAGAGAATGCTGGGTCTTCAAGCAGGCCGGCAAGTTAAACGCCGAACACGAGGGGAGGGAGACACCAAGTGAAGACGAGGATGAGCCTCGCCAGCAAAGCACTGGGGACAGAAAAAATTCCCACCAAGGGTCAAAACAGTGAACATGATTCACGCAACAAAAAGAAGGAGCAAACATGCACTCCAAGACATATGCGCCGTAAAGCCCGTCACTCCTAAGTTCAACCCTTGGTCGGCTTGCCCGATCACTTTTGATCGCAGGGATCACCTGACGAGTATCCAGCATGGAGGACTGGCTGCCTTGGTACTAGACCCAATTATCAACGGATACCATCTCACCCAAGTCCTCATGGACGGCGACAATAGTCTTAATCTGATATATCAGGACACAGTCCGCAAAATGGGGATAGACCCGACAAGAATCAGCCAAAGCAATACCACCTTTAAAGGAGTAATACCAGGCCCAGAGGCCCGCTGTATGGGCTCTCTAGTACTAGAGGTTGTATTCGGTTCTCCCGACAACTTCCGAAGTGAAAAGTTAACCTTCGACATCGCTCCATTCCGAAGCGGCTATCAAGCACTACTCGAAAGAGCAGATTTTGCTCGTTTTAATGCAGTACCGCATTACGCTTCCCTTCATCTTAAGATGCCCGGTTCGCGCGGCATCATCACAGTTAGAGGAAATGTTGAGTGTTCCTTACGTGCGGAAGAAAGTGTGGTGGCTTCAGCAGCCGAACACTAAACGGCCTCTCCAACCAGAATAAATGATCGGTCGTCAAGACCGCAGACACGGTTAGACGAGTAAGGCACATCACTAGCTATAACAGCTTAGATAAGCCTGAGATTGGTTTGACAGATATACCACCATAGGCGGTACCAGGGGCTTCTCGCATGTAAAAAGGACTACAGTTTGGCTCAACCTTACTTATATTGAATTTTAATGGTTTATTGAGAATAACCAATTTTTCGCACGACAACTTTCACCTACGTTCTTCTCTTTTACAGATGACAATCGTGCTACACCCTTCCAGGATACGACACAACGGGGACACAGGCGCAGACGTGCAGCAGGGACCCGCTCAAAGGTTTCTTTTCAGATTAAGACCCTGTGTAAACTTTTTTTACTGTCTCTTGTTGCTTCACATCCTCCGGATACTCAGTATAACCGAGAGGAATGCTGACGTTATTGGCATTTCGCCACGTTAGAATAATGCACGTACCTGGACACTCGGGGTTCATTATCAAGGGCGTTACTCAGCCAGGAATGTGTTGTAAAGACCAAATACCTTAGGGAGTGTTCGGCGTCGCGAGTTTGGCCTTATATGCATCAGCTCCGAATCATGTCTTTGGTCAAATGTTGGGTTTGCCCGGCTCCCACATTTTGCTACCTTACGTTCTGCTCTATCGACTAAGGTGGCACCGGGAGAACTACTGCGATTGTGCCCTGGTTCATCCGGATGAGCACCTCAGTAGAGAAAGCCGAAAACTGACTGTCATGATAAAGTGCGAGACTGGTCAACCACTCGATGACTTAGCGGAATCTTCGGGATTCCTCCGCATTAACAAAGGGCCGGTTTCCCGGTCATATACGTATGCACCCCGTATTCGGATGAGCGCGGAAGTACTAGGGGCTATATAGTAGCCCCACTGTCAAACTCCTATGGTTAAGTGAAAGTGTTAAAGCAATATAGTCCGATTGCCTCGTTCGCCGCGCTACATCCTCCTTAATGTACCAAGACGTTGGATCAAGTGTGAAGATGCGCTTTTGCGAACACCTCCGCATTATATGCATGGGGGCTGAAGCCGACGACTGCAAACTTTCAGGATATATATATACATATACATAAACGACCGCACAGGAGGCATAATAATACTTTCAGGCAAAAGTATAAACACAACCTTCATAATAATACGAGACGAATTCCTAAAGGTCCCGGTTCTTTCAGACAAGCACCTTAGTAGAGAAAGCCGACAACTGACTGTCATGATACGGCAAGAGTTGGTCAGTTGTTCGAGAAGTCATAAAATCTTTAAGGATTTATCCCGCATAATGCCATAGCCAATGCAGACTGCGATGGATCGATTTTTCTCTGATCAGGTGCTTATAGAGCCCCTAGTACGGTCTTCCGAACACTAGGGGCTGCGCCTACCTTACTAAAGCTCCTATGGCTAAGTGAGAGTGATAAAGTCCTATAGTCCGATCGCCTGGTTCGTTGTGCTAAGCACCTCCTCCGAAGGACCCAAAACTGGGATAAAGAGTGCTCAGGTTTATCCCGAACACCCCCGTACTTCTTACGTGGGGGCAGAAGCCGACGACTGGCTAACTTTCAGGCTTAATATATAAAACGGCCGCACAAAAGGGTAAAGTTTTATATAGAAGGCAATAGATAAATGACCTTGTTCAAACATTACAAAGGACAACATGATTGGCATTCATGGGAATATAATATCCTTGGTGCATAGCGCCGCTGCAAGGTAGGATCCTTTCAGGACACCTTCATAATATAATTCGGGCTTGCGGTGTTCCTTCCCCTCTGGTGGCCCTTCGGTCATCAGCTTCTCAGCATCCATCTTCCCCCAGTGCACCTTCGCGCGGGCGAAGGCCATTCGCGCACCCTCTATGCAGGCCAACCGCTTGACAACGTCTAGTCGAGGGCAAGCGCTTATAAGCTGCTTCACGAGCCTGAAGTAGCTGCCTGGAATCGGCTCGGCAGGCCACAACCGGATAATCAAATCCTTCATGGCTAGTTCCGCCGCCTTATGCAGTTCGATCAGCTGTTTCAGTTGATCGACAAAAGGCACCGGATAATTCGGTGCCAAATACTGCAACCAGAAGAGCTTATCTACAGTGTTCCTTTCTTCGGTCTGGTAGAATTGGGCGGCATCTGATATGTTGCGGGGCAGCTCCACAAATACCCCTGGAGAAATCCGAATTCAAAATTAGAAACATAATTTTCTCCTCAAATACTTGCTTTACAAGGAAAAAGCCTTACCCGCCGCGATCTTCCTCGCCTCTTGGATCCCCTGCAGGGCGCTTTGGGTTTCCCCACGGGCATCGCTCATGGCCTGACGCGCCTTGGTGAGTTCGGATTCTTTCTCCGTTAAACTCTGCTCCAAGGTCTCGCATTTCTTCATGGCCTCTTGCAGCTCCTGCTCAGCTTTAATAGCCCTGGCCTCATACTTGTCACGAAGAGCCTGTTCTGTGGTTGCCTTTTCCTCGGCCTCGGCCACAGCCTTCTTGAGGGCCTCGACTTTGTTCACCATCCTTAGTGCAAATCATGAAGCCTGTTTCATCATACTGAAAATTCATTCGCAATAAACGTGAACAAGCCTTGTGCATACCTTGTTTCTCTCCCAATTGCATTTCCAACTGGCCAAGTTCTTCTTTGGCCGCTCCAGATTTTGATTCAGTCCAGAGATCTAAGCAGTATGAGAGGCAACAGCCGCTTTAGACGCCTGCTTATAACAGAAGAAAAATAGATGTCATTCAATGAGTCTTCCTGCGAACACAAAATTTGATCCTCTGTCCGGCTTTTGTTTCACCGAACAGTGTATCAGGGGCTACTATCCATACTATGACACTCTTCGAAAAACATACCTCAAAACCTTTTATAAGGCTGATACAGGCTCCATTCAGTCCACTCTCAGCAGACTGAATCTTCTCAATCACCGCACCCATAAGGGCACGGTGTTCATCGATGATGGAGGCGCTCTTCAGCACCACCAACAAAGCATCCGACGCCTCTGGTTGGACAGAGGTTGCCGATATACCCCCTCCAGCTAAGAGAGGCTGCTTGCTTGATTCTGGAACCGTATTGGTCTTCCAAACTGCATCCGGCTGGGAGCTGAATTCAAGATGGCCCCCGCCGTCAGCTCTCATGGGAATTTGCTCCCCCATTCGTTCGGCCCCTGAAGTTTGACCTCCAGGCACCGTCTTCACGGTCTTTTCCTCTCCCCCTTGGCCGAGGTCCCTCTGGGATGAAGCCTCAGTGGCATTCACCTGTTCGAAGGAAGGGGCCTTCAGGGGTGTCCCACTTTCCATAGCATCCGAGCTCAGCGAATCCTCCGAAGAGGATTGTTCGGTACGGGACCTCACCGGACTACAAAAAATATGGCTCAGATTGAAATATTATGCCATGATAAGTATGAACGCATAAACATACTCGGACTGTATATACTCACGAGTTTACCAGGGGCTAGGCCCTGGGATCCCACGCCGGGCCGCTATCGGCGGCGGCAGCGAACTCCTCCGAAGGAGGAACTTTCCCCCTTTTAGGCAACTCGGCCTCCAAGTGTGCGGAGGCCGTCCTCTTCTTTCTTTCCCCCATAGGGGATTCATCTTCCTCCTCCTCCTCCTCCTCTTAGGAGGCGGAATGGGCATCGGAGCCTTCGGATATTGTGTCCGAAGTGCCGCGACGACGAAGTCCACCCCGCGTCTTTTTGGCCTCCTTCGCGGCCATCTTCTTCGGCACCTTGTAAGGCGCCGGGACCAGGATCTTCGTCAGAAGTGGGCCGGCCGGTTCTTCGGGAAGCGGGGTCGGACAATGAATCTGCCCCACCTTCTTCGTCCAGCCCTAGGAGAATTATGGAAAACACATTAAGCGCTTCCTTTGGGTCATGCGGACAAAAAGTACGATTACTTACCGAACTCGCAGGGCGGGACAGTTGGTACCCGCGGTCTTCGGCGGAGTCCGGCCATGATTTGCTGGACTTGAAAAGTACCTTCCAGCTGTTCTTGTGCGATGAGCCTAAAAGCCCCCGCAAGGTTTGGTGCTTGGCCGGATCGAATTCCCATAGATTGCAAGTCAGGATCTGGCGAACTAACATCACCTGGACCACATTGACGAGTTCAATGTTCTTGTCTCCCATATCTTTAACGCGCGTCTGGAGCACTGACAATTCATCGGACGAGGACCAGTTCAGGCCCTTCTTGACCCAGGATGTGAGCCGCAGGGGGGCACCGGATCGAAACTTGAGAGTAGTGGCCCATTCCTTGCCGCGCGGCTCGGTGATGTAAAACCATTGCTGTTGCCACTCCTTGACGGAATCGTTAAAGGTGCCTATTGGCCATGTAACGTTAGGCATCCTTCTCACCATAGCGCCCCCGCACTCGGCGTGCTCGCCACCCACTACCTTGGGATTCACATTGAAAATCTTCAGCCATAAGCCAAAATGTGGCGAGATCCAGAGAAAGGCCTCGCACACAACAATGAATGTCGATATGTTGAGGAAGGAATTAGGGGACAGATCGTGAAGATCGATCCCATAATAATACATGATGCCGCGAACGAACGGGTGGAGGGGAAACCCTAGCCCCCAGACAAAGTGAGGGAGGAATACAACCCTCTCGTGGGGTTCCGGGGTGGGGACGGTCTGTACCGCTTTCGGGAGACGATGGCTGATTTTCTTGGCTAGATACCCGGCCTCCCGAAGCTTTTTGATATCCTTCTCCTGGATGGTAGAGGCCATCCATTTGCCTCCTGCTCCGGATCCAGACATTTCCGGAAAACCTTTGTGGGCAGAGAAGATGGATGCTTGGGCGCTGGAGCTTGGGCGGAGGGGAATGGATCGAGAAGGAGAAGGTGCGGGTGCGAAAGGGAGTCCTTATCCCCTTATAAAGGCAGCAGGGATTTTGCGCCTCCCCACTTGCCTGGTAAAACCGCTTCTTCCCCGAGCGCCGTAATTGATGGGCGGTTGGGTTACCCACACCCGTATTGATGAGAATCCCGTGATAAGGGGACACGATCTCTTTGACAAGATGTCCCAAGAAAACCGCCTCACAATATGTACATTAGCTGGTTGAGAAAAACGGTTCGAATAATGACAGGGACGTAGTGTGATGTCGCGCTATGAAAAGTTGTTAGTAGATTAGATTTGTGGAAATATTATTCTCTCTACGGTGGTATGTGGAATCTGTTTTGCAGAGCCGGACACTATTCTTGTGTTCAAAATCTTCTATGGAGTATTCAGACGAAGAACCCGCCTTGCAATGCCGAAGACAATCTGCGCGCCGGACTCATCGTCATTGAAGCCTGGTTCACGGGCTACTGAGGGAGTCCTGGATTAGGGGGTCCTCGGACGGACGGACTATATACTTTAGCCGGACTGTTGGACTATGAAGATACAAGATTGAAGACTTCGTTCCATGTCCGGATGGGACTCTCCTTGGCGTGGAAGGCAAGCTTGGCAATACGGATATGTAGATCTCCTCCCTTGTAACCGACTCTGTGTAACCCTAGCCTCCTCCGGTGTCTATATAAATCGGAGGGTTTAGTCTGTAGGAGAACAACAATCATACCATAGGCTAGCTTCTAGGGTTTAGCCTCTACGATCTCGTGGTAGATCAACTCTTGTAATACTCATATCATCAAGATCAATCAAGCAGGAAGTAGGGTGTTACCTCCATCGAGAGGGCCTGAACCTGGGTAAACATCGTGTCCCCTGCCTCCTCTAACCATTCGCCTTAGACGCACAGTTCGGGACCCCCTACCCGAGATTCGCCGGTTTTGACACCGACAATCCCCGCTGTAGGGTTTGCAATATGTTCATGATTTGCTTATGGTGGGTGGCGTGAGTGACAGAAGCACAAACCCGAGTAAGTAGGTTTTTTGCGATGGGAATAAAGAGGACTTGATACTTTAATGCTATGGTTGGGTTTTACCCTAATGATCTTTAGTACTCCCTCCGTTTGAAAATACTTGTCATCAAAATGGACAAAAAATGAATGTATCTAAAACTAAAATACATCTAGATACATCCCCTTTTATTTATTTTGATGACAAGTATTTCTGGACGAAGGGAGTAGTTGCGGATGCTTGCTAGAGTTCCAATCATAAGTGCATATGATCCAAGAAGATAAAGTGTGTTAGCTTATGCCTTTCCGTCAAATAAAATTGCAATAATGATTACCGGTCTAGTTATCGATTGCCTAGGGACAAATAACTTTCTTGTGTGACAACAAGCTCTCTACTAAAACTAATTTAGCTGTGTCTTCATCTAAACAGCCCCTACTTTTTATATACGTTCTCTTTATTATATTGCAAACCTTTCCAACAACACCTACAAAGTACTTCTAGTTTCATACTTGTTCTAGGTAAAGCGAACGTTAAGCGTGCGTAGAGTTGTATCGGTGGTCGATAGAACTTTAGGGAATATTTGTTCTACCTTTAGCTCCTAGTTGGGTTCGACACTCTTACTTATCGAAAGAGGCTAGAATTGATCTCCTATAGTTGTGGGTTATCAATATCCTGGCCTCCCAATTACAAGTGATAAAATGAGGCGGGTGCGGCCGAGCATTCGAGGCTCCTTGGGGTACCTTATTGTCGGTGTCAAAACCGGCGGATCTCGGGTAGGGGGTCCTAAACTGTGCGTCTGAGGTTGATGGTAAAAGGAGACAAGGAACACAATGTTTACCCAGGTTCGGGCCCTCTCAATGGAGGTAAAACCCTACGTCCTGATAGATTATTATTGATGAGTATGGGTGTCGGTGTCAAAACCGGCGGATCTCGGGTAGGGGGTCCCGAACTGTGCGTCAAGGCCGGATGGTAACAGGAGACAAGGGACAAGATGTTTTTACCCAGGTTCGGGCCCTCTCGATGGAGGTAATACCCTACTCCTGCTTGATTAATATTGATGACATGGGTAGTACAAGAGTAGATCTACCACGAGATCAAGGAGGCTAAACCCTAGAAGCTAGCCTATGGTATGATTGTTGTGTATGGAGTTGATTGCCTACGGACTACAACCCTTCGGTTTATATAGACACCGGATAGGGTTAGGCTTACATAAAGTCGGTTACAATGGTAGGAGATCTTGAATATCCGCATCGCCAAGCTTGCCTTCCATGCCAAGGAAAGTCCCATCCGGACACGGGACGAAGTCTTCAATCTTGTATCTTCATAGTCCAGGAGTCCGGCTGAAGGTATAGTCCGGCTACCCGAACACCCCCTAATCCAGGACTCAGTAGCCCCTGAACCAGGCTTCAATGACGACGAGTCCGGCGCGCAAATTGTCTTCGGCATTGCAAGGCGGGTTCCTCCTCCAAGTCCTTCGTAGAAGATTGTAAACACCAAGAGTAGTGTCCGGCTTTGTAAAATAAGTTTCCACATATTGCCATAGAGAGAATAATATTGACACAAATCAAATCTGCCGATGTATTCCGCAGTGCGTCATCACACTACGTCCAAGTCCTTTACTCGAATCGTTTTTACTTTTCCACCTCAGCATGTTTTGCGAGGCGGTTTCCTTGGCACGTCTTGTCAAAGCAGAGATCGTGTACCCCCTTTACGGGATTCTCATCAATACGGACGTGGGTAACCCAACCGCGTCATTTATCACGGTGCTTGGGAGGCAAGTGAGTTTTACTAGGCTGGTGGGGACGCACAATCGCATCCGCCCATATAAGGGGATAAGGATCCACCCTTTTACCTACGCCTTCTTCCTCTTTTGCCTATCCATCTCCTGCGCACTCGAGCTCCAGCGCCCAAGCCCGCACTTCCCACCTCAACCTTCTCCAGCAATATCCGGAGCGGGAGGCAAGTGGATGGTCTCCTCCGTCACGGAGGGCCATGTCAAAAAGCTAAGGAAGGCCGGATACTTGTCCAAAGACATCGCGCACCAGCTTCCCGAGGAGGGGCAGCTTCTCCCCACCCCAAGGCCCCATGAGAGGGTAGTATCCCTTCCCCATTTCCTCCGCGGACTGGGTTTTCCACTCCACCCATTTGTCCGGGGGCTCATGTTTTACTATGGCCTGGATTTCCACGATCTGGCCCCGAACTTCGTCCTCAACATCTCGGCGTTTATCATCGTGTGCGAGGCCTTCCTCCGCATCCGCCCCCATTTCGGCCTCTGGCTCAAGACCTTCAACGTCAAGCCCAAGGTGGTGCGCGGCAGCCAGGCGGAATGCGGAGGCGCCATGGCGGGCAAGATGGCCAACGTCCTATGACTCGAGGGCTCCTTCGTGGAGACCCTAAAGGGGTGGGAATCATGGTGGTTTTACATCACCGAGCCGCGCGATCCGAAATGGATCGCAACCCCCGAGTTCTGATCCGGACCCCCCACGCGGCTTATGTCCTGGAAAGAGACGGGCCTGTCATGGGGCGACGAAAAAGAGGTGACCGGACTGCAGACATGCATCCAGTCCCTGGTGAGCAAGCCGATCAAGCTCGTCAATGTAGTCCAGGTTATGCTCGTCCGCCGGATCCTCCCGTGTCAACAACGGGGCTTTAATCTGTGGGAGTTCAACCCGGCGCAGCACCAAACCTTAACAGGCTCTTCGACACGACGTATGAAGATGTCTGGAAGGTGCTAACCAAAGGCGCCGAGGCTCCCACATCCGCTTCCGAGGACCGCGGATACAGCTCGCAGCGTCACGCTAGCGAGGTAAGCTATTTTCACCTTTTACAGGATGTTAAGTTTTTTCATAGTTTGACACTATGCGTGATCTAAGCTCCCTTACCTTTGACAAGCTTGGCGGGCGAAGTCTGGATCGATTAACTGTCCGGCTCCCTTGCCCGAAGACCCAGCCCCCGCTCTACTAGCGAAGCTGCTGGTTCCGGCACCTTATGTGGTGCCGGAGAAGAAGGCCAAGAAGAAGAAGGCCACGGGGACTCGAAAGAGTTCCCGGCATATGGTGGTGTCCGACTCGTCGTCCGACTAGTCTGAGACGCACTCCCCCCGTGAAGACGAGGAGGAGGAAGAAGAAACCTCTCCCCCCCAGCGGGGGGAGGAGAGAAGAGGAAGGCCGCCCCAACAGGGGAGGCCGAGGGGTCTAGGAAAAGGAAGACCCCTCCGCCGGACTACGCCCCCAACGCCGAAGAGGGCAAAGAGGAGTGGCCAAACAGGGCCAAGCGTCTGGCGAAATCATAAGTTTGGATATCAGAATAACTCATGATGTTCCTTTGTTGCACAGCTTTCCCTAATGTCGAACATAATTATGCAGCCCGCCCCGGGCCGAACTTAATGAGTCGTCGAGTGGCTCCCTGGATTCATCGGACGTGAACTCAGTTCCGCCCGCTGTCTCCCCCTACACTGCGAACAATGCCGAAGTGGCGTCGCAACGAGCTCCGGGGCAGGAGGAGGTGGTCCTGGAGGAGGCGCAGGGCGACCTCCCGGACCCCAGGAGTAAAGGGGACAAGACCCCCAGGGCTTCAAGTCCGGCTTTGTGCCGGACACCGCGCCGGAATCTCCAACAGTTCCGGACCGCGGTAGGCGAACTCCTTCCAAGAGGAGCAAGCCTTCTGAGCCGACGGCCTCCGTACAACCGGAGGTGCCGGAGAATCTGCTCGAGGTGCTTTAGGACGCCTCCATTGACGAGGAGGACCGTACTATTATGAGTACGGTGATCCAGAAGGTTCAGTCCGCCAAGAGCGGACTGAGTGAAGCTTGCGCTAGCCTCCTAACGGGCTTCGAGGTAAGTAAAAATATGGAAAAATATAACCGCATAGACAGTAGCCCCTGATGCTCTGTTTGGCGTTCGGAAAGAAAAGCCGAATAGAGGATCTAGTAAATTTCGCAGGAGTCTAACAATAAAGAGTCAATATGCGTGTGCAGGCTTCGCTGCTATCCACCGCCGCACTGACTGCGGAGGTGGGTGTCCTGAAACAGGACCTCAAGCGTACCGAGCAAGAGCTCGGCCTTGCCAAGCGGCAGCTCGAGGAAAAAGAAGGTAGGAAATACCTTACAGAAAAAGTGCCTATAGAGAGGCGTGATTGCAAAAAATAACAGGATTGCACTGCTTATTATAGGGGCCACAACTGAGGTGGCGACCCTCAAGCAGGCGTTGTCCGAGGCCGAAAAGAAAACGGCCGCGGAGCGCACCGAGCGAGAGAAACTTGGGGCTCAGGTCGGCGAGGTGCAGCAAGAGCTTCAGGCTCTCATGAAGAAACATGAGAGTTTGGAGCTTGAGTCAAAGACCCAAGCGTCCGAGCTCGCGGCGGCCCTTGAGACTGCCAAGTCTGCCAAGGCCGAAGCCCAAAAGGCCCTCCAAGAGTTGGAGGAGATTAAGACGATAGCACCGGGTAAGGCATTCTTTATGCAAAGCAGAAATATAAAAGTAAACTACTTGTTACTTACCCGAATCCGGAGTTCTCCAGGGGCATTCGCAGATCTTCCCCGCAGCATATCCGACGCTGCTGCATTCTACCGAGCTGAAGAGGGCAGCTCGACAGAGAAGGTGTTCTGGTCTCAGTATGCTGAGGCCGGACACCCTGTGCCCTTGAGCGACCAGCTGAAACAGCTGGTCGAGCTCCACAAGGCGGCCGAACAGGCCATGAAGGGCTTCATAGTTCGGCTATGGCCCGGAGAGGCCCTGCCTGGGAGCTACTTCAGGCTGGTGCGGCGGCTGGTGGAGGCCTGTCCAAGGCTTGAGGTCATCAAGCGCTCCGTCTGCATCGAAGGTGCCCGTCGGGCCCTTGCCCGTGCAAAGGTGCACTGGGGTAAGCTGGACGGTGAGAAGCTTGTGAAGGACGGGCCGCCGCCAGGGAAGGAGCATCGCAAGCCTGAGAACTATTACAAGGATGTTCTTGCGGGTGCCCGCCTTGTGGCGGATGAATGTACCAAGGATGTAATTTTTGAATAAACTTGCTCGTTTTTATCCTGTGCGCTGAAAACTTGTTCATAGGCGCTTAAGCAATGCTTGTTGAATTTAAAATATTATTTTTTGTGCGGCCGTTTATCAAAAAATTGATAGATGGCCAGTCGTCGGCTTCTGCCCCCATGCCACTAGTGCTGGGGTGTTCGGGATAAACCTGAGCGCTCTTTTTCCCATAGTTGGGTCCTTCGAGGGAGGCGCTCAGCACAAGGATCCTGGCAATCAGACTATAATGCTTGAACACTCTCACTTAGCCATAGAACTTTATAATTTTAAATTTCGGTGAAGCCCCTAGTTCGGAAGACCGAGTTCGGGGCGCTATCCACGCCTTGGCCGGACAAATCCGGCTCCTCGTTCGAAGCGGCATAAGTCTTTAGGGACTCGAAAAAACCTCTCGAACAGCGAACGGTCTCTCGCCTCATCATGACAGTCAGTTTTAGCTTTCTCCACTGAGGTGCTTAACCCAGCTCAACCGGGGCACAATCGTAGTGGTTCTCCTAGTGCTACCTTAGCCGATATAGCGGAACGTAAGGCACCAAAACATAGGAGCCGGGCAAACCCAACTATTGACCCAAATCATGATTCGGAGCCGATGCATATAGTGCTATAAGTTTGGGGTGCCGCACTTGTGAAAGTGTACGGACTTCTCACACCATATTAAAGGGTACTGAAGCCCCTGGCGTACTTGCCGTACCACAGTGTACGGGTGCAACATGTCATTAATGAACATATATAAAAGAGAGTAATGCAGAAAATAGACAAAAGCTATACATTGTTTATATAAAGGCTATTTATCAAAGCCGAACAATACGAATAGTGCGGTAAGTAAAAGATATTGGACTATTCAGTATGTCCTGACCGGGGGCAGGCCGCGGAATTGTATTTAAAACAGGTATACCGCTCGTAACAGAGACCACCTAGGAGTTCCATAGTGCGGCATGGCTTGTCTGCCTCCCTGGATCTTGCATCGTTTGTGCGGCAGTCGAATTGCCGAATAGGTCATCCGAAGTATGGAGTCCTGAAGGTAAGAAAAAATTAAAAAGAGAATCCGGCTACCCCTAGTACATTTTGAGCCGTATTCTGGGCGTGCCGTTATTGTGCCCCTTCCCCTGTGCCCAGGGTATTTCAAGGGCATAGTTATGTATGTGAGGTACTGGTTTCGCTATGTCGCGATAGCTGGGGTTGGGGCCGCATTGCTACGCTTGCTCAGAGTGTGCCAGGTGGTCCTGCTATGGGTTACTCCGGGCGCGCTTGGCAGTGTCTGGCTTTTTAATGGCCGGACTGGAGAATTGCCTGAGAAGGCTACTTCGTACCTCCGATGCGAGAGCCGCCGTATGCTCCTCCGTACGGAGGGAGCGTTCGGTGTTTCCGTTGACCGTAATTACTCCTCGAGGGCCTGGCATCTTGATCTTGAGATATGCGTAGTGCAGCACCGCATTGAACTTTGCAAATGCGGTTCGTCCGAGCAGGGCATGATAGCCACTGCGAAACGGGACTATATCAAAGATTAACTCTTCGCTTTGGAAATTGTCCGGGGATCCGAAGACCACGTCAAGTGTTACTGAGCCTGTACAGTTGGCTTCTACACCTGGTATAACGCCTTTAAAGGTCGTTCTTGTGGGCTTAATCCTTGAGGGATCTATGCCCATTTTCCGCACAGTATCCTGATAAAGCAGGTTCAGGCTACTGCCGCCGTCCATGAGGACTCTTGTGAGATGAAATCCGTCGATGATTGGGTCGAGAACCAATGCGGCGAAGCCGCCATGACGGATGCTAGTGGGATGGTCCCTTCGATCAAAAGTGATCGGGTAGGAGGACCATGGGTTGAACTTTGGGGCGACTGGCTCTATCGCGTATATGTCCCGTAGCGCACGCTTCCGCTCCCGCTTGGGAATGTGGGCTGCGTATATCATGTTCACCATCTGCACTTGTGGGGGAAAGCCCTTCTGTCCATTGTTGTTCGGCGGCTTGGGCTCCTCGTCGTCGCTGTGCAGCCCCTTGTCTCTGTTTTCGGCCCTTAACTTGCCTGCCTGCTTGAAAACCCAACAATCCCTGTTAGTGTGTTTGGCTGGCCTTTAGGGGGTGCCATGTATCTGGCACAAGCGATCGAGTATTTGGTCCAAACTGGACGGGCCCTGAGTATTCTTTTTGAATGGCTTTTTCCGTTGACCGGATTTATAGCCTTTGAATCCGGCATTGACTGCCGTGTCTTCATTGCTGTCGCTGTTAACGCGGCGTTTTTGCTTATTCCGACGTGTCCTGCCACTTTTGTCCTTGGTATCCGAATTACCAGGGTTCTTTGATAATTTGTTACTGCGAGCTAGCCAGCTGTCTTCTCCAGCGCAAAAGCGGGTCATGATTGTCGTGAGTGCTGCCATGGATTTCGGCTTTTCCTGTCCCAGGTGCTGGGCAAGCCACTCGTCGCGGATGTTATGCTTGAAGGCTGCTAGGGCCTCTGCATCCGGACAGTCGACTATTTGGTTTTTCTTTGTTAGGAACCGTGTCCAGAATTGTCTTGCCGATTCCTCTGGCTGCTTAATGATGTGGCTTAAGTCGTCGGCATCCGGCGGTCGCACGTAAGTGCCCTGGAAGTTGTCGAGGAATGCGGCTTCCAGGTCCTCCCAAGAACCGATTGAGTCTGCTGGCAAGCTGTTAAGCCAATGCCGGGCCGGTCCTTTAAGTTTGAGCGGGAGGTATTTGATGGCGTGTAGATCATCGCCGCGTGCCATGTGGATGTGAAGGAGATAATCCTCGATCCATACCGCCGGATCTTTTGTGCCATCGTATGATTCGATGTTTACAGGTTTGAAACCCTCTGAGATTTTATGATCCATTACTTCATTCGTGAAGCATAGCGGGTGTGCGGCGCCTCTATACTGGGCTATATCACGACGTAGCTCGGAAGCACTATGTCTGTTGTGTTTGGCCCGGCCGGATTTGTTGTATCCGGAGTGAAGATCATTGTCACATGCCGTAGGGTGCCTACGCGATCCGTAGATCGATCTTGTTTGTCTTGCCTTATCCTCCAGTATGTCTCGCAGGTCGGGCGCATTTTCCCGTGCCTTAGTTGAGTGGCCTCGGGCATGGCTTGGGTGGAGGGCCGAGGGGCCTCTCTGTCGCGGCCGTGAGGTGGCCGGTCTGCCATGCCATGCGCTGGTGATGTAGGTGCTTCCTCCTCTGATCGGGGTAGCGGCCTGCGCTCCGGGTAACTCTTGGAGGGGCGTTCGAGTTCATACTCTTCGGCCGTAAGGACTTCAGTCCATCTGTCAGCTAGCAAATCCTGGGCAGCTTTAAGTTGTTACTGCTTTTTCTTGAGGCTGCTTGCCGTGAATAAAAGCCTGCATTAAAAACCCTCTTGTTCGGCAGGGTCTGATGGTATGACGAATTCGTCATCGTCGAGGCTTGCCTCGTCTTCGGAGGGAGGTGTATAGTTATCATCCTCGACCTCTCGGTCTGCCGCTCTCTCATGAGGGCTGGCTTCTCCATCTTCCTGTGGCGAATCTTGCTGAGGTGGGTGTTCTTCAGCGTTGTCCGGGGTAGTATTATCTCCCGTGTCGGAATCACCATTTGCGCCGCTGACGCTGACGCTTCGGCTGTTTCTTGGGGGCGTCATCCCCCACAGTTCCATCGCCATCTCCATCTTTTGGAGTACCCACCATATATATGTCATATGACGAGGTGGCCTTCCAGCACCCTACAGGTGCTGGTTCCTGTTCGTCTCCTACATCGTCGTCCATGCCGTCGATGTCTTCGGAGCTGAAGTCAAGCATGTCTGTTAGATCGTCGACAGTGGCTACAAAGTGGGTGGTGGGTGGGCTTTGAATTTCCTTATCGTCCGTATCCCACCCTCGCTGACCGTAGTCCGGCCAGGGCTCTCCTGAGAAAGAGAGAGACTTAAGAGAGTTCAGGATGTCGCCAAAAGGCGGATGCTGAAAGATGTCTGCGGCGGTGAACTCCATTATCGGCGCCCAATCGGATTCGATTGGCAGGGGCGCGGGGGGTTCGGAGTCCGGGGAGGAGTCCGGATCCTCGGAGTCACGGGCCATGCGGAGTGCGGGGCTGGAGTTCGGCTCGATCGCCTATGAGATTGCAGCCCCTGAGGCAGCGTCTAACTGCTGATCCTTGATCGGCGCAGTATGCTCCGAATCAATGGTCGAAACCGATGCGTATGCGGCCTCTAAGGCGCTGTTCGGCAGAAGAGCTATATCATGCCCATCGGGACAGTGCGGCGCGCTTGGCCGTGGCTCGAATCCGTCGGAGATCAAGTCCCCGTGGATGTCAGCCGTGTAGTTTAGGCTTCCAAACCTGACTTGATGGCCAGGGGTGTAGCTTTCGATCTGCTCCAGGTGGCCGAGTGAATTGGCCCGCAGAGCGAAGCCGCCGAAGACGAAGATCTGTCCGGGGAGAAAAGTTCCACCCTCGACCGTATTGTCGTTGATGATCAAAGGAGCCATCGGGCCTAAAGGCGACGACACAGAGGAACTGTCAATGAAAGCACCAATGTCGGTGTCAAAACCGGCGGATCTCGGGTAGGGGGTCCCGAACTGTGCGTTAAGGCCGGATGGTAACAGGAGACAAGGGACAAGATGTTTTTTACCCAGGTTCGGGCCCTCTCGATGGACGTAATACCCTACTCCTGCTTGATTAATATTGATGACATGGGTAGTACAAGAGTAGATCTACCACGAGATCAAGGATGCTAAACCCTAGAAGCTAGCCTACGGTATGATTGTTGTGTATGGAGTTGATTGCCTACGGACTACAACCCTCCGGTTTATATAGACACCGGATAGGGTTAGGGTTACATAAAGTCGGTTACAATGGTAGGAGATCTTGAATATCCGCATCGCCAAGCTTGCCTTCCACGCCAAGGAAAGTCCCATCCGGACACGGGACGAAGTCTTCAATCTTGTATCTTCATAGTCCAGGAGTCCGGCTGAAGGTATAGTCCGGCTACCCGAACACCCCCTAATCCAGGACTCCCTCAATGGGGGTTACAAGAGTTGATCTACCACGAGATCGTAATGGCTAAAACCCTAGAAGTCTAGCCTATCGGATTATGATTATCATCGTTCCCCTTTCAGGATCTAGCCCTCCGGTTTATATAGACATGGGAGGGATCTAGGGTTACATAAAGTCGGTTACAGTGAAAGGAATCTTCACATTTGGTCGCCAAGCTTGCCTTCCATGCAAAGGAGAGTCCCATCTGGACACGGGTAGAGTCTTCGGTCTTTGTATCTTCACAGCCCATCAGTCCGACCCATGGCTAACAGGCCGGACGCCCGAGGACCCTTAGTCCAGGACTCCCTCAGTAGCCCCTGAACCAGGCTTCATTGACGAGGTGTCCGGCGTGTAGATTGTCTTCGACATTACAAGGCGGGTTCCCTTCTCCAAAATAGTCTTCGAATGCAAAGAATGTATCCGGATATGTAACCCAAGTACCACACACAACCGCAGAGAGTATAATATTTCACGAGTCAAATCCGCTGACAACTTTTTGTAACGTGATATCACGTCCCTGCCCGATTATTATTTCGAACCGTTTTTCGTCCTGCCGCTTCGTATTTCAAGATGCGGTTTTGTTAGCACATCTTGTCAAAGCAGAGATCGTGTCCCCTTATTATGGGATCCTCATCAACACGGGTATGGTAATCCAACCATGCCGCTTGCACGGCCCCTAGGGAATAGGCGAGTTTCATGGCGAGTGGGGAGGAGTTTGATATTCACCGTCTTTATAAGGAGATAAGGATTCCCTTTCTTCACCCACTCCTTCTCTCTTTCTCTTCCCTTCCATTCTTGAGCTCCAGCGCCCAAGTCCTCATCATTTCTGCCTCAAGGAAGCACTCAACCATGTCCGGATCTGGAGGGCAAGGCAAGTGGATGGCCTCCTCCATTAAGGAGAAGGACATCACCAAGCATCGGGAGGCCAAGTATTTGGCGAAAGAAATCTCCCACCGGCTTCCAGCCAAGGGGCAAATCGTCCCCACCCTGAAGCCTAACGAGAGGGTGGTGTTCATCCCCCACTTCGTCCGCGGGTTAGGGTTTCCTCTCCACCCTTTCGTCCCCGGACTTATGTTCTATTACGGGCTAGATTTCCATGATCTAGACCCGAACTCTTTCCTCAACATCTCAGCATTCATTATCATGTGTGAGGCCTTCCTCCGCATCCAACCCCACTTTGGACTGTGGCTCAAGATCTTAAACGTGAAGCCGAAGGTGGTGGATGGCCAGCACGCGGAGTGCGGAGGTGCCATGGTGAGCAAGCTGCCCAATGTCACGTGGCCCAAAGGTACTTTTGTGGAGACCGTCAAGGAGTGGCAGAAACTGTGGTTCTATATCACAGAGCCCTGCGACGCCACCTAGGCCGCGGCTCCCGAACTCAAGTCCGGAGCTCCAATGCGGCTCACATCCTGGATAGAGAAGGAACCAAATTGGTCTTTGTTGGACGAACAGATAGCGCTGCAGACGCGCATCCAAAGCATGGTGGATAAAAACATCAAGCTCGTCAACATGATCCAGGTGATGCTAGTTCGTCGGATCCTCCCATGCCAAAGACGAACTTGCCCTTTATGGGAATTCGATCCGAAGAAGCACCAAACCTTGGAGAGGCTCTTCGGAACCACTCACGAATATGCCTGGAAGTTGCTCTTTAAGGGCAATGAGACACCACCGACCGTAGACTCAGACCGCGGGCATGATCTTGTCCATCCTACCAGTGAGGTAAGTCTTTCATGTCTCAAGGCGTATCCTCTACTTGCTTGTTCAAGGAGGATATCTAAACTTTACTATTTTTTATTTTTTCAGGTATGGACAGATAAAGCGGAGTGGATTCAATGTCCGGCTCCGCTGCCTGAGGAACCAGTCATCCCGCTCCTAGCGAGGATGCTGGTCCCGGCGCCCTATCAGGCACCGGAGAAGAAAGCTAAGAAGAAGGCCAAGGGGGTCCGGAGTGGCCCCCGCCGCAAGGGAGCTTCGGACGTGTCGTCTGAAGACAAGACTCACCCCTCCGCCGCCAAAGACGACGAGGAGGAGGAGGAAGAAAGTAACTCTCCCCATGATGGGGGGGATGAAGAGGGCGGCCTCCGCAAATCTGGAGGCGGAGGCGCCCAAGAGGGGGAAGGGCCCCTTGCGGATAACTCCGCGTGGGATGTTGACAGCAACCCGGAGCGCCGCCCCTAAAATAAGCCCCTAGCTGCATCGTAAGCACTAGAAACCCGCATACGTCCATGTACCCGGCCTCTCTTCTTCATGGTATCAACATGTTTAATCATGCTATTGCAGTCCAGCCCACGACAGCTCCCTGTGATCCTCATCAGGAGGTTCGCTGGATTCGAAGGCGATGGCCAGCGAGTCTCTGCCGGCCGCTCACTCTCCCAAGGCCAAGGGCGACGCCGAGGTGCTGTCCCGAAGGACCTTCCCAAGCCAAGGGGAGGTTCAGGAGGCCGTCAGGGAGGCGATGGAGGGCGAAACCTCGGTCGCCGGACACTTGGCAGAACAGATCCCCATGGAGACTGGTGATGGGGGCCGTGTTCAGTTTGGCCCCTAGCCGGATATGGTTCCGGAGACCTATACGGCTTCGGAATCCGGCGAGCAGCCTCCTTAGAGAGAAGGAGGTGTGCCTATCCTGCCGGTGACCTTTGTCCAACCAGAGGCACTAGATAATCTGTTGGAGGCGCTATGAGGCGCTTCCATTGTGGATGAACACAGTATCCCTATGGGTACGGTCATTGAGAGGGTTCAGTCCGTCAAGAGCGGACTAACCGAAGCCTCAGCAGCCTGCTGACAAGTTTTGACGTAAGCAATGTAAAAGAGAAAGTCCCAATATAGACAGTGCAGCCCCTGAGACACTGTCTGGTGTTCAGGAAGAAAAGCCGGATAGAGGATCAAGTAATTTTCGTAGGAAACTAACTGAATATGTCTTATGAACACACGCGTCGCTGCTGGCCTCCACCTCTCATGCCGCTGAGGTCTCCGGACTAAAGTAGAGTCTGGACTGGGCCGAAGAAGAGCTCTGCCTTGTGAAAAGGCAGCTGGAGGACAAGCAAGGTATGTGGAGACTTGCTATATGTTCGGAAAGAATAAACAATGTATATTGATTGTAGTGCCGTGATATGTAGGAGCGGCGAATGAGGTTGAAACCCTCGAGAAAGCACTGGCCGAGGCCGAGGAGAGGGCGGCGAAGGAATGAACCGTCTGGAAAAAGCATGAGGCCAGGGTTAGGGAGGTCCAGCGGGAGCTCCAGGATGCTTCGAAGAAATACGCGTCCTTGGAGCGTCAACATGCGGACCAAGAATCCGAACTAGGGAAGGCCCGCCAGAGCGTGCAAGTGGCCCGGATCGAAGCTCAAGGCGCCCTCCAGGAAATCTGGGAGGCCAAAAAGATCGCGGCGGGTAAGGCTTTTATTATGCAAAGCAAGTATGTGGAGAAGAGATATCTCTTACTGACCCGTATTTGGTGTTATCCAGGGGCGTTTGCGGATCTGCCACGCGGCGTTTCTGACACTACTGAATTCTTCTGAGCTGGAGAGGGGAGCTCGGCGGAGAAGCTGTTCTAGTCGCAATACCTTGCGCCAGAATTTCCGATGCCCTTGAGCGACCAGCTAAAACAGCTGGTCGAGCTGCATAGGGTGGCCGAATTGTCCATGAAGGACTTCATAGTCCGGCTGTGCCCAGCCAAAGTTATCCCCAGCAGCTACTTCGGTCTCATGAAGCGGCTAGTCGACGCCTGCTGAGGGAGTCCTGAATTAGGGGGTGTTCGGATAGCCAAACTATACCTTCAGCCGGACTCCTGGACTATGAAGATACAAGATTGAAGACTCCGTCCCGTGTCTGGAAGGGACTTTCCTTGGCGTGGAAGGCAAGCTTGGCGATACGGATGTTCATATCTCCTACCATTGTAACCGACTCTATGTAACCCTAACCCTATCCGGTGTCTATATAAACCGGAGGGTTTTAGTCCGTAGGACAACATACACATCAACAATCATACCATAGGCTAGCTTCTAGGGTTTAGCCTCTCTGATCTTGTGGTAGATCTACTCTTGTACTACCCATATCATCAATATTAATCAAGCAGGATGTAGGGTTTTACCTCCATTGAGAGGGCCCGAACCTGGGTAAAACTTCGTGTCCCTTGCTTCCTGTTACCATCCGGCCTAGACGCACAGTTCGGGACCCCCTACCCGAGATCTGCCGGTTTTGACACCGACATTGGTGCTTTCATTGAGAGTTCCTCTGTGCCGTCGCCGTCAGGCCCGATGGCTCCTACGATCATCAATGCCAATGCAGTCTAGGGTGAGACCTTCCTCCCCGGACAGATCTTCGTCTTTGGCAGCTTCGCACTACGGGCCAATTCACTTGGCCATCTAGAGCAGATCGAAAGCCATGCCCCTGGCCGTCAGGTCAGATTTGGAAGTTTGAACTACACGGCTGACATCCATGGGGACTTGATCCTCGACGGATTCGAACCACTGCCGAGCGCGCCGCACTGTCACGACGAGCATGATCTAGCTCTGCTGCCGAACAGTGCCCTGGAGGCCGCACCTGCATCGGCTCTGACCCTTAGTTCGGAGCCGACCGCGACGATCGAGGATGGGCGGTTGGACGCCACCTCGGGGGCTGCGATCCAAACGGCGATTGAGCTGAACACCAGCCCCGTACTCTTCGAGGCTTGTGACTCCAAGGAGCCGGACTCCTCTCCGGACTCCGAACCCTC
Organism: Triticum aestivum; assembly: GCF_018294505.1. Taxonomy (NCBI): domain Eukaryota; kingdom Viridiplantae; phylum Streptophyta; class Magnoliopsida; order Poales; family Poaceae; genus Triticum; species Triticum aestivum. Next base: position 37,374,049 of record NC_057806.1, on the reverse strand, counting down.
CGCGCCCCTGCTAGTCGAATCCGATTGGGCGTTGATCATGGAGTTCACTGCCGCAGACATCTTTCAGCATTCGCATTTCGGCGATATCCTGAAGTCACTTAAGTCTCTCTCTTTATCAGGAGAGCCCTGGCCGGACTACGGTCAGCATGGTTGGGGTACGAACGATGAAGAAATTCAAAACCCACCCATCACCCACTTTGTAGCCACTGTCGACGACTTAACAGACATGCTCGACTTCGACTCTGAAGACATCGACGGTATGGACGCCGATGAAGGAGATGATGAAGAACCAGCGCCTACTAGGCCCTGGAAAGCCACCTCGTCATATGACATATACATGGTGGACACCCCAAAAGAGGGAGAGGGCGATGGAACAGCGGAGGATGACCCCTCCAAGAAACAGCCCAAGCGCCGGCGTCAGCGGCGCCGCTCAAAATCCCGCCAACACAAAAACGGCAATTCCAGCACAGGAGATAATAATACTCTGGAGAGTGCCGAAGAAAACCCCCTCCAGCAAGGTTTAGCACAGGAGGATGGAGAAACCAGCCCTCATGAGAGAGCGGCAGACAGAGAGGTCGAGGACGATAACTATATGCCTCCCTCCGAAGACGAGGCAAGCCTCGACGACGACGAATTCGTCGTGCTAGAGGATCCCGTTGAGCAAAAGCGTTTCCAACGCAGGCTTATGGCCATGGAAAGAAGCCTCAAGAAAAAACAGCAACAACTCCGAGCTGATCAAGATTTGCTGGTTGACAGATGGACTGAAGTCCTTGCGGCCGAAGAGCATAAACTCGAACGCCCCTCCAAGAGCTACCCAAAGCGCAGGTTGCTACCCCAATTAGAGGAGGAAGCACTTGATGCAGCCAACCGGCCACCTCGTGGCCACGACAAAGAGGCATCTCGGCCCTCCACTCAAGCCGCACCCCGTGCCAAGGCACGGGAATATGCGCCGGACTTACGAGACATGTTGGAGAACAAGGCAAGACAAACACGATCGATCTACGGATCGCGTGGGCACCCCATGGCTCGAGACGATAACCATCACGCCGGCCACAAATTCGACAGGGCCAAACACAGTAGACAAAGCTCATCGGAGCTACGTCATGACATCGCCCAGTATAGAGGCGCCGCACACCCACTGTGCTTTACAGACAAAATAATGGATCATCAAATCCCCGAGGGTTTCAAACCCGTAAACATCGAATCGTATGATGGCACAATAGACCCTGCGATATGGATCGAGGATTATCTCCTTCATATCCACATGGCCCGCGGCGACGATTTTCACGCCATCAAATACCTCCCGCTCAAACTCAAAGGACCAGCTCGGCATTGGCTCAACAGCTTGCCAACATGATCAATCAGTTGTTGGGAGGACCTGGAAGCCGCATTCCTCGACAATTTCCAGGGCACTTATGTGCGACCCCGAGATGCCGATGACCTAAGTCACGTAATCCAGCAGCCAGAGGAATTGGCCAGACAATTCTGGACACGGTTCCTAACAAAGAAAAATCAAATAGTCGACTGTCCGGACGCCGAGGCCCTAGCAGCCTTCAAGCACAATATCCGTGACGATTGGCTGGCCCGGCACCTCGGACAGGAAAAACCGAAATCTATGGCAGCACTCAGGACACTCATGACCCGCTTTTGCGCGGGAGAAGATAGCTGGCTTGCTCGTAGCAACAACATGACCAAGAACCCTGGTAGTTTGGACACCAGGGACATTAGTGGCAGGTCGCGTCGCAACAAGCAGAAGCGCCACATTAACGGCGACAATGCTGAGGATACGGCAGTTAATGCCGGATTCAGAGGCTCTAAATCCGGTCAGCGGAAAAAACCATTCAAAAGGAATCCTAGGGGCCCGTCCAGCTTGGACCGAATACTTGACCGCTTGTGCCAAATACATGGCACCCCCGAAAAGCCGGCCAATTACACCAACAGGGATTGTTGGGTGTTCAAGCAGGCAGACAAGTTAAGCGCCGACAATGAAGACAAGGGGCTGCATAGCGATGACGACGAGGAGCCCCGGCCGCCGAACAACAGTGGACAGAAGGGTTTTCCCCCACAAGTACGGACGGTGAACATGATATACGCAACCCATGTCCCCAAAAGGGAGCGGAAGCGTGCGTTAAGGGACGTATACGCGGTAGAGCCAGTCGCCCCAAAGTTCAACCCATGGTCCACCTGCCCGATCACCTTTGATCGAAGGGACCATCCCACTAGCAGCTGTCATGGCGGATTCGCCGCATTGGTTCTAGACCCAATTACTGACGGATTTCATCTCACTAGAGTCCTTATGGACGGCGGCAGCAGCCTGAACCTGCTTTACCAGGATACAGTGCGGAAAATGGGCATAGATCCCTTGAGGATTAAGCCCACCAAAACGACCTTTAAAGGCGTAATACCAGGTGTAGAGGCCAACTGCACAGGCTCAGTCACACTTGAAGTGGTCTTCGGATCTCCGGATAATTTCCGAAGCGAGGAGTTAATCTTCGACATAGTCCCGTTTCGCAGTGGCTATCACGCACTGCTCGGGCGAACCGCATTCGCCAAATTCAATGCGGTACCGCACTACGCATACCTTAAGCTCAAGATGCCAGGCCCTCGTGGAGTAATTACGGTCAATGGAAACACCGAACGCTCCCTCCGAACGGAGGAGCACACGGCGGCCCTTGCAGCGGAAGTACAAAGCAGCCTCTCCAGGCAGTTCTCCAGTCCGGCCATTAAACGTCCGGACACCGTCAAGCGCGCCCGGAGTAACCTACAACAAGACCGCCTGGCACGTTCCGAGCAGGCGTAGCAATGCGGCCCCAACCCCAACCCTCGCAAAAAGGCGACGCCAGTACTTCGCGTCCATAACTACGCTCTGGAAATACCATGGGCATAGGGGGAGGGGCACCATCACGGCACGCCCAAAACACGGCTTAAACCGCACCAGGGGCTGCCGATTTTTTACTTTTCTCTTAATTCCAGGACTCTACTCTTCGGAAGGCCTGTTTGGCAGTTCAATTGCCGCACAAACGATGCAAGGACCAGGGAAGCAGACAAGCCATGCCGCGTTACGGAAATCCCAGGTGGTCTCTATCACGAGCAGTATACCTGTCTCGCATACTATTCCGCAGCTTGCCCCTGGAGCAGACATGTTAAATAGTCCAACTTTTCGTTTATCGCATTACTTGTATCATTCTACTTTGATCGCAGCTATTTTTAATAAACAATGCATATCTTTTGTCTATTTTTTGCATTACCTTTTTTTATATGTTCCTTAACGACATGTTGCACCCGTACACGTTGGTACGGCCAAAATACGCCAGGGGCTTTAGTACCCCTCAATATGGTGTGAGAAGTCCGAACACTTTCACGGGTGCGGCACCCCGAACTTATAGCACTATATGCATCGGCTCCGAATCATGTCTTGGGTCAATAGTTGGGTTTGCCCGGCTCCTATGTTTTGGTGCCTTACGTTCCGCTATATCGGCTAAGGTAGCACTAGGAGAACCACTGCGATTGTGCCCCGGTTGAGCTGGGTCGAGCACCTCAGTGGAGAAAGCTAAAACTGACTGTCATGATGAAGCGAGAGCTGGTCGCTGTTCGAGAGGTTTTTCGAGTCCCTAAAGACTTATGCCGCTTAGGGCGAGGAGTCGGCTCTGTCCGGCCAAGGCGTGGATAGCGCCCCGAACTCGGTCTTCCGAATACTAGGGGCTTCGCCGAAATTTAAAATTATAGAATTCTATGGCTAAGTGAGAGTGTTCACGCATTATAGTCCGATTGCCTCGTTCGTTGGGCTGAGCGCCTCCCTCGAAGGACCCAAATATGGGAAAAAGAGCGCCCAGGTTTATCCCCGAACACCCCAGCACTAGCGGCAAGGGGGCAGAAGCCGACGACTCGCCATCTCTCAGTATTGATAAACAGCCGCACAGAAGGTAATATTTTAAATTCAAGCAGCATTGCTTAGCGCATATGAACAAGTTTTCAGCGCACAGGATAACACGAGCGGGTTTTACTCAAAAAATACATCCTTGGTACATTCATCCGCAACAAGGCGGGCACCCTTCAGAACATCCTTATAATAATTCTCGGGCTTGCGATGCTCTTTCCCCGGCGGTGGCCCGTCCTTCACAAGCTTCTCCGCATCCAGCTTGCCCCAGTGCACCTTAGCACGGGCAAGGGCCCTACGGGCACCTTCAATGCAGACGGAGCGCTTGATGTCTTCAAGCCTCGGACAGGCCTCCACCAGCCGCCGCACCAGCCCGAAATAGCTCCCAGGCAGAGCCTCTCCAGGCCACAGCCGAACTAGGAGGCCCTTCATGGCCTGTTCGGCCGCCTTGTGGAGCTCGACCAGTTGCTTCAGCTGGTCGCTCAGGGGCACGGGGTGTCCGGCCTCAGCGTACTGAGACCAGAACACCTTCTCCGTCGAGCTGCCCTCCTCGGCTCGATAGAATGCGGCGGCATCGGATACACTCCGGGGAAGATCTGCGAACGCTCCTGGAGAGCTCCGGATTCGGGTAAGTAACAGGTAACTCACGTTTATGTGTTTGCTTTGCATAAAGAATGCCTTACCCGCCGCAATCTTCTTCACCTCATCCAACTCCTGGAGGGTCTTCTGGGATTCGGCCTTGGCAGATTTGGCATTTTCAATAGCCACCGCAAGCTCGGACGCTTGCGTCTTCGAGTCACGCTCCAAACTCTCATGTTTTTCCATGAGAGCCTGAAGCTCTTGCCGCACCTTGCCAACCTCGGCCTCATACTTCTCCCGCTCGGTGCGCTCCGAGGCCGAATTCTTCTCGGCCTCGTCCAGCGCTTGCTTAAGGGTCGCCACCTCAGACGTGGCCCCTACAATAGCCACGATAATCCTGTCATTTTTCGCAATTGCACCTTTTTATATATATATATATATTTTTAACAAGGTATTTCTTACCTTCATTGTCCTCGAGCTGCTTCTTGGCACGCTCGAGCTCTTGCTCGGACCTTTCGAGGTCCTGCTTCAGCGTGTCCACTTCCGCAGTCAGAGCGGCGGACGCAAGCAGGGTAGCCTGCACATGCATATTGACTCATTTTTGTTAGACTCCTGCGAATTCTATTTGATCCTCTATTCGGCTTTTCTTCCCGAACGCCAAACAGAGCATCAGGGGCTACTGTCTATGCGGTACTATTATTTACACTTTCTTTACTTACCTCGAAGCCTGTCAAAAGGCTAGTACAAGCTTCAGTCAGTCCGTTTTTTGCGGACTGAACCTTCTGGACCACCGCACTCATAATAGCGCGGTGCTCCTCGTCGATGGAGGCGCCTTGGAGCGCCTCCAACATATTGTCCGGCGCCTCCGGTTGGACGGAGGCCGCCGGCACGGTGGACTTGCTCCTCTTGGAAGGAGGTCCCCCGCCGGACTCTGGAACCTTTGAAGGTTCCGGAGCGGTGTCCGGCCTAGAGCCGGACTTGGAGCCCTGGGGGGTTTCATCCCCTTTACTCCTGGAGTCCGGGAGGTCGCCTTGCGGCGCCTCCAGGACCACCTCCTCCCGGATTGGAACCTGTTGGGACAACACTTCGGTGTCGTCCGTAGGGCGGGGGGAGGAAGCCGTCGGAAGTGAGTTCACGTCCGACGAGTCCAGTGAGCCGCTCGACGACGCGTCGAGCCGGTCTTTGGGTGGGCTGCATAAACACATTCGACATAAGGGAAAGCTGTGCAATAAACGAATACTATGAATTACTGGGTATCTGGATACTTACGATTTCGCCAGGGGCTTGGCCCTGGGCGCCCACTCCTCTCTGCCGTCGTCGGCGTCGGTGGAGTAGTCCGGAGAAAGGGTTTTCCCCTTCTTGGACCCTTCGGCCTCCCCAGTTGGGGCGGCCTTCCTTTTCTTCCCTTCCCCCGCTGGAGGGGGAGGGGTCTCTTCTTCCTCCTCCTCGTCTTCATGGGAGGAGTGCGCCTCGGATTCGTCGGATGGTGAATCCGACACCTCCGGGCGTCGGGCACTCTTTCGAGTCCCCGTGGCCTTCTTCTTGGCCCTCTTCTCCGGCACCACATAGGGTGCCGGAACCAGCAGCTTCGCCAGGTGAGCGTCCGCTGGGCCTTCGGGAAAAGGAGCCGGACAGTTGATCTGTCCGGACGTCACCTGCCAATCCTGTCAGAGGAAAGGGAGCTTAGATCCCGCATAGAATCAAACTATGGAAAACTGATGCCCTGTAAAAGGAAAAAACAGCTTACCATGAGCGCGTGACGCTACACGCTGAATCCGCGATCCTCGGTAGAGGATGCAGGAGCCACAGCGCCCTTGAAAAGCATCCTCCAGGCATCTTCGTACGTCATGTCGAAGAGCCTGTTTAGAGTTTGATGCTGCGCCGGGTCGAACTCCCACAGATTGAAGGCCCGTCGTTGACACGGGAGGATCAGGCGGATGAGCATAACCTGGACTATGTTGACAAGTTTGAGCTTCTTGTTCACCAGGGTTTGGACGCATGTTTGGAGTCCAGTCAGCTCTCCTTTTTTACCCCACGACAGGCCGGTCTCCTTCCAGGAGGTGAGCCGTGTAGGTGGTCCGGACCGAAACTCGGGGGCTGCGACCCATTCGGGGTCGCACGGCTCGGTGATGTAAAACCACCCCGATTGCCACCCCTTCAGGGTCTCCACAAAGGAGCCCTCGAGCCACAGGACGTTGGCCATCTTGCCAACCATGGCACCGCCGCACTCCGCCTGGCTGCCGCGCACCACCTTCGGCTTGACGTTGAAAGTCTTAAGCCATAGGCCGAAATGGGGGCGGATGCGGAGGAACGCCTCGCACACGACGATGAACGCCGAGATGTTGAGGACGAAGTTCGGGGCCAGATCGTGGAAATCCAGGCCGTAGTAGAACATGAGCCCCCGGACAAATGGATGCAGAGGGAAGCCCAGCCCACGGAGGAAATGGGGGAGGAATACCACCCTCTCATGGGGCCTAGGAGTGGGGATGAGCTGCCCCTTTTCGGGAAGCCGGTGCGCGATATCGCTAGCCAGATATCCGGCCTTCCTCAGCTTTTTGATGTGTCCCTCCGTGACGGAGGAGACCATCCACTTGCCTCCCGCTCCGGACATGACTGGAGAAGGTTGAGGTGGTAGTGCGGACTTGGGCGCTGGAGCTCGAGTGCGCAAGAATGGATAGGCAAAGGAGGAAGAAGGCGTGGGTGAAAAGGTGGATCCTTATCCCCTTATATGGGTGGACGCAACTACGTGTCCCCACCAGCCTGGTAAAACTCGCTTATCTCCAAGCGCCGTAATCAATGGCGCGGTTGGGTTACCCACGCCCGTATTGATGAGAATCCCGGAATAAGGGGACACGATCTCTGCTTTAACAAGACGTGCCAAGGAAACCGCCTCGCATAACGCGCTAAGATGGGACAGTAAAACGGTTCGAATAAAAGCTTGGCCGTGGTGTGATGTCACACTACGGAGTACGTCAGCAGATTAGATTTGTGTAAATATTATTCTCTCTATGGCAATATGTGGAAACTTATTTTGCAGAGCCGGACACTATCTTTGTGTTCAAAATCTTCTATGAAGTACTTGGAGGAGGAACCCGCCTTGCAATGCCGAAGACAATTTGCGCGCCGGACTCGTCGTCATTGAAGCCTGGTTCAGGGGCTACTGAGGGAGTCCTGGATTAGGGGGTGTTCGGATAGCCGAACTATACCTTCAGCCGGACTCCTGGACTATGAAGATACAAGATTGAAGACTCCGTCCCGTGTCCGGAAGGGACTTTCCTTGGCGTGGAAGGCAAGCTTGGCGATACGGATGTTCATATCTCCTACCATTGTAACCGACTCTATGTAACCCTAACCCTATCCGGTGTCTATATAAACCGGAGGGTTTTATTCCGTAGGACAACATACACATCAACAATCATACCATAGGCTAGCTTCTAGGGTTTAGCCTCTCTGATCTCGTGGTAGATCTACTCTTGTACTACCCATATCATCAATATTAATCAAGCAGGACGTAGGGTTTTACCTCCATCAAGAGGGCCCGAACCTGGGTAAAACTTCGTGTCCCTTGCCTCCTGTTACCATCCGGCCTAGACGCACAGTTTGGGACCCCTATCCGAGATCCGCCGGTTTTGACACCGACACCTGCCCTCGGCTTGACGCCATCAAGCAGTCGGTTTGTACCGAAGGTGCGCGGATGGCCTTTGCCCGTGTCAAGATGCAGTGGGTGAAGATCAATGCTGCCACAGTCGCGACTGAAGGACTGCCCGTGGGCAAGGAGTAACGCATGCCCGAGCGATATTTTAGCGAGGTCCTTGAGGGACCCCACATTGTGGCGGAGCAGTGTACGAAGGATGTAATCTTTGAATGAATACTGTTATATCGTCTCGCCCTGTATAAAAACAAGTTTGGCTATGTAATATAATGTTTGTTTAATATTTTACCTCCTGTTCGGCCGTGTTTATGAAACTTTGAGAGTTGCCAGTCGTCGGCTTCAGCCCCCACGTAGGTAGTACGGGAGTGTTCGGGATGGAATCTAAACACTTTTGATCCAATTTGTTTGGTCCTTGAAGGAGGTGTTTAGCACAACGAACCAGGCAATCGGACTATGTGGATTTATCACCCTCACTTAGCCATAGGTGTTCTATAATTAAAAAAATTAGGCGCAGCTCCTAGTGTCCGAACTATGGTACTGTAATCACCTGATCGGGTAAAAAGCCGATTCATTGCATAATGTGGAAAAATCGCTAAAGATTTGAACCCTCCGAAGAGGTGACTGGCTCTCGCCGCATCATGACAGTCAGTTTTCTGCTTTCTCTACTGAGGTGCTCATCCGGATGAACCAGGACACAATCGCAGTAGTTCTCCCTTTACTACCCTAGCCGATATAGCGGAACATAAGGTAGTAAGCACAAGAGCCGGGCAACCCAACTTGACCAAAGACATGATTCGGAGCCAATGCATATAATGCTAAATTCGGGGTGCCGAACTGTGTTGTAGAAAGTGTTCGGACTTTGTTGCTGTATTATGGGTCACGATGAAGCCCCTGGCAGGTTAAAGTGTACCAAAGTGTACGGTCGCAACTTGGAGAAAATCCTCAAAGAAAAAGGAAAAATAAAATGGTAGTAAGCCGGTGTCGCAGAAGTTGGGCCACAAAACTATTTCTGTTATAGTTTGATTAATACGTCAAAGCGTATTTGTACAAGTGGTGTGATAAGCAACCGGGCTATTTAACATGCCGTAACCAAGGGACAGCTGCGTGCGGGTCCTGAAGGTAGGTAGAGTGATCGTTAAAGAGACATGTCGGTGTCAAAACTGGCGGATCTCGGGTAAGGGGTCCCGAACTGTGCGTCTAAGGTCGATGGTAACAGGAGACAAGGGACACGATGTTTACCCAGGTTTGGGCCCTCTCTATGGAGGTAATACCCTATGTCCTGGTTGATTGATATTATTGAGTATGAGTATTACAAGAGTTGATCTACCTCAAGATCGTAATGGCTAAATGATACGTCTCCGTCGTATCTACTTTTCCAAACACTTTTGCCCTTGTTTTGGACTCTTACTTGTATGATTTGAATGGAACTAACCTGGACTGACGCTGTTTTCAGCAGAATTGCCATGATGTTGTTTTATGTGCAGAAAACAAAAGTTCTCGGAATGACCTGAAACTCCACGGAATACCTTACAACAAATAATAAAAAATCCTCACCAAAGATGAAGACCAGGGGGCCCACACCCTGCTCATGAGGGTGGGGGCACCCCTCGTAGGGTGCGCCCCCTACCTCGTGGGCCCCTTGGAGACTTCCCGACTCCAACTCCAACTCTATATATCTGCTTTCAGGGAGAAAAAAATCAAGGAGAAGAAATCATCGTGTTTTACGATACGGAGCCGCCGCCAAGCCCTAAAACCTCTCGGGAGGGCTGATCTGGAGTCCGTTCGGGGCTCCGGAGAGGGGAATCTGTCGTCGTCGTCATCATCAACCATCCTCCATCACCAATTTCTTGATGCTCACCCCCGTGCGTGAGTAATTCCATCGTAGGCTTGTTGGACGGTGATGGGTTGGATGAGATTTATCATGTAATCGAGTTAGTTTTGTTAGGGCTTGATCCCTAGTATCCACTATGTTCTGAGATTGATGTTGCTATGACTTTGCTATGCTTAATGCTTGTCACTAGGGCCCGAGTGCCATGATTTCAGATCTGAACTTATTATGTTTTCATCAATATATGAGTGTTCTTGATCCTATCTTGCAAGTCTATAGTCACCTATTATGTGTTATGATCCGTTAACCCCGAAGTGACAATAATCAGGATACTTACCGGTGATGACCGTAGTTTGAGGAGTTCATGTATTCACTATGTGTTAATGCTTTGTTCCGGTTCTCTATTAAAAGGAGGCCTTAATATCCCTTAGTTTCCATTAGGACGCCACTGCCACGGGAGGGTAGGACAAAAGATGTCATGCAAGTTCTTTTGCATAAGCATGTATGACTATATTCGAAATACATGCCTACATTACATTGATGAATTGGAGCTAGTTCTTTGTCACCCTATGTTATGACTGTTACATGATGAACCGCATCTGGCATAATTATCCATCATTGATCCGATGCCTACGAGCTTTCCATATACTGGTTTACGCTTATTTACTTTCCCGTTGCTATTGTTACAATCACTACAAAATACCAAAAACATTACTTTGCTTTCGTTACTCTATTGTTACCGTTACCATCACTATCATATTACTTTGCTACTAAACACTTTGCTACAGATACTAAGTTTCCAGGTGTGGTTGAATTGACAACTCAGATGCTAATACTTGAGAATATTCTTTGGCTCCCCTTGTGTCAAATCAATAAATTTGGGTTGAATACTCTACCCCCGAAAGCTGTTGTGATCCCCTATACTAGTGGGTTATCAAGACTAATTTCTGGCGCCGTTGCCGGGGAGCATAGCTCTATTCTTTGAGTCACTTGGGATTTATATCTGCTGGACACTATGAGGAACTTGAGAGATCCAAAAACCAAGATCTATCCCTCAACTACGAGGGGTGGTAAGGAACTGCCATCTAGCTCCGCACTTGATTTACCTTCTGTTATGAGTAAATTTGCAACACCTACACCTGCTTCTGCTATTCGTTCTGATATGTCGCATGTTATTGATGATGCCACTTCTGCTATGCATGATACTGATGATGAAACTACCTCTATGCATGATACTACTATGCCACTTAGTGATTTTCTCGATGAACAACTTGCTAGGGCTAGAGAAATTGAAAATATGGACTCTAATTATAATGATGAAAGTGATGATGAAGAATCAGTTGTTATTCCTGAGGGTTATTTATTTGATCAAGAAGCTTCTTTTGCTATTTTAGCTTGCAAAAACAGAACTGAACTTAAAAGATTATTAGCTAAATGGAGTAAGCAATCTCTAAATGCTAGAATGAAACCTGACCCTGCTTTTACTACTTCACCTATCTTTGTTACTGATAAGGACTATGAATTCTCTGTTGATCCTGATATAATTACTTTGGTTGAATCTGATCCTTTTCATGGCTATGAGTCTGAAACTGTTATGGAACATCTTACTAAATTAAATAATATAGCCACCCTGTTCACGAGAGATCTCGCTACTTTTATATCCTCAAAATATTTCCGTTCTCATTAAAGGGTGATGCTAAGATATGGTTTAATTCTCTTGATCCTGGTTGTGTGCCTAGTCCGCAGGATTTGATTTATTACTTCTCTGCTAAATATTTCCCTGCTCATAAGAAACAAGCTTCTTTAAAGGAAATATACAACTTTGTGCAAATTAAAGAAGAGAGTCTCCCACAAGCTTGGGGGAGGCTTCTCAAGTTACTTAATGCTTTTCCTGATCATCCTCTTAAGAAAAATGAAATACTTGATATCTTTTATAATGGACTAACTGATGCTTCCAGAGATTACCTGGATAGTTGTGCTGGTTCTCTTTTCAGGGAAAGAGCACCGGATGAAGCTGAAATCCTATTGAACAATATGTTGACAAATGAAAATAATTGGGCACCTCCTGAGCCAGCTCCTGCTCCAATTAATGAGCCTATTCCTAAACCAACTCCGAAGAAGAGAGGTGTTCTATTTCTCAGTCCCGAAGATATGCAAGATGCAAAGAAATCTATGAAATAAAAAGGTATTAAAGCTGAAGATGTTAAGAATTTCCCTCCTATTGAAGAAATACATGGTCTTAATTCACCGCCTATTGAAGAAACATATGATCTTAATGCTTTATTTATTGAAGAACCTACTGATCCCGATAACCCGACATAGGTAGTAAAGGTAAATTCTCTCTATAGATATGATAAAGCTGAAATCCCTCCTACTAAAATTGCTAGTCAGTGCTTGGATGAGTTTGATAGATTTATGGCTAAGCAAGAAGACTTCAATGCTTATTTTGGTAAAAAATTAAAACAAGATGCTGATATGATTAAATACTTGGGTGATTATATGGCTAATATTAGAGGTGAACTTAAACTTGTTAGCAAACATGCTTCTATGGTTACCACTCAAGTAGAACAAGTACTTAAGGCTCACAAAGAATTGCTCGATGAAATAAATAGTAAGAAAAATGATTATGCTATTAGAGTGGCTACTAGAACTAGTAGAATGACTCAGGAACCTTTGTATCCTGAAGGCCACCCTAAGAGAATTGAGCAAGATTCTCAAAGAAATAAAATTGATGCACCTAGTTCTTCTAAAAAGAAGAAAAAGAAGAATGATAGAACCGTGCAAACTTCTAGTGAACCTATTACTGAACCACCTGATAATCCAAATGATATCTCTATGTCTGATGCTGAAACACAATCTGGCAATGAACCTGAAACTAGTGATAATGTTAATGTTGATGTTCATAATGATGCTCAACCTAGTAATGATAATGATGTAGAAATTGAACCTGCCGTTGATCTTGATAACCCACAATCATAGAATCAATGTTATGATAAGAAAGACTTTGTTGCTAGAAAACATGGTAAAGAAAGGGAACCTTGGGTTCAGAAACCCATGTCTTTTCCTCCCAAACCATCCAAGAAAAAGGATGATGAGGATTTTGAGCGCCTTGTTGAAATGATTAGACCTATCTTTTTGCGTATGCGATTGACTGATATGCTCAAAATGAATCCTTATGCTAAGTACATGAAAGATATTGTTACAAATAAAAGAAATATACCGGAAGCTGAAATTTCCACCATGCTTGCTAATTATACTTTTAAGGGTGGAATTCCAAAGAAACTTGGAGATCCCGGAGTACCTACTATACCATGCTCCATTAAAAGAAACTATGTTAAAACTGCTTTATGTGATCTTGGAGCCGGTGTTAGTGTTATGCCTCTCTCTTTATATCATAGACTTGACTTGAATAAGTTGACACCTACTGAAATATCTTTGCAAATGGCTGATAAATCAACTGCTATACCTCTCGGTATTTGTGAGGATGTGCCTGATGTAGTTGCAAATGTTACTATTTTAACGGACTTTGTTATTCTTGATATTCCCGAGGACGATAGTATGTCTATTATTCTTGGAAGACCTTTTCTTAATACTGCAGGGGCTGTTATTGATTGCAACAAAGGCAATGTCACTTTTCATGTTAATGGTAATGAGCATACGGTACACTTTCGTAGGAAACAACCTCAAGTTAATAGTACTAATTCTATCGGAAAAATTCCATCGATTATATTTGGAGGTTTTGAATTTCCTCTTCCTACTATCAAGAAGAAATATGATATACTTATTATTGGGGATGTGCATATCCCCGTTGAGGTAACCTAGTGTTATTCAAAATTTCTCCGGTTTCATGTTAATCGGAATGAGTTTGTTAACAAGACTTGATCAACCTTGTTAGTGGATTCCTTTTGATGAGCATGAGATGGATGAAACTAGAAGCACAACCATCTGTACCCTCTCTATACTTTCTGTTATTTAGTTGAAAAAAAGTAAAAATAGTATTTTTCTGTCTGTTTCCTGATTTATCCGTGCAATATAAAAAATATCCCGAAAATAAAAGTCCTCAGAATGACATGCCAATTTAATATGATTTTTTGGGAATATTTGAGGATTTATAGTGCAAAAATTACTGCGGGGGGAGCTGCCACCTGGTCACGAGGGTGGAGGGCGCGCCCTACCCCCCTGGGCGCGCCCCCTGTCTCGTGGGCCCACGGTGGCCCTCCTCCACTTATTCCTGCACCCATCCTCTTCTTCTTCCACCCACAAACACGAAAAACCAACTCAAGCACGAGTTCTAGCTCACTTTGCTGCCATTTTCGATCTCCTTGCTCAAAGCACCTCTCACAAAACAGCTTGGGAGATTGTTCTTCGGTATGTGACTCCTCCATTGGTCCAATTTGTTTTTGTTCTAGTGCTTTATTCATTGCAAATTGTTGCTGCTTAGGTGACCCTGTTCTTGAGCTTGCATGTCAAATTTATGTGGTTCCAATTAGTTCTGATGCATGATATAGGCTCTAGGCACTTGTAGGAGTAGTTGCTATCAATATTATTGAGTTTGGTTTACTTTTATTTTGAAGTTGCTAAAAATTTCAGAATTTTTCAGAATATAATGAGGAGACTATTGAGGGGCTCATCGAGCCAAAGCTCGAAGGAAAAGGCACCTAAGCCTAAGTATAATCTACCTCGCACCGCGGAGGTTCGGGCGTGTGAATGGCCCTCCGATGATTTATTAAGAGCAGCCGGTATTTATGAAGATTTTTATGACCTGGCTCAAAATGCAGGCGTCACTGCTTTCCTCCACGACCAATGCGATCAGTATCTCTTACTCACAAATACCTTTGTGCAAAACTTTCAATTCCATTCTAGGAACTCGCCACCTACGGTAGAGTTTCATTTATATGATGAGCACAAGGAGATGTCATTCTATGATTTCTGTCGGGTTTGTTTAGTCCCTTTGGGGGCAATACAAAAGAACCACACTGTTGGGGATATTACTACTGGATGTAAACCGGACCGTGAGTAGCCGGGTTAACTCCTTGAAGATTAGAAGCCCATGAAGATGCAAGAATGATGGCGCTTTACGAAGGCCCAAGGCCCAAAGGCGGGTTAAAGCCTGTAGATATAAACCGACCCGGTCATGTAACTTGTGTTGTAAGATAGGAAGGATAGAGACCGAACCGGACACATTTATGATCCGGCTTCGGGACTCTGTAACCCGGCGAGCGTCAACCTATGTATATAAAGGGACGACCTGACAACGGTTTAGGGACAGACAATAACTTGAAAGCCAGACATAGCGGATTCGCTCCCCGTCCTTCGAAACCCTAGCAATACCAATCACAACTAGACGTAGGCTTTTACCTTCCTTGAAGGGGCCGAACTAGTATAAAACTCCTCGTGTCCCTTTGTCCGGTTTAACCCCTTTAAGCTAACCCGTAGCGATGGCTCCACGACTAAGTCCTTTCACAAGGACATCTGCCATGACAAACCCACGACAGTTGGCGCCCACCGTGGGGCTATCGCACGATGGTTTTGAGTTCTTGAAGGGCAGCTTTGATGGACTTAAGGGATACGCTGTGGGCCGGATGACGAAGAGTCTTCGCGGCAAGCTCTACATCGACAACGCAGGATGGGGTCCCGGGGCCAATTCAATCGAGTATGGGTACCGGGTCCCCTTCGGTGGGATTCACGTCTTCATCGGCAAGATCGGCGAACTGACCCCTGAGCCGGACATCTGCACCGACATCATCGAAACGGCTTGGCGTGCAAGTTCTTCGCCGGTTCAGCCCGTGACAAGGCATGTTTTTGTAGGTGTCATCCATGGAGGGAGATACGAGGACGGGCCAGCGTCTGGTGGAGAGACCGTGGTCTGTTCTGACGACGAGTCTTCTGGAGAGACCGAATTGCTTTATCAGTTGCAGGATGGCCGGATTGATGGAGGATCCGAGGGCAACAGTATTCCAGATTCCCCTGATCTGCCAAACCGGGCCGCCATCTTCTTGGCTGGCACACAATCAACGCCTCATTCATTGTCCGCTGCAGCAATACTCTCCGGTTCAACAACAGCCACACCGGCAGGGGTAGGAAGCTCTGCGCCGCCTCCAGCCCAAGTCATGTCTGATTTGTTCGATGCTTTGGCAACGTTGATGGCCGCAGAGGTGGATGCAGCAACCAGGGATCAACACAATGCGGAGATTGCGAAGGTGAAAGATCAGATAGCTCAGGCTAAAGCGGACCTGGCGACGGAGAACACTAGGATGGCTATAGAACGGGCTGAATTGGAAGCACAGGCCTACCAGATTAGGCTGGATCAGAATGCTTCTGAGGAAGTCATGATAAGAAGGTACCGATCGTGTCTCCCATCGGTTTATGAGCCGCAAAATCTCTTCAACACACCAGGAGCAGGAGCTGGTAACCAACCCATACTAAACCGGGCGGAGGCATCGGGAACAGGAGCGCAGGTTCAAACGCGCACGATGGACCCGCCTCGCCAGAACAAAGTTGTACCACAGTATGTGCCAACACCTCCCAGGCATTATTCCAACCCGTTGGACAATATTGTGGCCGCCGCTTCACGCCTGGCAGCCCTCCCAACCGACGGCGAGTCACCAGTTGCAGTTGAAGCACGTCGGGCCAGAGATCTCCTTCAAACAGTGCTAAATCAACAATAGGCATGTTCACACAGTCGTGAGAGGATTCATTCCACTCCCCGTCCAAGCCGGAGCTATAGCAGACACATTGAGGATGAACCGGCTATGTCAAGCAGTGCACGTCGCCGAAATTCGCCGCGAGGAAACAACCCGGCAGGGGAAGGTGCTAATGCGCAGGATGTTGTGGACCATGGCCGCACACGTCGGGAGGCTGAGTTAGCAGCTCGACACGGAGCACGACAACATACTCCGGTTCACCCTACCGCTTTAGTAGAGCCAGGTGTGGTATTCAGTTCCTTAGGGGTGCCGTGTCTCACCCCCGCTTTGCGTAATGTGAGACTGCCCAAGGACTTCAAGGGACCTCGTAAGGTACCAAATTACACCGCCGATTTACAACCAGAGGCGTGGGTGGAAAGCTATGAGATGGCAATGGAGATGTTAGATGTGGATGAGGCAGTGTGTGCTAAATATTTCACCATGATGTTGGAAGGAACAACTCGTACTTGGTTGAAGAGCTTACCAACTAACTCTATCGGATCATGGGCTGAATTGAAGCATCGGTTTATCCAGAACTTCAAAGATACTTGTAAGCAGCCGATGTCAATCGTGGATCTGGCCGCTTGTGTCCAAGAGGAAGGGGAGTCCACGACCCATTGGGTCAAACGGGTCTCAGCGATTTTGCACTCATCAGATCGTATCAATGCAGACACAGCAGCAGTCGGGTTACCAGAGCAATCCCAAGCAGCTAAATAGCGGGCGATATCATGTCTTCACTACTAGTTTGTGTAAGCGTGATCAGAAGCTTCACAAGAGGGTGGTAAACTCTGTTGAGCTGGCAGTGCCTCAATATTTGCGCTAGTCTGAGCAACCCATTTTGTGGAGTAGAGAGGATCACCCACCCCGGGTTGACAATCTGGGTCACTTGGCCCTGGTGGTAGCCCCTCAAGTTGGGGGATACAAGTTTACTAAGGTGCTCATGGATGGGGGAAGTAGTATCAACATTCTATATTATGATACATTCCGCCGTATGGGATTGACAGATAAGAATCTTAAACCGTCAAATACGATTTTTCATGGTGTGGTGCGTGGTAAGTCTGCATATCCTGTTGGCTTAGAGGTGGCTTTTTGAGATGATTATGATTCAAGGTCAGAAACATTGATGTTTGAGGTGGTAAAAATCAAAAGTCCGTACCACTCTTTGTTTGGGCGGCCGGCTTATGATAAATTCATGGCGAGGCCATGTTATGTTTATCTATAGCTTAAAATGCCAGGTCATAAGGGGACTATCACAGTACATGGAAGCAGAAAGATCGCTTTGGAGTGTGAGGAAGGTGATGCGGCTTATGCTGAGTCGGTTTGTGCCACGGAATAGCTGAAATTCTATAAGGAGCAAGTTGATCCGGTAGATATGACCTCTTTGAAAAAGCCGACTACAGAACATGATCCGGCATTGAAGTTCAAATCGGCTACAGATCCTAAAATGATTGATTTTGTTCCTAGTGACTCATCCAAGCAATTCAGCATTAGCGCTAACCTGGATCCCAAATAGGAAAGCGCACTCATCGAGTTCATCCGTGAGAACCAGGACATCTTTGCATGGAAACCTTCTGACATGCTAGGTGTACCGAGGGAACTCGCTGAGCACACACTTAACATTGATCCTAAGTTTAAACCGGTCCGGCAGTTTCTCCGCCGCTTCAATGAAGAAAGGCGTCAGGCTATCGGTGAAGAGGTAGCCCGTTTGTTGGCCGCAGGGTTTATTGTAGAGGTCTTTCATCCAGAGTGGTTGGCTAATCCGGTGCTGGTTCTTAAGAAAAACGGCACTTGGCGTATGTGTGTGGATTACACAGATTTAAACAAAGCTTGCCCTGCACACCCTTTTGCTCTCCCTCACATTGATCAGATAATTGATGCTACGGCAGGTTGTGACCGTTTGTGTTTTCTGGATGCTTATTCTGGTTATCATCAGATCAAGATGGCGGTTAAGGACCAGGAGAAGACAAATTTCATAACTTCCTTTGGAGCCTTCTGCTATGTCTCCATGCCCTTTGGACTCAAGAGTGCCCAGGCAACTTATCAGCATTGTGTTCAGAATTGCCTTCATAAGCAAATTGGGCGCAATGTTCATGCATATGTGGATGATATTGTGATAAAATCCAGAAAGGAGGAAACATTGATAGATGATTTGAGAGAAACCTTTGACAACCTTCGTGTTTACAAGACAATGCTCAATCCGGAGAAGTGTATCTTTGGTGTCCCGGCAGGCAAGCTCTTGGGTTTTCTGGTATCAAACAGAGGCATTGAGGCTAATCCGGAAAAGATTTCAGCAATTACATCTTTGGCTAAACCGGTGTGTATCAATGACATTCAACATCTGGCCGGCCGGATTACAGCCTTGAGCCGGTTTATCAGCCACCTTGGAGAGAAGGCCATCCCTTTATATCAGATACGTAAGAAAATAGAGAACTTTGTCTCGATCGAGGTAGTTGATAAAGCGTCCGAGGATCTGAAGAGGCAGTTAGCTGAACCGCCCATGCTTGCAACACCGATCGATAAAAGAGCCATTATTGCTATATGTGGCTGCTAATGCCCGGGCTGTTAGCGTAGCTATTGTGGTAGAGCGCAAGGAGCTTGGCAAGGAATATCCGGCTCAGTGGCCGGTTTATTATATCAGTGAGGTGCTCATTGAGTCAAAGCAGAGGTATCCGCATTGGCAGAAGCTGGTGTATGGAGTGTTTATGGCAAGCCGGAAGCTAAAACATTATTTTCAGGGCCATCCCATTACAGTGGTCAGTTCAGCTCCTCCGGAAGATATCATTCAAAATAGAGAAGCAACTAGCCTGATTGCCAAGTGGGCTATTGAGCTTGGACCTCATGGGCTCAAATATATACCCCGCACAGCGATCAAATCCCAGGCACTCGTGGACTTCATCAATGATTGGACAGAGTTACAGGCACCTGAAGAGAAACCAGATAATACATATTGGACTATTCATTTTGATTGGTCCAGACAGTTGGAGGGCTCGGGGGCTGGAGTCATACTAACTTCCCCACGAGGTGACAAGTTTTGTTATGTCCTCCATTTAATGTTACCATGTACTAACAATCCAGCTGAATATGAGGCTTTGCTCCACAGTCTTCAGATGGCTAAGGAGATGAATTTAAGCTGGGTTAAGTGCTTTGGCGATTTAGATCTAGTGGCTCAACAGGTGTATGGCACTTGGGATTCTAAGGACCCACTCATGGCTGCATATCAGCGGGAGGTGGATACAGTGGCTAGTCACTTTAAGGGTTATCAGGTGGACCATATAGACCGGCGGAAGAATGAAGCGGTGGATGCTTTAAGTCGTCTTGGTTCCCAGCGTAAACTAGTTCCGCCAAATGTCTTTCTTGACGTATTGCATAATCCATCAGTCAAGGTACCAACCGAAGAGGATTTGGCTATTCCTGATCCGGAGGCTCAATTGTTGGTAGCTTTACATGCCATACCGGATTGGACAATCCCATATCTGGCTTACATGAACCGAGGCGAGTTACTCAACAATGAAACGTTGGCTCGACAGATAATCCAGCGTTCCAAGTCCATGACCATACTCAACGGGGAGTTACATCGTTACAGCATTTCAGGAGCAGTTCAGTGTTGTGTTTCTCCTCAAGCGGGTTGTGAGATTTTGCGAGAAATCCATGAAGGGAATTGCGGTCACCACGCCGGTTCAAAGTCTTTGGTTGCTAAAGCTTTTCGCCATGGTTTTTACTGGTTGAAAACGCATGCAGATGCGAAGGATTTAGTCAAGAGATGTGACGGTTGTCAAAAATTCGCACGTCGCGCTCACGTTCCGGCTCAGGAGTTGAGGATGATTCCAATAACTTGGGCGTTTGTGACTTGGGGGCTTGATATGGTTGGACCCTTCAAGCGGTCCAAGGACAAAAAACCCACTTATTAGTGGCAGTTGATAAATTCACCAAATGGGTGGAAGCAAAGCTAGTCAGCAAGTGTGATGCGGCCACGGCGGTTCAATTCATCAAAAAAGTGATATTCCGTTTTGGTTTTCCACACAGCATTATAACTGACAATGGTAATAACCTGTCAAAAGGGGACATGGAAGAATTTTGCTAACGTGAGCACATCCGGCTCGATCTAGCATCGGTGGCTCACCCCCAGTCTAATGGTCAAGCGGAGAGGGCAAATCAAGAAATTCTATGAGGTATCAAACCCAGGCTTATGGTTCCTTGAAAGCGGACACTGGGTTGTTGGGTTGAGGAGCTACCTTCTGTGTTATGGAGCATCAACACCACACCCAATAGGTCTACGGGTTACACACCTTTCTTCATGGTTTATGGAGCGGAGGCAGTTTTTCCTAGTGACATCCGTCACGACTCGTCCCGTGTGACAGCCTATGTTGAAGCTGATAATGAGAAGGCACGTCAAGATTCTCTGGACCTGTTGGATGAAGAGCGTGATCTTGCAGCAGCACGATCGGCGATTTATCAACAAGATCTCCGACGTTATCATAGCCGCCGGGTTAAAACCAGAACCTTTCAAGAAGGCGATTTGGTGCTCCGGCTCATCCAGGATCAGACTGATATGCACAAGTTATCCCCACCTTGGGAAGGACCCTTTGTGATCAGCAAAAATCTGCACAACGGGTCTTACTACCTCATTGATGTTCGAGAGCACAAAGACTCACGTCAATCGGAGGAGGAGACCAAGCGGCCATGGAACATAGCTCTTCTTCGGCCTTACTATACTTGAAGCCATAGGATCTTCATATGTACATATTTATGACAATGTATATAGCATATAATAAACCGGAGCCTCCATTACATCGGGGTATCTGTTTTTTTTACATCCTGTGTGTGTTATAAGAGTTTAATGACAAAGCGAAACTTTTTAATCCGGTCTTAGAAGCTGCATGGATAGAAAGAAAATCACTAGGGGGCTTGGTTGTTATCACACCATAGCTACACCTATTGATCGGTTTGAAACCACGAAGGGATATCACTAGGGGGCTTGGTTATTGTTACACCATAGCTACACCTCTTGGTAGGAATTGACGCAACAAAAGAAAAATATGTGGAGTCAAAGAGAGTGTTGCACAAAGCACAGACTCAAACATGGGCACACACTGAGCACAGCTCACAAAGTTACTTGGGGGCCCTTTTTTCAAAGCAACAAAGAGTTTGAAAGGACCCTTGTAATTGGCTATCAAGCCACAGCTTGGAAGCCTGGTGTATTCACCTAAAAACCCGGGTTAACCTGCCTTCATCAAGTAAGCCACTCCTGTCCAGGTAATCCTGGTATGACCCATCGAACGTTTGACATGTCAATCTTTTACAGACCCTGAACTTGTCAAAGTTAAAACGATGATTGGTTAATTGGAGGCCCATCTTAAAAGGCTTTGTTAAATGGTTTAACTCAGAGGCCTGGCAGCCCATGAAAAGCCTCGATTTGGAGCCTGGCAGCTCGTAAAAAGCCTTGCATATTTTCCTTTTTGAGTTTTATTTGTTGAAGTTCATAAGTATCTTCTGATAACCCGACGTCCTTGCCCCGCTTGCTTTTCAACTACAAGTTGTTGGCACATGATCAGTTATAAACCAGTGTTTGGTGACCCAGTTCGATTAAATCACTAGTGTTATAAAGAAAACCCGGTAGATATCCCGGTCCGGTTTACTATATAAACTGGCAATATGAGGATGGGGTTATCAACGTTCCGGATTGGTATTAACACGTTTTCCGTATACACCGTTGGTCAACCAATGAGGTATGTTGCACATATTGCTGTTTATACAAACACTTCGATTATTCATCTATGTATTGCATACTTGTTGGACATCATGACCCATCTAGCGGTAAACCACTAGATACTTTTAAGTTGTTGTACCCAGGAACACAATTCATCATGGGTTATGCATCAATATATCCCGAAAGATGGCACAAGTTGTCACGAGGTATTGTAAAACATGCTCGATGGCATGGCAGATAACGGAGTTTTGGCTATCCTATTACAAGAAGGTTTCAAAGCGGCTCCAATGGCATAATTGTTTTTCACAATATCGGCACATAGTAGCCAGTAAACCGGCGACCGGTTTAGGACGCTTCATCTGGACGGTTTGATGGTTGAGGGTCAGTTGGTGTGGGCACTTCTTCATCCCTCCCCAGACGCTGGAAATCAACCGCCGACCAATCGATTATAGTTAAAGCTTGAAATACTGCTTCTTCATGGATAAGATTGGAAGGGTTAATATCAGGAGCATAAGTGTGCTTATGAATCGGAGGCACAAGTTCTTCAACTTCATGGATGTCGGCAGGCTGTCTTTTCCCTTCAGCGTCATAAACCAGTTGAAAATGGGACAAGTCTGTATCATCGGCCAGCTTGCTGGCTACTGGCCGCATCTATTTGGTCAGCCGCCGGAGGTCATAATTGTCGAAGTTTGAACCGTCTCCCTTCACGCCTGGGTATCCTTTAATGATATCCTCCCCTTCAAGGTCTGGAATCCAGGCTTTGGCTCGAATAAGTGCGGTTAAAGCTCCTACTCTGGCAGCCGCCTTCTTCAATTCGGCAATACGGGCTGGTAACATGGCCAGCTTCTCAAGTGTTTCTTTTATCAAGGTTGGGGCCGGTTTGTTATAAGCTGCCGTGCAAATAGCCCGCTGAGACCAAGTATACACCGCTTTGAGCTTCATCCGCATGTCTGTATCAAGATGAGAAATCCGAGTACCTGCCAAAGATTTATATCAACATTCTAGTCAGTGATAAGGTTCATTGACTTACGCAAAACACATAAGCGGATAATTACCAAAGATAGCAGAAGTCATAGCATTGATTTGCTGTTTCAAGCCAGCTAGTTCATCTACAATTGGTTTCAGGACTGCCTCGGCGTCTTCAGCTCTTTTGGTTAAACCGGATTTTTCGGTTTCCTAGTTAGCACGATCTTTGTTGAAAGATTCCTTCAGCTTTTCCATTACGGCTAGGGATTGGGTCAGCTCCTCTTTGGCTTTTGCAGCCTCTGCTTGTTGTGACTTCACATTCTCTTGCAAGTCAGAATTTCGGGCATCTTTGCTTCTCAGTTCAGCCTGCAACATTGATGGTATATTAAACAACAGGTTATATATGTTCTAAGTACAAAGCATATAACAAGTTATGGACTTCATACTTGGGGGGCTAATGCCTGTTTGCTCTAAAGTACTGCATTTTATACAAATCTCCAGAACAATGCAAGCATTATCATGGACACTTGGGGGCTAATGTGCGTCTGTTCTGAAACGGATGCATGGATTAAAACCCGGATTAACTTGCCAAGTTAAACCGGCCCTTGGGGGCTACTTGGGCTAGTGTCTCAGCTATGAATCAATAAACAAAGGGAGATGAACTTACTTCATATCGCTCTTTCATCAAGTTCACCAATCCGGCTTCATAGTCCCGGTTTGAGTGCAGATGGTTTAAAAAGCCAGAGTGAAGCTCTTCAGCGTTGAGATGAGCATAGCTTGATAAATCGCTGCTCCATTTGCCTTTTTCCCTAGCAGCTTGTTCTTCTTTGGCACTATGTTGAGCCAAGATGACGGGATGGCCAGGAGAGCTGTGGCCCATTCCAGTAATGATAACATCGTCTCCTTGGCCTTCAGTGTATTTGGCTGGGGACAATGGAATCTCAGCATTTCTCACCGGACTAGCCCGGTTTGGCTCTGCCAGTTCAGTATCAGGCGCGGCAGGTTCAACGTCAGCTGGTTCATTGGTGTTTTGGCCTTGAAGGGGCGGTTCATCAGAGGCAGCTTTAGGATGAGGGCCCTCCGGTTCATAAGTTTGTTCCGGTTCACCTCTGGGTTCTTCTTCAAAAGTGGTCGGGTCTTCGAGCGGATTGGTGACCCGAGCTTTCTTGCTGGGTCTGGCTTTGGCCCTGCAAACAAAATATAAAAGGATTAACATCTTATTCAAGTTCTGTGACGCATTGAAGGAAAAGGTTTTACAACTAACCCGGCCACAGTTTTCAGAGGAGGGAGCTGAGTTGCTGTCGATTCGCCAGATGATGAGGGAGGTGTCACCTGATAATTTGAATCGGACGTATTAAGAGGTTGTCTGGAATAACCTGCCTTGGGGTAAGAATGGTCAGGAGTAGGAGAGACCTCAGACCGGCGCTTCCGAACCGGGGTATCAGGTAAACCGGCAGAAGTGACCTGTTGGCCACTGTGCCGGGTTGTCCGGCGAGCTTCATGCTGCCGAGTCTTCAAAATAAATGTTGGATCCAAGTGAGTAAGAGGATGAGAAAAGCTTACTTTCCAGACTGCTTGGCGGGTTTTTTGTGTTGGCATAGAGTCTGAAGCGGAGGAAAGGGTAATTACCTCTACTTCATCAGCTTGACTGCCGTCTGCGTCCTCCTGAGGAAGATCATTGTTAATGAGATGCATGAAAAGAGAGCCAAGTGAGTCAAGTTCTACCTCAACTTCTGGATCATCGGTGTCATCATCAAGCTCCATGTTGATCCGGTCAGTCGTTTTCCGTTTTGATGTCCGTTTGACGGCTTTGGTTTTGGGGCGAGATGGTTTGACCGATTTACCCCCAGTTGGCTTTACCGCTTTTTCTACAATTTTCCATTTCCAGAAGGGGTCATCACCCTATACATACATACATACACAGAAGAAGGATTACAGGTTGCACAAGGTAAAAATATTAAAGATGAAAAGGAAGTATAATGCTTACAGCAGGCGGTTTGTTCTTGGTATAGAAGGGATTCAAACCGGTTTGACTACAGACCAGTTCCGGTTCATTCAAAATCTTCTTTACGCCTTCAGTGACTTCTTCATCAGTTATTTGAATGTTGCAATGGCGTTGAGGGTCTTCAACCTCACCAGTGTACTCACACATTAAACCGGGACGCCAGCTTAGCGGCAGGATGCTCCAAGATATCCAACAGCGCACGAAATCCACACATGTTAAACCATTGGCCATAAAGGCCCGGAGTTTGGCGAGTTGAGGGGCATATTTCACCCTTTCTGCAGAGCTTAAGCATTGCGGCATCAGATGGGTGTTGGAAAGCCGGTGATCATGAAAGCCTTGGAGGGGATTTTCATCTTCAGGCGAAGTGTCTCTGCAATAAAACCAAGTCTGGTTCCATTCCTTTGGGTGGTTCTGCAGTTTGGCATGAGGAAATTTAACTTCTTTCCGCTTTTGAATTGAGACACCACCAAGTTCAGTGTTGGGGCCATTTACAAATTTTGTGCGCCGGTTTAAGTGAAAGAAGTCCCGGAACAGCTCTGCAGTTGGTTCTTCCTGTAAGTACACTTCATAGAAGACCTGGAATTTACATAAATTGGATACTGAGTTGGGCCCAATGTCTTGAGGATGGAGTTGGAAATTGGCAAGCACATCCTGGTAAAACTTTGACCCTGGCGGTTTGAAGCCACGGCTTATGTGGTCAACAAAGACCACCACCTCATGGGGTCGGAGGATTTTCTGTTCCTGGAACTCACCATTTAATTTCAGTTTTCTTAGGCAAGGAGCCGATGCTGACCATATCATTCAACTGATCCTCAGTGACCCGGGAACAAGCGCAGTTGCAAGCGGTGAATTGTTTGGCCATTGTGAAACAAACAAGCTGAAAATGAAAGACCGATTTATAAATCACTCATGATGATATACAAGATCCAATGGAGTAAAAGATATATTGATATGTGAAATGGCATAAACCGGAGACCAATGCAATAATGGATAAAAGGTAATACCAGGACAGGGGTGCTCAGACACTGTTAAACCAGAGTATAATTATGGAGGTAAAAGGCTCCTCCAGTTTATCAGATGGCTAATGGTATAGATTGCTTATACAAAGTTAAACCGCCTATGTTGGTGTGAGGAGAAACAGATCACAGAGGTATATGAAAATTTTGGATCTAAGGTAAGACAGAAAAGCAAAAATAATTTGACCTAAAAAGGGTGAGACCCTACACAATTTATGAAGGACTAGATCAGTTTTTTGCGCATAAGGGCTTGTGGTGGTAACAGAAGATTAGCTACGACAAGGGATACGTCAAGTGCGAAGTGTTCATCTATAGGCCAAGGAAGAACAGCACTGAAAGCTCCGATGAACTTCAAGAACCGCGAAGAGCAAGGAAACCCTAATGGATCTAGAAAGGAAGGGGGAAAGGACTTACTGCAGCTGCGGAAGCAGCGGAGGTGTGCTGCAGAACTCTGGTACGAGTAGGTCGATGCAGCGGCCAACGGTGAAGCAGAGACGAGGCTTGACGATGATGGCGACGCTCAGGTGCGGAGACATCGCGAGGAAGAAGAAGGGATGAAAGGGTAGCGGAAAGAAAAGAAAGGGGTCCTTTGCCCCTATTCATAAGGCGAAGCGATAAAACGACAAGTGTGGGAATCAAGGAGCTCAAAAATGGATAAATTAATAAAGGTGTCGCCTCAGTGACTGAATACACATTAATGAAGGTAATCTTCAGCTTTAATGGATAGATGACGTCAGGGCGGTTTATCATAATCATGAAGTATGATGTCACGGCAGTTTACAAGATCAAGGTGAAGATATGAGGGAGGAATTTTTCTAAGTGTTGAAGATTGACATGAACAAGTTCAAACCAATCTGGGGCCTAATGTTGGGGATATTACTACTGGATGTAAACTAGACCAGGAGTAGCCGGGTTAACTCCTTGAAGATTAGAAGCCCATGAAGATGCAAGAATGATGGCGCTTTATGAAGGCCCAAGGCCCAAAGGCAGGTTAAAGCCTGTAGATATAAACCGACCCGGTCATGTAACTTGTGTTGTAAGATAGGAAGGATAGAGACCGAACCGTACATGTCTATGATTCGGCTTCGGGACTCTGTAACCTAGCGGGCGTCAACCTATGTATATAAAGGGACGACCCGGCAGCGGTTTAGGGACAGACAACAACTCGAGAGCCAGACAAAGCGGATTCACTCCCTGGCCTTCGAAACCCTAGCAATACCAATCACAACTAGACGTAGGCTTTTACCTTCCTTGAAGGGGCCGAACTAGTATAAAACTCCTCGTGTCCCTTTGTCCGGTTTAACCCTTTTAAGCTAACCCGTAGCGATGGCTCCACGACTAAGTCCTTTCACAAGGACATCTGCCGTGACAAACCCACGACACACATCGTGATGATGTGGAGGGATTTATTGACACTATCACCGTAGGGGAAACAAGGAAGGTTTTCGATGCACGAATCACTAGCATACACTTTCCTGTTTTACGTTATTTTGCATTATTTGCTAGTCGTTGCTTAATTAGTCGCGGAAACTGTGGAAACCTGAGTATCCCTGATATTATCATTTTGCACCATGGCTTATACGATGATAACTCTTTTAGTTTGGGTGGCATTATTGCTAGACGGTTAAGTATGAACCGTACTAAGGGTCCCGTCTTTGGAGGCATTTATGCTACATGCCTAGATGCACATTTTAACATACCTATTAGGCATTATGGGAAGGAAGAAAAGGTGATGCCTCGTTTTTATTTAGATTATAAAAGTATGGTGGTATTGTTAAGAATAGGGAAGGAGAGCTTAAATATAAATTGTTCTTTAATAAACATCATCCTGAGACTATTACCTTGCCTGCTCCTTTGTTTGATTTGACTGTAGGTACGTACCTTGTTCCGTTGGCGGCTATTCACGCCTACCGGAACCCTGCACCAGCCCCAGCACCGGAACCGCAAGAGGAGGCTCCACGACAGTCTGTTTATTCATGGGATCCGGAGGTGACTGTCAGCCAATGACAGTCAGAGTCTTCTTCATCACAGTACAACCCCAACTATTCTTTATCATAGTACGACCCCAGCTACACCTACGGGTATCCTCCAGGTTATCCCTGGCCATAGACCAACTTAGGCCAAAAGCCTAAGCTTGTGGGAGTATGTATTTCCCACCGACATTACATTTATGTTCACACACACTCATTGCTAGATGTCGGTGCTCATACTTTTTCATTGTATCATCCATGCTAGTTTACTTTCCTTTTTATGCTTTCTTCTTGTGTGTTTAATAAACCTTAAGAAAGACCAAAAAATTAGTAGTAATTTACTTTCCATGCTTGTAGTAGTAATTAAAAAGAAAACCCAAAAATATTTCCCGTTCTTCTTTTGCTTGTTGGGAGCTTTCCCGTGTAAATAGTTTTATTTCTTTTCTTTTCTTTGGGGGTCGATAGGAGAAGACCATAATTAAATTGTTGAAGTTGCTCTTATATGCATTATTTTGATCTGACAAAAGAGCCCATATTGCTTTGTCTTCTCATGTTTATTGAATGCTCGCAGATTCCAGCTTAGTCCAATGCACGTGCACTCTTATTATTATTCACATCGTTCGGTCGTGCAAGTGAAAGGCAATTATGACGATATATGATGAACTGACTGAGATGAGAAAAGCTGGTATGAACTCAACCTCTTTTGTTTTTGTAAATATGATGAGTTCATCGTTCTTGATTCAGCTTGTTATGAATAAACATGTTTGCAATAACGATTAGAGATCATAGTTGCTTGTGCCATGCTTGATTAGCTATGATTTATAATGGTTTACCTTGCGTGCCAACATGCTATTAAGATGGTTATGATGTGGTATGATGGGGTGGTATCCTCTTTTGAATGATTTAAGTGACTTGACTTGGCACATGTTCATGCATGTAGTTGAAACAAATCAACATAGGCTTCACGGTATTTATGTTCATGGTGGATTATATCCTACTCATGCTTGCATCCAATGTTTATTAATTTTAATGCATGTACATGACTGTTGTCGCTCTCTAGTTGGTCGCTTCCCAGTCTTTTGCTAGCCTTCACCTGTACTAAGTGGGAATACTGCTTGTGCATCCAATCCCTTAAACCCTAAAGTTATTCCAGATGAGTCCACTATACCTTCCTATATGCGCTATCTACCTGCCGTTCCAAGTAAATTTGTATGTGCCAAACTCCAAACCTTCAAATAAATATCATGTTTTGTATGCTCGAATAGCTCATGTATCAACTAGGGCTGCCTGTATCTTCCATGCTAGGCGGGTTATTCTCAAGAGGAGTGGACTCCGCTCCTCACTCACGAGAAAATGGCTGGTCACCGGGATGCTCAGTCCCATGCTTTATGCAAACTAAATCAAAATAATTGCAAAACAAAACTCCCCCTAGGACTGTTGATAGTTGGAGGCACTCGTTGTTTCGAGCAAGCCATGGATTGATGTTTGTTGGTGGAGGGGGAGTATAAACTTTACCATTCTGTTTGGGAACCGCCTATAATGTGTGTAGCATGGAAGATATTGCCATCTCTTGGTTGTTATGTTGACAATGAAAGTATACCGCTCAAAATATTAATTATCTCTATTTCAAAACCGAGCTCTAGCACCTCTACAAATCCCTGCTTCCCTCTGCGAAGGGCCTATCCATTTACTTTTATGTTGAGTCATCACCCTCTTATTAAAAGCACTAGCTCGAGAGCGCAGCTATCATTTGCATTCATCAGTGTTAATTTATATTGGGTGTGACTATGATTGGATCTCTTTTACCATGAATTACAATGTCTAGTCAGTCCTTGATCTTTAAAGGTGCTCTGCATTTATGTTTTGCGGTCTCAGAAAGGGCTAGCGAGATACCATCTTGTTATATCATATTATGATTGTTTTGAGAAAGTGTTGTCATCCGAGGTTTATTACTACAGGAATCAGCTACTTTGCCGTCTGCCACGGAGGACGGCAAAGGCATGAACGGCGAACGACAAAGGCCTTTGCCGTCAGCCGCGGACGGCAAAAGGCTCCGGCAAAGTAGGCTACGGTAAATAGCTACTTTGCCGTCTACTTCCTGGCGGCTGATGGCAAAGGCCCTTTGCCGTCTGCGGCGGACGACAAAGAGAGCGGATGGCAATAATTGCGCTGTCAGTCCGTTAAGTGGCTAACGGCAGGCCTTTGCCGTCCGCTGCTGACGGCAAAATTTCTAGTGTCTTTGTCGTCCGCCGTATGATGTCATCTACACGTCACTACATGGCAGGTTCTTTGCCGTCTGCCACTGATGGCAAAGTGCAGGTTCTTTGCCGTCCGCCACTGATGGCAAAGTCTTTGCTGTCTGCCACTGTAGGCAAACTGACCAAATGGGTCAGCTCCCAGGAAGCACAGCTAGATGTCACGTGTCTTCTTTGCCGTCCGCGGCAGACGGCAAAGAGCCCGTTGCTGTCGGTGGCAGACGGCAAAGAGCCTGCATATTGGCTCTTTTATCTGTTTTTTATTAAATCCAACAATTTTCATCACAAATATATATGACATATATAGATATATTTCAAAAGGCCATTACAGAGCAAACATATAAGATATCCAACACATAACTTCATCATCCAACCATATATATTACATGCATAGTTCCATCATACATAACAAGTTCAACATAGAGGCATCCAACCATATATATTACAATAGTTTCATCCAACGATACATGCATAGTTCAACGATACAAAAGAAACAGAGAAAGGGATAAGGAGCACTCCATCTATGCAAGCTTTCGTCAAGTGAATGAAATCTGCAAAATGAAAAATAAGAAAGTTAGAACAAGAAGAGTAGAACAAGAAGAAGAGTAGAACAAGAAGAAGACTAGAACAAGAAGAGTAGAACAAGAAGAAGACTAGAACAAGAAGAGTATGTCATTTATGAGCTAACTTACGTGAAATGGATCATATATGAGCTAACTAAGTTGAAATGGGTCGTTTATGAGCTAGCTAAGGTGAAATGGATCATTTATGAGCTAACTTAGTTGAAATGGGTCGTTTATGAGCTAACTAAGGTCAAATGGATCGTTTTTGAGGTAACTAAGGTGAAATGGATCGTTTTTTAGCTAACTTAGGTGAAATGGATCATTTATGAGCTAACTTAGTTGAAATGGATCGTTTTTGAGCTAACTTAGGTGAAATGGATCATTTATGAGCTAATTTAGTTGAAATGGATCTTTTTGAGCTAACTTAGGTGAAATGGATCATTTAAGAGCTAATTTAGGTGAAATGGATCGTTTTTTAGCTAACTTGGTGAAATGGATCGTTTATGAGCTAAATTAGTTGAAATGGATCGTTTATGAGATAACCTAGGTAAGATGGGTCATTTTGGAGTTAACCTAGGTGAAATGGGTCATTTTAAAGCTAACGTAGGTAAAATGGATCATTTAGGAGCTAATCTAGGTAAAATGGGTCATTTTTGAGCTAACTTGGATGAACTGGATCATTTATAAGCTAACCTAGGTAAAATGGGTCATTTTAGAGCTAACTTAGGTAAAATGGATCGTCTATGAGCTAACTAAGCTAATTATGCAATTTTTGACATAAGTAAGCTAAGTACAGATCGTTTTAGAGCTAACTTAGGTAAAATGGATGGTTTTGGAGGTCAGTAAGCTTATTAAGTCATTTTGGAGGAGAAGAAGCTAAGTCTAGGTCATTATGGTAAGCATTGGAGGAAATAAAGCTAAGTCTAGGTCTTTATGCATGTGTTAAGCAAAACACTAGATAAACTTACCAAGATCCAGGAGGTGTAGGAGCGGGGTGGCTCGTGTCGGTAGCTGGAGAAGGATCGTGCGATGCTTGTCTGGAGTTACGCTGCACCAAAGATCATTTCCAATGTCTTGTTAGCATGATGACACTCAAATGTTAAGACTAGCAAGTAATGTCCATTCAAATAAAACTCACCGTGGTCCCAGGAGCAATCACTGGCATCGGCGGAGCGGTCTGACCTGTCTTCTCGCACACAGACTGCACATTTGGTTTTGACGACTCAGTCATACTAGTTAGTAATGAGACAAACACTACATGAATGTTTTGGCTAATCTGCAGAAGAAACTTACCACAAGGAGCTCGTACATGGCCCTTGCCTGCATGTCATTCCGTGCCCTCTCCTCCTCCATCATCTTTGTCGTCCTCTCCTCCAACTCCCGCTGCCTCTCCGCCGCCTCCGCCAGAAGTTTCTCCGTTCTATCTCTCTCACTCTGTATAGCAGCCTGCAACACCACTCACATGACCATTTGTAATCATTGATGGAAGCGCACACAATGTAATGGAGAAAGATAACTGAGTACGTATCACTAACCTTGATGGCGAGTTGCACTGGCCGTTCACGAGGCCTTATCTCAGGAGCGGAGCTCGACTGGCGCGCCTTGATCTCCGGGAGAGTGCTAGGACAACGGATAAGTCCATCTCCAATGGCTATGGAGCCATGGGACCTCCCGCCACCAGATATCATCAACAGCTCTGGATCAATGGGACCCTGGCTCGGGTTAAAGTCCTCCCCTTTCCTCGCCTTCCCCTCATCTCTATATCTCACGAGCTTGTTGTGGGAGGAGATGTTGGTGAAGTTGTTTGCATCATCGAGGTCAGACTGAGAGAAAGCCTTGACTTTCTTGAAAGAGGCAGTGTGGGCCATGGCATACAGGTCGTACACCTCTGGCACCTTATCCGCCTTATTGTAGCGTGCCTGAAAGAGAGAAACAATGAAAATTAGTAATTAAAGGGCTCAAGCTAGCATGATGAATGAATTGCATGAATCATGAAGCAAACCACATACCCAGTTGCGCCCGAACTGATATAAGTTGGAGCTGCCTTGATGGTGTGGCACACCTTCCATTTGGGCACGTTTGTCCTTGGCCTCGTTGTGGAGGGCTAGCCATTGTTTTGAGCACCACTCATCGACCAACACCTCCCAACAATCCATCCGATCCGCACACCATCTCGGAGGCGCCTAAGTTAGCAAATAGAAACTTGAGCGCTACGGCTAAGAATTACTAAATGAAGGAACTTAAGTAGAGAAGGCCTTAAGAATTACCTTCATGTACTGCTCCTTACTCAGGAACTTATCGCGGCACGCCGGCTTGGTCTTCTTGATACCACGCAAGGCGTAGTAGTCTCGAACAGCCTGCACCCGAGCCTCGTGCCGTAAGTTCTGGAGTAGGCGCTTGCAGACGTTCTCGATAACATGTGCCGCGTCCTCCTCGTATCCCTCCTCACACCTGTAGAATGTCTGCAATCAAATGAGACAATATTGATTAGTACAATTAATAACTAGCTAGTTGAAGATTTTTAAATGTGTAAAGGAGAAATTACCCAGAACTTTCTGATCACCATGTCTGCCCTCGTGTCGCACACGACACCGTCGATAATCTCATCCGGCGGGGCCGGGGCAGCCACGTAGTGCTCCCAGCTCAATCCAAGCTCTGGAAGCCGACCCTCACCAGGCAACGTGACAAACCCCGGGAAGTTTTGCCGGCAAAGAACTCCAAGGACGGAGTTGGGCCGGCGGACACTATGATGGTGGTCCCAACCCCTGCAGCATGACAAGGCCAACGCATTAGTTATTTGAAAAAACGTGAATGCACAAGGTACAAAAATATTAAATGCACTTACGTACCTCTCCCCATCAGGGAAAATCAACCACCTCTGCTCGCGGGTCACCGGCACGGACGGGAGCCGTGTAGCACCACGCTGGTAGACGGTGCCCCCCTCCTCCTCAAGATCAGTCGGCTCCCCGCCATCATCAGCATGGCCACTCGGCTCCTCGGGCTGATCCGGCCAGGTACCCCATCCGGACGTGTGCTCCTCCGGGGTCACGTGGGCCGAACTCTCGTGGGCCGAAGGCCAGTCGACCCGAGGCTCGTGGGCCCAAGACCCGTGGACCGGAGGCTCGTGGACCGGAGTCCGTGTAGCCTCCTCCTCGGACGAGTCCACCCTAGCAGTCACGTGCTCGGGTGAAACAGCTGGGGGTGGCGGCGAGGAAGGCGCCGTAGCAGTCACCCTACCTCCTCTCCCACGACCACGTGCCCCACCTCCTCTCTTCCTACCTCGTCCCCTGCTGGGCACCGCGGTCGACGAAGAAGGGCCCGGCGGTGTGGCCATACTGTCCAGCAACGCTCGGCGGAGAGGTGCGTCTGGAATGGAAGACCTCAGACCACGCTCCCGACCAGCGCCCACCATCTTTCAACACCTGCCATGACAAACAGTAAACGAAATTAGTACAACATAAAAAAAGACCGACATGAATAATAATATGTGTATCACTTAAGTGTATCATCATCAAGTACAACATAAAAAATGTAATACCTGACACTACTAATAATCTCGATCAGTATCATCAATAAATGCATAATCATCATCATCACTATAATCAATGACGGGCTCATAGGGTTCATTGGCATCAACATGTGCAAGGCCACCTTGACGTAATCGGTCAAGCATTGACAGGTCATCCGCAGCAGTAACCTCTTCTTGTTCCGGCTCTTCTTGTTCCTCCTC
Source organism: Triticum aestivum (assembly GCF_018294505.1). Lineage (NCBI taxonomy): Eukaryota > Viridiplantae > Streptophyta > Magnoliopsida > Poales > Poaceae > Triticum > Triticum aestivum. Next base: position 37,339,218 of record NC_057806.1, on the reverse strand, counting down.
TGGGGTGATGTCGGATTCATTGTCGCTGTCTACTTCAATGTTTTGGGGTGAAGTATAGCGGTTCTTGAAACGCTTTTTGGAAAGACGTGTCTCTTGGAAGAATTCTCCTTCATATGTGTCTGGGTTAATGTGAGGTTCATAATCCTCTTCCTTTGGGGGAGAAAGTCTAGCACGTGGCGGCACTTCATAAACGACATCCCAACCTTTCAGATTTGGATTAGTTTGGCAGGCCCACGGTAGATAGAATACTTGGGTCGCCTGTTGAGCCATAATATAGACATCAGGAACATCTAAATGAGTGCTTTGGTTGATTTCAACTAGCCCTACATGTTCATGAGTCCTTCTAGTCTCCTTCGGCTGAAACCAATAACATTTGAAGACTACGACATTCGGTGGGTTTTCACCATAGAACAGAAGTTCATAAATTGCTTCAACTCTCCCATAATACTCGGTACCTCCTTCGCCGATAGCAGATACACAACAATTTGTTGACTTTCGGTCGGCCATAGATAGCTCTTTGCCATAGGTACGAAAGCGATACCCGTTGATGTCGTACTTGTCAAATGAACGGACCTTATAGTCAAAACCATTAGCGACTTGTCTCAATTCGGCGTCCATAGACTCTGAATTAGCCTACAAGTTTAATATGAAAGGATTGTTGCATTATGCACAAATTAGCGAATGAAATGAAATTGTCTAATAGAAATTACCGTTTGTTTGAACCAAGAGATGAAACCGGGATAGCCACCTCCTTGCTTTGCGAGAAGCTCATACTCTTCGACGGAATCCTTTTGGATCTCCGCTCCATACGAGAATATGGCGACGTATCGACTGTATGACATATCCAGGAATAAGAGTAGTTCAAAGGAAATAGAAGTTGCGAAACAATGTACCGAGAACTTACTCGATGTACGGCCGCACTTCTATCAGGTTGTTGAAGATATACAACGAAATGGTCCGCCATTCTTCGTTATCCAAAGATACTGGATGTGAAACACTAGCTGGTGCGAGATTCCCTTTGAATAGGCTGAGGTTGGATCCACCCTTTTTAGGCTCGTCAGCATTGTACCGAGGCTTCGGATTATGCAAATGACGATTTTTGGCTTCGTAGTGCGCTGTTACGAAGTTTGCCGCCTCCTCTGTGATGAATGCCTCAGCCATCGATGCTTCAATTCTACGTTTATTTTTACATTTTTCTCGAAGCGTCTTCTGCATCCTCTCAGTTGGGTAGCACCAACGATTTTGCACGGGCCCCCCCAATCTTGCCTCGGTCGGGAGATGCAAAATCAAATGCTGCATTGGATTAAAGAAGCCCGGTGGAAAGATCTTCTCTAACTTGCAGATCAACTCCGGCGCCAACTCTTCCATTTCTTCTAGCACGCCAGGCGATAGTTCTTTCGCACAAAGAACACGGAAGAAATAGCTGAGTTCTGCCAGTACTAGCCATTCATCCTCAGGGATGAAGCCACGCAACATCACCGGCATTACCCGCTCAATCCATATGTGCCAATCATGACTCTTGAGACCAAATATCTTCAGTTTATCAAGATTCGCTCCCCTCTTTAGATTCGCTGCATACCCATCGGGGAACATCAACTGCTGTTGCACCCACAAGAGAATTTCCCTCATAGCTGGCCTTCCAAGATTGAACCATGCCTTTGGCTTCGTCCAGTTCTGCTTTCCTTTCGGTTCTTTCATGTTTTGTAACGGCCTATCACATAGCGCCTCCAGATCGACTCTAGCCTTAGTATTATCCTTTGACTTCCCATCTATGCCGAACAATGTACCAAAAAGTGCCTCGGCGATATTCTTCTCAGTGTGCATCACGTCGATGTTGTGTGGGCAAAGGAGGTCTTTGAAGTAAGGCAGATCCCATAAGCATGTTTTGTGAGTCCACGCGTGCTTAGTATTATACCCCTTGAAGTACCCTGGACGTTGTGGATCTGGCTCGAGAGCGTTTAACTGATCCAGGGTCTGTTGGCCTGTCAATGCAGGTGGTGCAGAGTTTTTGACAACTCTACCCCTGATGAAGTTCTTCTTGTCTTTCCTGAACTTATGGCGAGGATCCAGGAACTGTCTATGCATGTCGAAGCAAGAAAACTTGCGACCGGCCTGAAGCCAACGAAACTCAAGAGCTCCCTTGCATGTGGGGCACGGGAACCTTCCATGCACACACCAGCCAACGAATAGCGCATACGCCGGCAAGTCATGCGTCGAGTACATGTACCAGACACGCATTATGAAGTTCCGTTTGCTAAAGGCGTCGTATGTCTTGAACCCATTATCCCAGGCTTCTTGCAATTCGTCCTTAAGCGGCTGCATGTACACATTCATATTTTTGCCCGGATAGTTGGGTCCTGGAATTATCAACGTCAGGAAAATGTTCTTTCTTTGCATAATCTGTCCGGGGGGGAGATTGAGTGGAAAGACAAATACGGGCCAACAACTGTATTGGGCTGCCGTCATACCAAACACACTGAACCCATCCGTGCTGATGCCGACTCGAGGATGCCTCGGATCTGCCGCTTTGTCAGCATGTAATTCATCAAACTTTTTCCACGCAACACCATCCGATGTGTGTACCATCATCAGATTCCCATCTGCATCTAGTTCGGTTCTTTTGCCTGTTTTGTGCCATGTCATCTGTCTGGCCGTCTCTTCGACCATGAAAAGACGTTGAAGTCTTGGTACGATTGGCATATACCGAAGAACACTAACGGGGATTTTGGTCTGTGTCTTCTCACCCATACCGTTGTCTACCACAATATACCTGGAAGACTTGCAAATGGGACAATAGTTCAAGTCCGCATAGTCAAGCCTAAATAAGGCACATCCTTTCTCACAGGCATGTATCTTCTCATAGGGCATCTTCAGTGCACGGAGGATTTTGTCCGACTGGTACAGGTTTGCAGGCATTACATGGCCTTTGGGTAGAAAGCGTCCAAATACTGTCATAATTGCGTCATAGCATTCTCTGCCCAAGTTGAACTGAGCCTTCAGAGCCATTACTTGTGAGATGGCATCCAACTGACAAAGCTCAGTGTGCTCGTGGAGCGGACGTTTCGAAGACTCCAACATTTCATTGAAGGCCTTTGCAGATTCCTCCATCTCCTCGTCCGAATCCCGAGCATCATCATAGCCTTGCACCATGTTTTCCATCCCGGTACCATGCTCGTCGGTGCGACGACGATCCACCTCAGCTCGGTCACGTTGGGCAGACTCACCATGAAATGTCCACACCGTATAATCGGGCGTAAAACCACTCTTCTGCAGGTGTTTGCCCATTTCAGCCTCTGTCTTCTTTTCCCAATTGCCGCACCGGAAACAGGGGCACCAGGTTTTCTTTTGGCCATTTGCAAATGCGGCTTGCACAAACCCCTTAGTTTTTGTGAACCATTCAGCGCTCCATTTGTTCTGACCAGTGTGACCGGTATACATCCAAGCACGGTCACTCATCTTGACTTTCAGAGCTACTGGACACACAACAATTATATATGTAATTCACCATGTATATATTCATCAGTTGATCTACTTTGTCAATTTTATTACGTCCATGCAACCTACACTCTAATAGGTAATGATAGGTCCTAATCCCACCCGTGTATGTGTAGATTGGGTTCATTTTCCCATGCTATGCTCCGGATCCGACGCAAAATTTCGGCAGCACCTCCCCGCTGTTCTCCTGATACACGTCTCTGCAATAAACAGAGAGGATGTGTACCCGGAGAACAACAGGGGAGGCACTGACGAAATATATGCGTCGGATCCGGAGCAAAGCATATGGGAAAACGAACCCAATCTACACATACTCGGGCTGTCCATGGATAGCGTTGGACAATTCGAAAGAATCAAGGTTATAAATATGCAAATGCATGCATATTTATAACTATGACGCTTTCGAACGGGAGACACATATTGGTTACGCATACTGATGATTCAAGACACATATATAGCTAGCTATCAAGTTTCATCGGAATAGATCAAATAATTAATGGGGGAGGAGGACTTGTCATTTGTGCTCACCCACGAACGAAGGGGCAGAGCTCGTCAAACGCACGGCGAGGTCGTCGAACACCAAACCTCGCAGCGATGAAACAACTGCACATTTAAAACTACACGATCAACACAATTATATATGATGTTTTTCATAACAAATCGAAAAATATATGACCTAACTAATAATTCACAAATATATGACCCCGTCGGCCTCTGGAAGGCCAAAGAACACCTTTTCGGGAGGTGTCGGTGGTTGGGGTGTCCTGTCGGTGTCAGGGTGCCGTGTCGGGGTCGGGGTGCTGTTTCGGGGTCGGGGGGTCGGGTCGATGTCGGGGTAGTGCCGTGTCGGTGTCGGGGTGTTGTTTCGGGGTCGGGGTGTGGTGTCGGGGTCAGGGTGTCAGGTCAGGCTCGGGGTCGGGGTGTCGGGTCAGGCTCGGGGGGTCGGGGTGTCGGGGTCGGGGTCAGGGTGTCGGGTCAGGCTTGGGGGGTCGGGGTGTAGGGGTCGGGGTCGGGCTGTCGGGGTCGGGGTGTCGGGGTCGGGGTCGGTGTCGGGGTCGGGGTCGGGGTGTCAGGGTCGGGGTGTCGGGGTCGGGGTCAGGGTCTCGGGGTCGGGGTGTCGTGTCGGGGTGCCGGGTCAGGGTCTGGGTACCGTGTCGGCGTCGGGGTGGTCGGGTCAGGTTCAGGTCAGGCTGGTGGGTGTCGGCAGATCGAGGTCGGGCGGGATGTCGCGGTCGGGTGTCGGCGGTCGGGGTCGGGGCTGCGGAGGTCGGGGATGTCGGTTCGGTGGTCTCGGGGTCGGCAGACTTGTCAGTGTCTCGGGGTCGGTGCGGGGGTGTCGTGTCGGCAACGGTGCGTACCGTGTCAGTCAGTTTTTTTCCTTTGCTTCTTCTTCCTCTCTTTCCTTTTCTTCCTTTTTTCCTTCTTCTTCTTCTTCTTCTTCTTCTTCTCGTTCTCCTCCTTTCCTTTTTCCTCTTCTTCTCTCCTCCTCTCCCTTTGTGTCTTCTTCTTCTTCCTCTTCTTCTTTTTCTTCTCCTCACTCCTCCTCTTCTTCTTCTCCGATCTCCTCTTTTTCTCTTTTTCTTCTTTCCTAAAACAAACTAAACCTAAAACCTAAAACTAAAAAACAGAAAAAAAAAAAACTAAATCTAAACCTAAAACTAAACTTAAAACTAAACCTATAAACCTAAAACTAAAACTAAATCTAAACTAAACATAAACCTAAAACTAAAAAACAGAAAAAAAGGAAAAAAGGAAGAAGAGACTCACCTGCAGGGTGGAGGAGGGGGGGCGGTGCGGCCTGGTGCGGCGGAGGAGCGGGGGCGGGGCGGCCTGGGGCGGCGGAGGAGGGGGCGGGGCGGCCTGGGGCGGCGGCGCGGGCCGCCGGGGCGGCCGGGGCGCGGAGGTGCGGGGCGCCGGGGCATGGCGGCGCCCAGACGGCGGGGGCGCGGGGGGGGGGGGGTGGTGGGGCGACGGGGCGGGGGGGGCGCTGGGCGGCGGCGGGGGGTGGTGCGACGGGGCTGGCGAGAGGTGGAAGAGAAAGAGAGAGAGGGGGGTGCGGGCGCGGCCCTGTTAACGTTACGTGGGGCCTCCCTCTTTGCCGTCTGCCACCCTTTGCCGTCCGCCTTCTTGCTCTTTGCCGTCCGCTAGCGGACGGCAAAGAGGGGGCCCGTTAGGTTTTTTTTTGGCAGCTCGTCAGTGGGGCCCCTCCCTCTTTGCCGTCTGCTAGCCGACGACAAAGAATCTTTGCCGTCCGCTAGCAGACGGCAAAGAACTGGCTGATGGCAAACTTGGTCTTTGCCATCAGCCAGTTCTTTGCCGTCTGCTTTTTGGAAGCTGATGGCAAAGAGCTTCTTTGCCGTCCGCTAGCGGACAACAAAGAACTGGCAGATGGCAAACTAGGTGATTCTAGAAGTGATATTGCCCTTATCACATTTCTGGGCAGTTATGATTTGATCCGTAAGGTTAGGCTTCGCCACCACAGTGGATAGGAATCCTCGAGGAACAATGTGAAGATTAAGCTTACGAAATTCCTCATGGAGAAGTGGTTGACTTTGTTGTAACATCAGGTTGTTACAATAAGATTTACGACTTAGCGCATCAGCCATGACATTGGCTTTGCCCGGGGTGTAAGTTATTCCTAAGTCGTAATCCGAGATCAACTCGACTCAACATCGTTTCCTAAGATTCAAATCCGGTTGGGTGAAGATATATTTCAAACTTTGGTGATCGGTGAAGATCTCGCAACGATTACCGAGGAGGTAATGTCGCCAAGTTTTAAGTGCATGGACTACAGCTGCAAGCTCTAGATCATGTGTGGGATAATTTTCCTCATGTGGGTGTAATTGCCGTGGAAGCATAGGTGTCGGTGTCAAAACCGGCGGATCTCGGTAGTGGGTCCCGAACTATGCGTCTAGGCCGGATGGTAACAAGAGGCAGGGAACACGATGTTTTACCCAGGTTCGGGGCCCTCTTGATGGAGGTAAAACCCTACGTCCTGCTTGATTAATATTGATGATATAGGTAGTACAAGAGTAGATCTACCACGAGATCAAGGAGGCTAAACCCTAGAAGCTAGCCTATGGTATGATGGTTGTATATGGAGTTGATTGCCTACAAACTACAACCCTCCGGTTTATATAGACATCGGATAGGGTTAGGGTTACATAGAGTCGGTTACAATGATAGGAGATCTTGAATATCCGCATTGCCAAGCTTGCCTTCCACGCCAAGGGAAGTCCCATCCGGACACGGGACGAAGTCTTCAATCTTGTATCTTCATAGTCCTGTAGTCCGGCTGAAGGTATAGTACGGCTACCCGAACACCCCCTAATCCAGGACTCCCTCAGTAGCCCCTGAACCAGGCTTCAATGACGACGAGTCCGGCGCGCAAATTGTCTTCGGCATTGCAAGGCGGGTTCCTCCTCCAAGTCGTTCATAGAAGATTGTAAACACCAAGAGTAGTGTCCGGCTCTGCAAAATAAGCTTCCACATATTGCCATAGAGAGAATAATATTAACACAAATCAAATCTGCTGACGTATTCCGCAGTGCGTCATCACACTACAGCCAAGTCCTTCACTCGAATTGTTTTCACTTTTCCACCTCAGCGTGTTTTGCGAGGCGGTTTCCTTGGCACGTCTTGTCAAAGCAGAGATCGTGTGCCCCCCTTTTACGGGATTCTCATCAATAAGGACGTGGGTAACCCAATCATGCCCGTTAGCATGTTTTCTCGATTAAAGGCGATTCCCAAATGGTTACGAGGAGGGCTCCTGGTATTCAACCTCTTATAAAGAGACCAGGGCCTTACTCCTTTCTCCAATCCCAAACAAGTTCGCCCGTTGCCTCGAGTTCCAACACCCTAGGCTCCAGATTCCGGGCGCCTCAGACCTTCGACAATGTCCGGTTCCGACCTTCAAGGCCGATGGATGCCCTCCTCCGTCACGGAGGAGGACGTGCTAAAGTTGAGAGAGGCTAAGTTCTTGACCGCCGAAATTTCGCACAGGTTGCCTGCTCAAAGGCAGGCTATCCCCAGTCCCCAGCCCGGTGAGAGCGTAGTGTTCGTGTCTCACTTCCTTCGGGGGTTAGGCTTCCCGATGGACCCCTTTGTGAGGGGACTGCTGTTTTATTACGGGCTGGAATTCCACGACTTAGCTCCGGAGTCCATCCTCCATATCTCCTCGTTTATCGTTGTATGCGAAGCGTTCCTCCGTGTTACCCCTCTCTTCGGATTATGGCTCAAGACTTTCAAAGTGGAGCCGAAGATGATCAAGGGACATCACGCAGAGTGTGGAGGCGCTGTTATAAGCAAAAATGCTGATGCTCCATGGCCGAAAGGTTCCTTTCCAGAGGTATACGAATTATGGCAACGGGAGTGGTTCTACGTCACGACTCCCAGAAGTGCCAAGTGGGTGGCTGCCCCCGCTTTCCGCCCGGGCCCCCCACCACAACTGATGTCATGGATTAGCAGGGGCCTGAGCTGGGGTCCAGCCAAGGACGTGCATATACTGCAAAGTCGCATCAGAGATCTCTTCGAGGGAGATTTTAATTTGGTTGCGGTAATACAAGTTATGCTGGTTCGTCAAGTCCAGTCTTGCAAACGCCGGCCCCTGCGCTTGTGGGAGTTCAACCCAGAGGGACCACGTTCCATTCAAAGTTTCCTCGGCCTGACGCATGAGGAGATGTACAAGTCATTCTTCAGACCTCAAGTGGAGTGTCCGGATATCACCGAGGTCGTGGGCCTGAGCAGTAATCGCGTCGCCGAACAAGTAAGAAATCCTCTAGCCGAACACACTGTGTTTTATTTGAGGTTATTTTTGAGAGTTCGTTTTTTGACCAGGACTGGCTAACGAAGGCGAAGATGATTCGTGTTTGGCCCCCCTCCCTGAGGGTTTGGAAAATCCGGTATTGGAGAAGATGCCGAGTCGCACCTTGCCCGGAACCCTTGAAGGAAGATACTGAGGGGGATAATACGGGTGAACGGGGCCCCCATCGCTACCCGCTCCGACCAGGGAACGAGCGTTTCCACGAAGGAGGACAACCGGGGGAGGAAAAAGACTGCTTCCGAGATCCAGAAGCCGAAGCCTCCAAACGGAGAAAGAAGTCTCCCACAGAGGGTCCTTCCTCGGGGGGTGCTTTGCCGCACAAAGTCCGCGAGGGGATATGCCCTCCAACGAGTCGTAAGTGATCCAAAATATTTTAATAGTAAGAGTATGCTATCTTTTTCCTCTGAGAGAACAACCACCGCATATATCTTGCAGTTCGGGCCTCAGCCCCTCTCAAATGAGTTCGTCTTCGAGGGATCTTCTTCCGGAGATGATGGAGAGCGAAACGCCTCCCCCGGACTCCTCCGCTCCAAAAGTGGGCGACCCCGAAGTGTCATCGCAGAGGGCCTCTCCGGATCCGGTGAGGCCAGAAGATAGTCCCGTAGACCCCAGAAGTCCCCAGTGTCCGGCTCCCGAAGAGAGCATACGAAAGAGTCCGGCACCGTCTAGTGTGTGGTCGAACGTTCTGATGGAGTTGGTGGGGCGAGCGGCCATCTCAGAAGAGCACCGTACGCTGATGGGTACGGTGATGGAGAGAATCTAGTCTGCTGAAAGCGGATTACATGAGGCCTTTATGAGTCTATTGACATGCTTTGAGGTATGTGAGATAATATGTGATAGTACTGCACATGTTATAGTAGCCCCTGAGACTCTGGTTGTCGTCGAGAACGGCGGCGAACAGAGGATCAAATTCCCAGGCAATAACCAATCTGCTTTTATGCGCAGGTGGTGGGAGCTCCGGTGGCTAGCCGGACTAGGGAGTTTGCCCAATTAAAACGGCAACTGGATGCGGCAGACGCCGACATCGAGCTTGTTAACAAGAGGCTTGACGAGGCACAGGGTAAGTGTTATTATCCGGTGAACGCCACATAGTAAGAGCAGCATAATGCCAGTATCTTTAATATGTTGTGACTGCAGATGGGGCTGCCACCGTGGAAGCCTTGCGGGCGGAACTTGCCTGAGCCAAGGAACAAGCGAGGAGTAGTAATGCGGCTGCTTTGAAGGTGGCCGGAGAGTTGAAAGCCGAGAAGGCCGCACATTGCGAGAGCCAAGAGAAGATAGCCAAGATGGCCGTAGAATTGAAAGACACTACCGACCGTTGCTGGGTCCTTGAGAAAGAGAACCAAGCAAAGGCAACGGACCTTGAGAAGGCCGCGGCGGCAGACAAAGACACCCGTTCTGCTATGAGAGCGAAGGAGGAGGAGCTGCGGGAAGCCGGGGATATTGCGGCTGGAAAACCCTTCATGTTACGGAGGAAGTTTGGAGATCCACGGTATGCCCCTCTGGATCGGCTGTGGAGCTCGGCAAACGCGTATATGGATTTGGCGGCGAGCGCTACCGATGCGGCCAAGTATTTCCAAGGTCAGACAGATCGTGAAGTGGACAGGCTATTCTAGACGCAATTCCACGTTCCAGAGCATCTGCTTTCATTGACTGACCAGCTAGCCGAATGGGCCGAACTGAATAGGTTGTCCGGAATCGCCATGAGGTCTGTTGTGGATCAATTATGGCCAGAAGGGCCTAAGCCGAACAACTATTTCAGTTTAGTGCAGCAGCTCCTTGATGCGGTGCCGCGCATTAATGCGATGAAGAGGTCGGCGTGCGTAGAAGGCTCGCGGATGGCCCTTGCCCATGTTAAAGCATACTGGGCAGAGATGGACGCTACCACTGTTGCGGCACAGGGTTCGGCCATAGGCCGTGTGGCTGCCCAACACTATTTCGAGGAAGTTCTCGAGGGTGCTCGTTTGATAGAGGCCCAGTGCTTGAAAAATATTATGTTTGAGTGATATGTATTCTCATTGTAAACATAATGCTTTTATGAAGTTTTTATAAGGCTGTGTTTATACTTTTGCCTGAAAGTAGTATGATGCCTCCTATGCGGCCGTTTATGTATACATGTGTATAACCTGAAAGATTGCAGCCGTCGGCTTCAACCCCCACGCATATAATGCGGAAGTGCTCACAAAAAATCGCGTGTTCACACTTAACCCAACGTCTTGGTCCTGATGAGGTGATAGCACAGCGAGCGAGGCAACCAGACTATAATGCTTGAACACTTTCACTTAGCCATAGGAGTTTGACAGTGGGGCTACTAGATAGCCCCTGGTGGCTCCGCACTCTCCCGATCGCGGGGTGCGCATATGCCTGGCCGGAAAACGGCCCTTCGTTAAGGCGGAGGAATCCTAACATTCCGATAGGTCATCGAGTGGTTGACCAGTCTCATGCTATATCATGACAGTCAGTTTTCGGCTTTCTCTACTGAGGCGCTCGTCCGGATGAACTAGGGCACAATCGAAGTAGTTCTCCTGGTGCTACGTTAGCCGGCAAAGCGGAACGTAAGGCACCAAAACACAGGAGCCGGGCAAACCCAACATTTGACCAAAGACAATGATTCGGAGCTGATGCATATAAGGCCGAACTCGCGACGCCGAACACTCCCTAAGGTATTCAGTCTTTATGCTATAAACCGGGCCGAAATAGTGCCGCTTGTAAGAAGCCCCTTGTGTCCAGGTACGTGCATTATTCTGACGTGGCCACATGCCCAGATGTCAGCATCCTTCTCAATTGTGCTGAGAATTCGATGGATATGTATCAACAAGAGATAGTAAAAAAAGGTATACGCAGGGTCTTAATCTAAAAAGAATCCTTGGAGCGGGTCCCTGCTGCACGTCTGCGCCCGTGTCTCCGTTGTGTGGTATCCTGGATGGGTGTAGCACGATGATTATCTGTAAAAGAGAGGAGCTTAGGTAAAAAAGCTATCATGCAAAAAGATAGTTTTTTTAAATAAACCATGTATAATTCAAGGTGAGTAAGAATTGCCACTTGTCTGTGCCTGTTGAGCCCCTTGTATTGTAATAGGGGGCCTGCTAATTAGTTGGTGAGGCCGTTTTTAGTGTGCGGCTGTTAAGGCAGCCGCACGCTCTTCGGCGTGCAAAAATCACTTAATATTTCCTTTCACTGTAATGATGCCACGTGGACCGGGCATCTTGAGTGTGAGGGAAGCATAGTGTGGTATTGCATTAAAGCGAGCGAAAGCTTAGCGTCCGAGTAGTGCTTGATAGCCACTTTGGAACGGAGCGATGTGGAAGGTTAGATGTTCGCTACGGAAGTTATCGGGGGAGCCAAATATAACGTTTAGTAGCAGGGAGCCCGTGCAATGAGCCCCTGGGCCTGGCATTACTCCTTTAAAGGTAATATTGCTATGGCGAATTTTTGTTGGGTCTATCCTCATTTCGCGGATTGTATCCTGGTATATCAGGTTTAGACTACTGCCACCGTCCATCAGGACTCGCGCGAGGCGATATCCGTCAATTATTGGTTCTAATACCAGGGCAGCCCATCCTGCACGCCGGATACTTGCTGAGTAATCACGATGGTCAAAAGTGATCGGTTGAGACGACCAGTGGCAGGACTCCGCGGTGATAGGCCTTCGGGCGTATTTTTCTGGGAGTGCCGTTTTGTTTTTTCCATTGATCACGTGTAGCATGTTTACTGTTTTGACTTCTGGTGGAAATTTCTTTTGTTCCCCAGCGTCTCCCTTGAGAGGCTCGTTCTCATCTTCGCTTGGTGTATCCTCCCCCTTGTGTACGACATTGAGCTTGCCGGACTACTTGAAGACCCAACATTCTCTGTGGGTATGATTGGCTGGTTTGCCAGGGGTGCTATGGACCTGACATATTTGGTCCAGAATTTTATTCAGGCTGGACAGTTCGTCTCTGGCGCCTTCAGAGGGCGGCTTCTGACCTGGCCGAGAGTTTTTGAATCCGACGTTTACTGTCGTGCTCTTCGTGTTGTCTCCTTTGTTCCGGCGTTTGTTATTGCTGTTGCGCCGTGATTTCCCGTTTCCATCTCTAACTTCAAATGTACTAGGGTCGCTGGTGCTGCATCTGGCTAGCCAGCTGTCCTCACCCGCGCAAAAGCTGGTCATGAGGCTTGTTAATGTTGCCATTGTTCTCGGCTTTTCTTGGCCGAGGTGTCTGGCGAGCCATTCGTCATGGACGCTATGTTTAAAAGCTGCCAATGCTTCAGCGTCCGGACAGTCAACAATTTGGTTCTTTTTAGTAAGAAACATGTTCCAAAGTTTCCGGGCTGACTCTCCGAGCTGTTGAGTTATATGGCTCAAATCATCCGCGTCTGGAGGCCGGACATAAGTTCCTTGGAAATTTGCGCGAAAAGCGTCTTCAAGCTCTTCCCAACTTCCAATGGAGTTTTCGGGGAGGCCTTTAAGCCAGTGGCGGGCTGTCCCTTTGAGCTTGAGGGGTAAGTACTTTATGACGTGGAGATCATCTCCTCGAGCCATATGGATATGGAGGATATAGTCCTCAATCCAGACCCCAGGGTCTGTTGTTCCGTCGTATGCCTCTATGTTCGCGGGTTTGAATCCCTCTGGAAATTCATGGTCCATCACCTCATTGGTGAAACATATGGGGGTGTGTTGCACCCCTGTATCTGGGTGTACCACGTTGTTCGGATGTTTGTTGTGTTACATTGTGAGCTGGGGCGCGCTTGCCTGGTCTATAGATGGATCTGGTTGCGCCGTCCTTTTGGTGCGAGCCCTCGCGTGGGTCGCGTATTGACTTGTGAGTGGTGTTGTTTGCCACTTGATGTTGGTCGTGAGGTCGTCTATCTGGCCAGGTGGCCGTTTTGATTTTTGGTTGTGAGGGGTCTGAGGCCTCCTCATTGAATTCAGGTAGCAATTTCCTCTTTGGGTAGCTCTTTGTGGGGCGATTGTCGCCGTACTTCGCTGCTGTGTTGGGTACTTTACTCCATCTGATTTGGAGTGTGTCCTGCGCAGCCTTGAGCCTTTGCTTCTGCTTTTTTAGGCTCCTCGCGGTGGCAATAAGCCTTTGACGGGCTTTCTGCTGCTCCGGGTGCCTGTCCGGCGTTGTGTCGTCCGGACTATTATCTTTGACAGAATTGGTTTGTTCGGTTTGATTTTCCGTATTGCCATGGTCCGGCAGTGCTTCGCCCTGCTCCAATGCTGGATCTGTGTGGTCGTTATTTCTGGCGAGGCAGAATTTGGGGCGGCGCTTGCTCCGCCGCTTTGACTGCTTCTCGAGGGAACAAGCCTTCGGTGCGTCCTTCCGTTCCTCATCGTCATTTTGTTTTGGTGTGTCCACCATGTATACGTCATATGATGAATTGGACGTCTGGCGCCCTGTGGGCGGTGGTTCATCTTCGCCTCCCGCATCATTGTCCATATCGTCGATGTCTGCGGAGTCGAAGTCGAGCATGTCGGTTAAATACTCGACAGTGGCTACAAAGTGGGTGGTGGGTGGGCGTCGAATTTCTTCATTGTCCGCATCCCAATCATGTTGGCCATAATCCGGCCAGGGCTCTCCTGACAAAGAGAGAGACCTTAGTGAATTCAGGATGTCGCCGAAGGGCGAGTGCTGAAAGATATCTGCGGCGGTGAATTCCACGATCGGCGCCCAATCGGATTCGATTGGCGGGGTCGCGGATGATTCTGGGTCCGGAAGAGAGTCCGGCACCTTGGAGTCACGGGCCATGCGGAGGATTATGCTGGTGTTTGGCTCAATCGCCATCGAGACTGCAGCCCCTGAGGCGGTGTCTAGCCACCCATCCTCGATTGGCGCAGTTGGCTCCGAGGTGAGGTTCGGAGCTGATGCGGGCGCGGCCTCTCGGGTACCGTCCAGTGGTAGAGCTAGGTCATACCCATCGCGACAGTGCGGTGTGCCCAGCTGTGGCTCGAATCCGTCGAAGATCAAGTCCCCACGGATGTTGGCCGTGTAATTCAAACTTCCAAATCTCACCTGATGGCCAGGGGTGTAGCTTTCAATCTGCTCCAGATGGCCAAGCAAATTAGCCCGCAGTGCAAAGCCACCGAATACAAAGATCTGTCCGGGGAGAAAAGTCTCACCCTCGACCGCATCGCTACCGATGATAGTAGGAGCCATCAAGCCTAACGGCGACGACACAGAGGAACTCTCAATGAAAACACCAATGTCGGTGTCAAAACCGGCGGATCTCGGGTAGGGGGTCCCGAGCTGTGCGTCTAGGCCGGATGGTAACAGGAGGCAAGAGACACGAAGTTTTACCTAGTTTCGGGCCCTCTTGATGGAGGTAAAACCCTACATCCTGCTTGATTAATATTGAAGATATGGGTGTTACAAGAGTAGATCTACCACAAGATCAGAGAGGCTAAACCCTAGAAGCTAGCCTACGGTATGATTGAATGTTGTGATTGTTGTCCTACAGACTAAAACCCTCCGGTTTATATAGACACCGGAGAGGGTTAGGGTTACACAAGGTCGGTTACAAAGGAGGAGATATCCATATACGTATTGCCTAGCTTGCCTTCCACGCCAAGTAGAGTCCCATCCGGACACGAGACGAAGTCTTCAATCTTGTATCTTCATAGTCTAACAGTCCGGCCAATGGAAATAGTCCGACTGTTCGGAGACCCCCTAAGCCAGGACTCCCACACTCGCCAAAGATGAAGACCAGGGGGCCCACACCCTGCTCACGAGGGTGGGGGGCGCCCCCCTGCTAGGGCGCGCCCCCCTACCTCGTGGGCCCCCTGGAGACTTCCCGACTCCAACTCCAACTCTATATATCTGCTTTCGGGGAGAAAAAAATCAAGGAGAAGAAATCATCGCGTTTTACGATATGGAGGCGCCGCCAAGCCCTAAAACCTCTCGGGAGGGCTGATCTGGAGTCCATTCGGGGCTCCGGAGAGGGGAATCCATCGCCGTCGTCATCATCAACCATCCTCCATCACCAATTTCTTGATGCTCACCCCCGTGCGTGAGTAATTCCATCGTAGGCTTGTTGGACGGTGATGGGTTGGATGAGATTTATCATGTAATCGAGTTAGTTTTGTTAGGGTTTGGTCCCTAGTATCCACTATGTTCTGAGATTGATGTTGCTATGACTTTGCTATGCTTAATGCTTGTCACTAGGGCCCGTGTGCCATGATTTCTGATCTGAACCTATTATGTTTTCATCAATATATGAGTGTTCATGATCCTATCTTGCAAGTCTATAGTCACCTATTATGTGTTATGATCTGTTAACCCCGAAGTGACAATAATCGGGATACTTACTGGTGATGACTGTAGTTTGAGGAGTTCATGTATTCACTATGTGTTAATGCTTTGTTCTGGTTCTCTATTAAAAGGAGGCCTTAATATCCCTTAGTTTCCATTAAGACCCCGCTGCCACGGGAGGGTAGGACAAAAGATGTCATGCAAGTTCTTTTCCATAAGCACGTATGACTATATTCGGAATACATGCCTACATTACATTGATGAACTGGAGCTAGTTCTGTTTCACCCTATGTTATGACTGTTGCATGATGAACCGCATCCGGCATAATTATCCATCATTGATCCGATGCCTACGAGCTTTCCATATACTGGTTTAGGCTTATTTACTTTCCCGTTGCTATTGTTAAAATCACTACAAAATACCAAAAACATTACTTTGCTTTCGTTACTCTTTTGTTACCGTTACCATCACTATCATATTACTTTGCTACTAAACACTTTGCTGCATATACTAAGTTTCCAGGTGTGGTTGAATTGACAACTCAGCTGCTAATACTTGAGAATATTCTTTGGCTCCCCTTGTGTAGAATCAATAAATTTGGGTTGAATACTCTACCCTCGAAAGCTTTTGCGATCCCCTATACTTGTGGGTTATCACTAAACCCAAGAGGTCTAGCTTGTATGACTATGATAATGGGTGTCCTATCCAGACTAAGTCCTCCGGTTTATATAGACACTGGGAGGATCTAGGGTTACACAAGGTCGATTATAAAGAAGGGAATCCACATATCCGTTCGACGAGCTTGCCTTCCATGCCAAGGAGAGCCCCATCCGGACACGAGTACAGTCTTCAGTCTCCGTATCTTCACAGCACATCAGTCCTGTTGGGGAACGTAGTAATTTCAAAAAAAATTATGCACACGCAAGATCATGGTGATGCATAGCAACGAGAGGGGAGAGTGTTGTCCATGTACCCCCGTAGACCGAAAGCGGAAGCGTTAGCACAACGCGGTTGATGTAGTCGTACGTCTTCACGGCCCAACCGATCAAGCACCGAAACTACGGCACCTCCGAGTTCTAGCACACGTTCAGCTCGATGACGATCCCCGGACTCCGATCCAGCAGAATGTCGGGGAAGAGTTCCATCAGCACGACGGCGTGGTGATGATCTTGATGTTCTACTGTTGCAGGGGTTCGCCTAAGCACCACTATAATATTATCGAGGACTATGATGGAGGGGGGCACCGCACACGGCTAAGAGATCAATGATCAACTGTTGTGTCTATGGGGTGCCCCCTGCCCCCGTATATAAAGGAGCAAGGGAGGGAGGCGGCCGACCTAGGAGGAGGGCGCGCCAAGGGGGGAGTCCTACTCCCACCGGGAGTAGGACTCCTTCTTCCCTTGTTGGAGTAGGAGAGAAGGAAAGAGGGGGAGAGGAACAAGGAAAAGTGGGCTGCACCCCTTGTCCAATTCGGACCAGAGGGGGGCGCACGCCTCCTTCCTTTTGGCCTCTCTCCTCTATTCCTGTATGGCCCAATAAGGCCCATATACTCCCCGGCGAATTCCCGTAACTCTCCGGTACTCCAAAAAATACCCGAATCACTCGGAACCTTTCCGATGTCCGAATATAGTCGTCCAATATATCGATCTTTATGTCTCGACCATTTCGAGACTCCTCGTCATGTCCCCGATCTCATCCGGGACTCCGAACTCCTTCGGTACATCAAAACTCATAAACTCATAATATAACTGTCATCGAAACCTTAAGCGTGCGGACCCTACGGGTTCGAGAACAATGTAGACATGACCGAGACACGTCTCCGGTCAATAACTAATAGCGGAACCTGGATGCTCATATTGGCTCCCACATATTCTACGAAGATCTTTGTCGGTCAGACCGCATAACAACATACGTTGTTCCCTTTGTCATTGGTATGTTACTTGCCCGAGATTCGATCGTCGGTATCTCAATACCTAGTTCAATCTCGTTACCGGCAAGTCTCTTTACTCGTTCCGTAATACATCATCCTGCAACTAACTCATTAGTCTCAATGCTTGCAACGCTTAAGTGATGTGCATTACCGAGAGGGCCCAGAGATACCTCTCCGACAATTGGAGTGATAAATTCTAATCTCGAAATACGCGAACCCAACAAGTACCTTCGGAGACACCTGTAGAGCACCTTTATAATCACCCAGTTACGTTGTGACGTTTGGTAGCACAAAAAGCGTTCCTCCGGTAAATGGGAGTTGCATAATCTCATAGTCATAGGAACATGTATAAGTCATGAAGAAAGCAATAGCAACAAACTAAACGATCAAGTGCTACACTAATGGAATGGGTCAAGTCAATCACATCATTCTCCTAATGATGTGATCCCGTTAATTAAATGACAACTCATGTCTATGGTTAGGAAACATAACCATCTTTGATCACCGAGCTAGTCAAGTAGAGGCATACTAGTGACACTCTGTTTGTCTATGTATTCACACATGTATTATGTTTCCGGTTAATACAATTATAGCATGAATAATAAACATTTATCATGATATAAGGAAATAAATAATAACTTTATTATTGCCTCTAGGGCATATTTCCTTTAGTCTCCCACTTGCACTAGAGTCAATAATCTAGTTCACATCGCCATGTGATTTAATACCAATAGTTCACATCACCATGTGATTAACACCCATAGTTCACATCGACATGTGACCAACACCCAAAGGGTTTACTAGAGTCAATAATCTAGTTCACATCGCTATGTGATTAACACCCAAAGAGTACTAAGGTGTGATCATGTTTTGCTTGTGAGAGAAGTTTAGCAACGGGTCTGCCACATTCAGATCCGTAAGTATTTTGCAAATTTCTATGTCAACAATGCTCTGCACGGAGCTACTCTAGCTAATTGCTCCCACTTTCAATATGTATCCAGATTGAGATTTAGAGTCATCTGGATCAGTGTCAAAATTTGCATTAACGTAACCCTTTACGATGAACCTTTTTGTCACCTCCATAATCGAGAAACATATCCTTATTCCACTTAGGATAATTTTGACCGCTGTCTAGTGATCTACTCCTAGATCACTATTGTACTCCCTTGCCAAACTCAGGGCAGGGTATACAATAGGTCTGGTACACAGCATGGCATACTTTATAGAACCTATGGCTGAGGCATAGGGAATGACTTTCATTTTCTCTCTATCTTCTGCCGTGGTCGGGTTTTGAATCTTACTCAACTTCACACCTTGTAACACAGGCAAGAAGTCCTTCTTTGACTGTTCCATTTTGAACTACTTCAAAATCTTGTCAAGGTATGTACTCATTGAAAAACTTATCAAGTGTCTTGATCTATCTCTATAGATCTTGATGCTCAATATGTAAGCAGCTTCACCGAGGTCTTTCTTTGAAAAACTCCTTTCAAACATTCCTTTATGCTTTGCAGAATAATTCTACATTATCTCCGATCAACAATATGTCATTCACATATACTTATCAGAAATGTTGTAGTGCTCCCACTCACTTTCTTGTAAATACAGGCTTCACCGCAAGTCTGTATAAAACTATATGCTTTGATCAACTTATCAAAGTGTATATTCCAACTCCGAGATGCTTGCACCAGTCCATAGATGGATCGCTGGAGCTTGCATATTTTGTTAGTACCTTTAGGATTGACAAAACCTTCTGGTTGCATCATATACAACTCTTCTTTAATAAATCCATTAAGGAATGCAGTTTTGTTTATCCATTTGCCAGATTTCATAAAATGCGGCAATTGCTAACATGATTCAGATAGACATAAGCATAGATACGAGTTAGAAACTCTCATCATTGTCAACACCTTGAACTTGTCGAAAACCTTTTTGCGACAATTCTAGCTTTGTAGCTAGTAACACTAATATCAGCGTCCGTCTTCCTCTTGAAGATACATTTAATCTCAATGGCTCGCTGATCATTGGACAAGTCAATCAAAGTCCATACTTTATTCTCATACATGGATCTCATCTCAGATTTCATGGCCTCAAGCCATTTCGCGGAATCTGGGCTCATCATTGCTTCCTCATAGTTCGTAGGCTCATCATGGTCAAGTAACATGACATCTAGAATAGGATTACCGTACCACTCTGGTGCAAATCTCACTCTGGTTTACCTACGAGGTTTCGGTAGTAACTTCATCTGAAGTTACATGATCATCATCATTAGCTTCCTCACTAATTGGTGTAGTAGTCTTAGGAACAGATTTCTGTGATGAACTACTTTCCAATAAGGGAGCAGGTATAGTTACCTCATCAAGTTCTACATTCCTCCCACTCACTTCTTTCGAGAGAAACTCCTTCTCTTGAAAGGATCCATTCTCAGCAATGAATATCTTGCCTTCGGATCTGTGATAGAAGGTGTACCCAACATTTTCTTTTGGGTATCCTATGAAGACGCACTTCTCCGATTTGGGTTTGAGCTTATCAGGTTGAAACTTTTTCACATAAGCAATGCAACCTCAAACTTGAAGAAACGACAGCTTAGGTTTCTTGCCAAACCATAGTTCATACGGTGTCATCTCAACGGATTTAGATGGTGCCCTATTTAATGTGAATATAGTTGTCTCTAATGCATAACCCCAAAACGATAGCGGTAAATCAGTAAGAGACGTCATAGATCGCACCATATCTAATAAATTACGGTTACGACGTTCAGACACACCATTACACTGTGGTGTTCCAGGGGGCATGAGTAGTGAAACTATTTCACAATGTTTTAACTAAAGGGTAAACTCGTAACTCAAATATTTTCCTTCTGCGATCATATCGTAGAAACTTTTTTTTGTTATGATGATTCTCCACTTCACTCTGAAATTATTCGAACTTTTCAAATGTTTCATATTTGTGTTTCATCAAGTAGATATACTCATATCTGCTCAAATCATCTGTGAAGATCAAAAAATAATGATACCTGCCGCGAGCCTCAATATTCATCGGACCACATACATCAGTATGTATGATTTCCAACAAATCTGTTGCTTGCTCCATTGTTTCGAAGAACGGAGTCTTAGTCATCTTGCCCATGAGGCATGGTTCGCAAGCATCAATTGATTCATAATCAATTGATTCCAAAAGCCCATCAGCATGGATTTTCTTCATGTGTTTTACACCAATATGACCTAAACGGCAGTGCCACAAATAAGTTGCACTGTCATTATTAACTTTGCATCTTTTGGTTTCAATATTATGAATATGTGTATCACTACGATCGAGATCCAACGAAGCATTTTCATTGTGTGTGTAACCATATAAGGTTTTATTCATGTAAACAGAACAACAATTTATTCTCTTACTTAAATGAATAACCGTATTGCAATAAACATGATCAAATCATATTCATGCTCAACGCAAACACCAAATGACACGTATTTAGGTTCAACACTAATCCCGAAAGTATAGGGAGTGTGCGATGATGATCATATCAATCTTGGAACCACTTCCAACACACATCGTCACTTCACCCTTAACTAGTCTCTGTTCATTCTGCAACTCCCATTTCGAGTTACTACTCTTGGCAATTGAACCAATATTAAATACCGAGGGGTTGCTACGAACACTAGTAAAATACACATCAATAATATGTATATCAAATATACCTTTGTTCACTTTGCCATCCTTATTATCCGCCAAGTACTTGGGGTAGTTCCGCGTCCAATGACAAGTCCCTTTGCAGTAGAAGCACTCAGTTTCAGGCTTCGGTCCAGACTTGGGTTTTTCACTTGAGCAGCAACTTGCTTTCCGTTCTTCTTGAAGTTCCCCTTTCTTCCCTTTGTCCCTTTACTTGAAACTAGTGGTTTTGTTTACCATCAACACTTGATGCTTTTCTTGATTTCTACCTTCGTCGATTTAAGCATCGCGAAGAGCTTGGGAATCGTTTCCGTTATCCCTTGCATATTATAGTTCATCACGAAGTTCTACTAACTTGGTGATGGTGACTAGAGAATTCTGTCAATCACTATTTTATCTGGAAGATTAACTCCCACTTGATTCAAGCGATTGTAGTACCCACACAATCTGAGCACATGCTCACTGCTTGAACTATTCTCCTCCATCTTTTAGATATAGAACTTGTTGGAGACTTCATATCTCCCTACTCGGGTATTTCCTTGAAATATTAACTTCAACTCCTTGAACATCTCATATGTTCCATGACGTTAAAAATGTCTTTGAAGTCCCGATTCTAAGCCGTTAAGCATGGTGCACTAAACTATCAAGTAGTCATCATATTGAGCTAGACAAACGTTCAGACCATCTGCATCTGCTCCTGCAATAGGTCTATCACCTAGCGGTGCATCAAGGACATAATTCTTCTGTGCAGCAATGAGGATAATCCTCAGATCACGGATCCAATCCGCATCATTGCTACTAACATTTTTCAACTTAGTTTTCTCTAGGAACATATAAAAATTAAATTGGGAGCAACATCGCGAGCTATTGATCTACAACATAGATATGCTAATACTACCAGGACTAAGTACTTGATAAATTAAAGTTCAATTAATCATATTACTTAAGAACTCCCACTTAGATAGACATCCCTCTAATCATCTAAGTGATCACGTGATCCAAATCAACTAAACCATAACCGATCATCACGTGAAATGGAATAGCTTTCAATGGTGAACATCATTATGTTGATCATATCTACTATATGATTCACGCTCGACCTTTCGGTCTCAGTGTTCCAAGGCCATATCTGCATATGCTAGGCTCGTCAAGTTTAACCTGAGTATTCTGCGTGTGCAAAACTGGCTTGCACCCGTTGTAGATGGACGTAGAGCTTATCACACCCGATCATCACGTGGTGTCTGGGCACGACGAACTTTGGCAACGGTGCATACTCAGGGAGAACACTTTTATCTTGAAATTTAGTGAGAGATCATCTTATAATGCTACCGTCAATCAAAGCAAGATAAGATGCATAAAAGATAAACATCACATGCAATCAATATAAGTGATATGATATGGCCATCATCATCTTGTGCTTGTGATCTCCATCTCCGAAGCACCGTCATGATCACCATCGTCACCGGCGCGACACCTTGATCACCATCGTAGCATCGTTGTCGTCTCGCCAATCTTATGCTTCCACGACTATCGCTACCGCTTAGTGATAAAGTAAAGCATTACAGCGCAATTGCATTGCATACAATAAAGCGACAACCATATGGCTCCTACCAGTTGCCGATAACTCGGTTACAAAACATGATCATCTCATACAATAAAATTTAGCATCATGTCTTGACCATATCACATCACAACATGCCCTGCAAAAACAAGTTAGACGTCCTCTACTTTGTTGTTGCAAGTTTTACGTGGCTGCTACGGGCTGAGCAAGAACCGTTCTTACCTACGCATCAAAACCACAACGATAGTTTGTCAAGTTGGTGTTGTTTTAATCTTCGCAAGGACCGGGCGTAGACACACTCGGTTCAACTAAAGTTGGAGAAACTGACACCCGCCAGCCACCTGTGTGCAAAGCTTGTCGGTAGAACCAGTCTCGCGTAAGCGTACGCGTAATGTCGGTCTGGGACGCTTCATCCAACAATACCGCCGAACCAAAGTGTGACATGCTGGTAAGCAGTATGACTTATATCGCCCACAACTCACATGTGTTCTACTCGTGCACAACATCAACGCATAAAACCTAGGCTCGGATGCCACTGTTGGGGAACGTAGTAATTTCAAAAAAATTCCTACGCACACGCAAGATCATGGTGATGCATAGCAACGAGAGGGAAGAGTGTTGTCCACGTACCCTCGTAGACAGAAAGCGGAAGCGTTAGCACAATGCGGTTGATGTAGTCGTATGTCTTCACAGCCCGACCGATCAAGCACCGAAACTACGGCACCTCCGAGTTCTAGCACACGTTCAACTCGATGACGATCCCCGCACTCCGATCTAGCAGAATGTCGGGGAAGAGTTCCATCAGCACGACGGCGTGGTGATGATCTTGATGTTCTACTGTTGCAGGGCTTCGCCTAAGCACCACTACAATATTATCGAGGACTATGGTGGAGGGGGGCACCGCACACGGCTAAGAGATCAATGATCAACTGTTGTGTCTATGGGGTGCCGCCCTGCCCCCGTATATAAAGGAGCAAGGGAGGGAGTCGGCCGGCCTAGGAGGAGGGTGCGCCAAGGGGGGAGTCCTACTCCCACCGCGAGTAGGACTCCTTTTTCCCTTGTTGGAGTAGGAGAGAAGGAAAGAGGGGGAGAGGAACAAGGAAAAGTGGGCTGCACCCCTTCTCCAATTCGGACCAGAGGGGGGGCGCCTCCTTCCTTTTGGCCTCTCTCCTCTATTCCCGTATGGCCCAATAATGCCCATATAATCCCCGGCGAATTCCCGTAACTCTCTGGTACTCCGAAAAAATACCCGAATCACTCGGAACCTTTCCGATGTCCGAATATAGTCGTCCAATATATCGATCTTTACGTCTCAACCATTTCGAGACTCCTCGTCATGTCCCCGATCTCATCCGGGACTCCGAACTCCTTTGGTACATCAAAACTCATAAACTCATAATATAACTGTCATCGAAACCTTAAGCGTGCGGACCCTACGGGTTCGAGAACAATGTAGACATGACCGAGACACGTCTCCGGTCAATAACCAATAGCGGAACCTGGATGCTCATATTGGCTCCCACTTATTCTACGAAGATCTTTATCGGTTAGACCGCATAACAACATACGTTGTTCCCTTTGTCATCGGTATGTTACTTGCCCGAGATTCGATCGTCGGTATCTCAATACCTAGTTCAATCTCGTTACCGGCAAGTCTCTTTACTCGTTCCATAATACATCATCCTGCAACTAACTCATTAGTCGCAATGCTTGCAACGCTTAAGTGATGTGTATTACCGAGAGGGCCCAGAGATACCTCTCCGACAATCGGAGTGACAAATCCTAATATCGAAATACGCCAACCCAACAAGTACCTTCGGGGACACCTGTAGAGGACCTTTATAATCACCCAGTTACGTTGTGATGTTTGGTAGCACACAAAGTGTTCCTCCGGTAAACGGGAGTTGCATAATCTCATAGTCATAGGAACATGTATAAGTCATGAAGAAAGCAATAGCAACAAACTAAACGATCAAGTGCTATGCTAACGGAATGGGTCATGTCAATCACATCATTCTCCTAATGATGTGATCCCATTAATCAAATGACAACTCATGTCTATGGTTAGGAAACATAACCATCTTTGATCAACGAGCTAGTCAAGTAGAGGCATACTAGTGACACTCTGTTTGTCTATGTATTCACACATGTATTATGTTTCCGGTTAATACAATTCTAGCATGAATAATAAACATTTATCATGATATAAGGAAATAAATAATAACTTTATTATTGCCTCTAGGGAATATTTCCTTCAAGTCCGGCCCATGGCTAACAGGCTGGACGCCTGAGGACCCCTTAATCCAGGACTCCCTTAGTAGCCCTCGAACCAGGCTTCAATGACAAGGTATTCGACACACAGATTGTCTTCAGCATTGCAAGGTGGGTTCCTCCTCCAACGTCCTCCAAGTAGGGTGTTCGACTTTCAATTCAACGCAGCACCCCTCGGCTTCTATGCATTTATGACTTCATCTTCCATGTGTCGGGCGAATGTGGATAGTCAGGGTATTTTTTTGCAAATATCAACCTAGCCCTGTAAGAAAGAGTGTCTATTTAAAGAGATTAGATCTAAGATCCTTTCAACATCACACGAAGAAAATCCTCAGGCACTGCCAGGCAAAACCATTCCAACATGGCCAACATTCCTAGCTCCTCTTCCCATTCCAACCTAGAGAGGGGCAAGTGGGAGTGGTGCTCCATGCCCCACAGTTAATTAGCGAAGCTGGAAACGCAAGGGTTTCTTCTTCCTGCAGATCTGGTCCTTGTTCAAGGAGGATTGGCCTCCTTCAATGGAAAAACCCAGGCGGAGGATTTCCCCTATCCGTCTGCGGGAGAACGAGTGTGCTTCGTCCCATCTGCTGAGGGGCGTGGGGTTCCCAATTCACCCATTCCTTCGAGGGCTTCTGGAGTACTATGGCCGCCATCTACATAATTTTACTCCGGCCTGCATTCAGCACATCATGAGCTATGTCGCTTTATGCGAACAATTCCTGGGTTGCGAGGCCCATTTCGATTTGTGGAGAAGACTATTCTGCCTCGTTCCTCGCAATCAAGGTGGGTCAATCTTCAAAGTGGGAGGAGCCTAAGTGTGGCACATCACCGGGACCGAATACCTGTCCGGCACGCCGAAGAAAGCTCCCGAAGAGTGGCCGTCCGAATGGTTCTACATCGACGGTGTTGCTCTACCCGACCTTGTCCGCATGGGCCTCCCCGAGTTTTCAAATGCTCCGCTGAAGAAACACCATAGCTGGCGTCCTCGGAGGCTCGAGGAAGAGGATAGCGCAGAGATCAGCCTGCTGCTGGGCAAGATTAAGATGCTTGCCCAGTCCGGATTATAAGTAGCCGAGGTGATGGTGATTTGAATAACGCGGGGGCTCCAGCCACTTCAATACAGAGGTCTGCCCATGTGGCAGTATAACGGAGAAGACGACGCCTCACGCTATGGCCGAAAGGGCCCAAAGACTCCTGCCGCCCTACCCAAAATATTGGCCGAGCTGTATAAAGGGGAGAAGGAGGAGTTCACCCGTCTCCAAATGCGAGACGGGTTTTCCATGTATCACTACAAAAAAATACACTTCCGTGATGATACGTGTTTGTCACAGTAGGTCGCATTTTTTGTCATGCATGTACATCATGACAATTTTATGACAGAATCAAGATAGTCATACCTGTGCTATCGTAGAAGTGTTCCATGACATTACCAAAATTATCATCACGGAAGTGTCCACTTCCATGATGATAAATCGCGCGTCATAGAAGTGCTTTCGTCAAGGGTGACCGACACGCCGCATCCACCGTAACGGAACACCGTTAAGCTATCGGGTCAGGTTTTGGATCCGATAACCCGTTAACAGCCCCGACCAATGGGAAATTTCCACGTGTAAAATTCTTATTGGCTGGACGAAACACGTGTCAGCTCGTCAGTGGGTCAGATAGGTGCCTATGATATGTCGACACGTGCCACGGCCCACCACTGGCCCATTTAGCTTACAAAGCCGGCCCGTTTGACTTGGTCAAAAGTTAATGGGCTGGCCCATGAAAAGCTTGTTAATGGTCTCTTCGCAAATAGCCCATTTTACGGCCCGTTAACTCATGGCCCGTTTGGCCCTAATTGAAATCGGCCCAACAACATCATGTGGGCCATCGAATATAACACCAGCCCATTTCACTTTCGGCCCATGTATGGCCCAAGACGTCTTTCGGCCCATATGAGGCCTTCGTATCTTTCGACCCTTTACAGGCCCACGGTGACTCTAGCCCATAATGAACAGTAATTTTCTTTATACCCGTTAACGGCCCATGATTTACATGGGCCGTTTCCAGCCCGTGTTAGCTTTCGGCCTATTGACGGCCCATACGTTCTTGGGCTCCTTTTCAGCCCTCGATTACTCCCGTCCCGTTATTGGCATGTTCCCCTAATGGGCCAAATTCGGCCCATGGCAAGAGTCGGCTCGTTACTGGCCTGTTCCCCTAATGGGCCAAATTTGGCCCATGGCAAGAGTCGGTCCGTTACTGGCCTGTTACCCTAATGGGCCAAATTCGGCCCATGGCAAGAGTCGGCCCATCTCTGGCCTGTTAACCCGTTGCACCGTTTCCAGCCCGTCCTATATTCTGGCCCATTAACGACCCGTTATGCATGTGACAGAATTAAGCCTTTGCTGTCCTACGGCCTGTTAACGGCCTGTTACCGTGCTAGGCCGATACCAATTACACCTGATTATGGCCCATGTAGACCCATTTATCCGACGGCCTGAGGCCCACTTATTACAGGCCCATTTATCGATGGTACGTAGGAGACCCATGGATCCTACTGCCCGTATATGGTCCATGGTAGTTGCGGCCACTAGCAAACCAGGGAAAAAGAAGACTAGTAAATAAATAAGGCCGAAACTAACACTAGGCTATTAAGGCGATTTCACATATTACATCCACTCGGCATCAAAGATCGCCACCAGTGCAAATATAGGGAACACCCTACACTATACAAAAATGGCTTGCTGTTTTCTTTAGCCGGTGGCTGCACGTTAAGAATAAATTTTGTATTGCACCAAAACAAATTACAACTATATAACAAAAGGAAGGTTGTCATAAAACTTAACAGTCTAGCAGATAAATGCACCACCAGAAGTTCAGAAGCTCAGTTCATTTGACGTGACTATTACGTTTTCATGTTGTATTGTCCGATGGAGCACCATAACCCTCGCCTTCATTTCCCCTAGGCTCCTGACCAACATAGCGAATGTATGATAGTCTGGTTTCGAAACCATGCATATCTTGACGACATTGAGCCATTTTTCTCCTTGTTTCACAAAGGGTCTCTGTTAGGGAATGGACTTGTGTCTGCAGCGCAGATACAACATTGCTTTGAGCTTGCATATCTTGATCATGAGGAAGTTTGGACGATATTGCCTTAACAACCAACCCAGTATTACGCAGGAACGTGCTTTTGGTACTATTAGTGGACAGGTACTGACCCACTGCAGCAAGAGCTGACATTGCAGTTATAGTTGCCTCGCCACCTTCAGAAGGTGGCGGTTCCACCATTTTTTTCCATAGCTCGCTGAAAAGTTGAGGTTTTACATTAGTAGTACCAGAACAGAAGATATTAAGGAGGCAGCAAAACCAAGCAAAATAGCTTTGGTCTATATACAGAACTTATTCTGGTAAACCCATGTAAAATATTAGTTGTATTTTATTGCAAAGTACATAATAAAACCAGGTTCCAAACATATGACCATGTACCATCGCTAATGCATTGTCTATTTCTTCACATTGTATTGAGGGCTAAGGATAAAGAGATGAAGTTTATAATACGGTAAGCATAGTATGACATCATTCATAGCACAAAACAACTGAGAACAGACAAACAGGCAATTGTAACGTTGTGTGGGCAAGTCCAGCACGGAACTAGAT
This sequence comes from Triticum aestivum, assembly GCF_018294505.1. NCBI lineage: Eukaryota > Viridiplantae > Streptophyta > Magnoliopsida > Poales > Poaceae > Triticum > Triticum aestivum. The sequence goes on along the minus strand of NC_057806.1, from coordinate 37,310,598 downwards.
TACGGGTCAAGATCAAAGGAACATCACTCCTCTCTTTTAAACCTTGTAAGGTGCAATGATATGCTAAGACAATTGTGTATAAAATTGAAAATAGTAATAGACATTGGCTGCAAACCATGCAGTTCAAGGCACAAGTCAGAGTAAGTAGTAGTTAAAAGGCATGAGGATTAAGGACTTACAACATCGGCTTTGACTGGTGTATTCATGCCCTTCTTCTTGCTGGTGTGACAGTCCTTGAAGATTTCCACAACATTTGGTTCAGGTACTTTTTGGTCCTTGTGGGCTTTCCTCTGCATTTCGAACAAGTCAATATAGATCTGATAATATGGTATAGCGAAAAGAGTGAAACAGCAGCTAATTGCAAGGGCCTCGCAGTGTGCAATATAGCTACGAGATCCTGTCGTCTGTTGGAATTTCACTTTCGTACGGTTGGCCTTGTTCTTTGAACAGTTCACCTACAAGAAGATAGATTTGTGTGGCACATGCGTAAATAGGACTTCAACATGTGATCTGATCACATATATATATAATGTACCTGATACTTCGGATTAGACCAGTGTTTAACAAGGCCCCTCTAGTCTTCATCCGATATATTTTCCACTGGAGATGTGTGGGAAAGTTCACTATTAGCCTTGCCTGCAAAGTGAGTTTTCCTCAAGTTATACCGATACTGTCACAGAGCATACTTGAAAACATGGGTGCAAGCTTGTCTAGTTGCATCATCTTGGCTATCCAACTTGAACCTCATTTGTTGAAAATTATGGGAGTCTCATTATCAGCAACCTAGAAAGTATGGGACAGAGCAAGACGATATTACTAGTTTCCATACATAACCATACTTACAGATAAAGGGTCGAGGAAGGTGTTGAACTGGGTTTCGTCTTTGTCATTCCCGTACTGAATCCATGTTGGGAGGATACGTACATGGCACCTAACGGCAACCGCAGCCTCTGATACTAACTTGGCTGACTCTGTAGCATCACGTGACCTTTTTAAACCTTCCTCAAAATGAATCTCCATTCTTCCTCCTCTAGATTTAGTTAACGTATCGAGCATTATCCCTGATGTTTGTTTCCTCTTGCGCCTAGGTGCTAGTCCAACAACGAACATAGGAAGTGTTAGTGTACATCAAACTGTGAGACTACATATAAAGAAGCATGCAACTGTAACTTGACTCCAGCAACTACCTTCTTGTTGTTGAAGCTCGCAAGGTTCATCTGATATTGCCAACTTGTCTTGTGTCAAGAGTGCTTGGGAAGTAGTGTCAGGTGGCAAGGGAGCTTGGGAACGTGCTGCTAGCTCAGTTGACGCATGAGTAAGTCGTGCAGCTGGTAGTACTGTGGTAGGTGTTGCAAGAACTAGGGTTGTCTCTGCTTGTTTGGTGGCAGCTATTTGTTTCTGTTTGGCTTTTTTGCAACTCGTGTAGCATGGGATGCCGTGTTTGTAGAATTTTCCACTGGACTTTGACCTTCTATTGCACCATCAGTACCAGCAGAATCTACAGGATTCATCTACTCCTCATTCCCTGCCATTCTGTGTTTCTTCCTCTTTCTCTGTGCCATGTTAAGTCAAGCCAACAAGAAAAACCAATAACAATTTAGTTCATCAAAACAAATTGATGTGTGATGCAGACAAACTAAAATTTGATGTTAGACAACCAGATGATAGGAGGATGTAATATGTATGAAAAACAGGACGGAAGAGATAACCAGAAGTATGATGTGTAAACTAAGAAGAAGACATTTCACCAAATTAGAAGCAATACAATGCAAGGTAGACACCATATGAAAGATGCTACAAATATCGCTCTTCCATGTTAACAGTGTCTCATCATAAGTGGCGTTTAAACAAATGTGAAGCAGTACAAGAAATAAATCATATGCAAGATGCAAACAACATCACACTACCATGTTAAAGGTCTCTCGTCGTTAGTGCCATTCCATATTCACAGCATTGCATATTCACAGCTTATGATGTGTAAACTAAGGAGAAGGCATTTCAACAAATTAGAAGCAATGAAAGCTAGACACCATATGAAAGATGCAACGAATATCAGTCTACCAAGTTAAAACTGTCTCGTCATAAGTGCCATTTCAACAAATTAGTAGTACAAGCTAGAAAAGAATGTGAGATGTAACCTATATCACACTCCAAAGTCAAACGTGTCTTATGATAAGTGATTGTTGCAGGTTACACAACAGTAGTAATTTGATGTAAGAACATGGTGTGATAGACAGATATTGTATGTTCTAGAAACAGGAACACGTGTCTTATTCAAGTATAATGTGTAAAGTATGTAGGTGGAATTCAACAAAATTAGAAGCAATACAAGCTATACATCACACATAACATGCAACCACATATAACAGTGCCAAGTTAGAGGGAGCACCGGTGATGCTGCACTAGGGGAGACGTTCCCATCATAAACACAGCTTTGTTGAGTGTCTATGCATGTGTTGTCTTGGAAATCATCTTGGGGGTGTGGAGGAGTAGAAACTGTAGAGGCCCTCCATTCGGAAGGAGCACCTTTATCCGCCGCCTTGCTAACTTCCTTCCGCTTTATTGATTTTGAATTGTCAAGTAAAATTGACAAGAAAACGCAATAAAATTCTCTCTTCGGAACTCATTCATGCATGATACTGACAATCACTACTTTGATGTAAGGCAAACACATGATACCAGGATGGAATATGTACGAAAAACAGGACGGCATGGCATGTTCACAACTGTTTGTGTAAACTAAGCAGAAACCATTCCAGCAAATAAGAAGCAATGCAAGCTAGACACCACATGAAAGATGCAACCAATATGACACTGCCAAGTTAAAAGCGTCCCATCATAAATGGAATTTCAACAAATTAGAAGCAGCGCATGCTATCACTACAAAAAAAAATACACTTCCGTGATGATACATGTTTGTCACAGTAGGTCGATTTTTTTGTCATGCATGTACATCCATGACAAATTTATGACAGAATCAAGATAGTCATACCTGTGCTGTCGTAGAAGTGTTCCATGACATTACCAAAATTCTCATCACGGAAGTGTCCACTTCCATGACGATAAATCGCACGTCACAGAAGTGCTTTCTTCAAGGGTGACCGACACGTGGCATCCACCATAATGGAAAGCCGTTAAGCTATCGGGTCGGGTTTTGGATCCGATAACCCGTTAACAGCCCCGACCAATGGGGATTTTCCACGTGTAAAATCATCATTGGCTAGAGGAAACAAGTGTCGGCTCATCGTTGGGACAGATGTCATCCACTCATTGGATAGGAGGCGCCTATGATAGGTCGACATGTGGCACGGCCCAATAGTGTCCCATTCCAGTGAAAAGGGTCGGCCCAGTAAAAATTAGCAGGTCGGCCCATATAAGGCCTACTTGTGTCAGGTCCATTTAAGCCCACGGCCCATACGAAATGTGCCAATTCGGCCCGTTAAAGATTTGACACCATTGCAGCCCATCGTCAGTTCGAGCCCGTTAACAGCCCGCTATATATTTGGGCTCAATATCGGCCCGATGTGATTTCGGCCTGTTAACAGCCCATTTAATGGATGGGCCAATTTTTAGGAGGTACACCTTTCGGCCTTTTAGCGACCCATTTAAATGTTGGGCTAATTTCTGGCCCGATGTGTCTTTCAGCCTGTTGATGGCCCATAAATCTGATGGGCCATTTGTAGTCGGACCTGAGTTTCGGCCTTTTAGCGGCCCATTTAAGTGTTGGGCCAATTTCTGGCCCGGTGTCACTTTCAGCCTGTTGACGGCCGATAAATCAGTTGGGCCAATTGTAGTCGGACCTGAGTTTTGGCCTTTTAGCGACCCATTTAAGTGTTGGGCCAATTCCCGGCCCTGTGTGCCTTTCGGCCTGTTAACGGACCATAAATGAGTTGGGCCATTTGTAGTCGGACCTTAGTTTTGGGCTCTTAACGGCCCATGCCCTTCATGGTCCAATACGAGCCCGGTTCCTCTTTCGGCCTGCTAAAGGCCCACAACACAGTTGGGCCGTTTACAATACAACCTGACTTTCGGCCTCTTAGCGGCACATGCTCTTCATGGTCCAATACAAGCCCGCTGTCTCTTTCGGCCTGCTAAAGGCCTACCGTATAGTTGGGCCATATGTAGCCCAAACTTAGTAACAACCTCTTAACGGCCCGTGAAATAAATTGGGGCCACTTGTTGCCCGCCTTGGCCTGTTAACGACCCGGGAGGTAAGAGGGCCGACCATTAACTTTTGGCCTATTAACGTCCCATTAACTTAATGGGCCCACTAAAGTTTGTTCATGTCTTTAGGCCAAATTAGATAATTTGAGCCCATTACGACGAGCAAAGGTATGGCACACAGGGAATAACGTTGCACATCCAGAATATATTACAGGAATTACATCCACTGGGCAATCAAAGATTGATGCCTGTGCAAATAAATGAGCAGAACCTAACCATCTACAACGTCACAATCTGCAACCTCCGCACAGATGACGCCCATAAGCATGTGGGCAAGTTCTTGCTGCTTTGCCACATTGTCTCTGAAAACATTGATCAGTTGTTGTGTCGCACGACTCTGCACCTCTGATTAATCCACCATTTTCATCATTGCTTCAGCCATTAATTGGTTCACAAACATACATTTATTCCGTCGCATTCGACACAGAGGATACTGAACAGATTCAGATGGCGATTTTGGCAGGCTTGTATTATTGATAGTGGAGAGTGTCTTGAGCACTGCATCATAACATAAATTAGGACGGGAACCAAACAGATTAATCATGAGTTATTGCCATATTACCTGGCCAAGATTTACTGGAAAGAAACAATGGGGTTGCCTTGCTGTTTTCAGAGTTTGTCTTCTTATCTTCAGCAGCCTGCACAAAATTAACACACTAGCATTGCTATCATTGGCCAAGTCAGATAATAGGAAAGCAACATTGACACAACGAACGTTTGGGAAACTAGCCTACACCAAATTAACACAATATGGCACAACTATCATCAGCCAGGTAAGGTAATACAAAAGCAACATTGACACAATGAATGAATGGGCAACCAGAGAAGCACTACAATTCAGTAATGTGCGTGATATGAGATAGCACATTCATGCAGCTCAGTATGCAAAACTACCAGGCAGTTTTCCTTACAAAAATCAACATTGGCGCCTTTAACATTTTGCTACAACTAATTTTAGATCAGATAAAGGTTAGATTCAGGACGATTAACAAAATACATGCTGATGTAAAAATATAGTGATATACAACAGGTACTTACATCAGCACTGGAGCATAGAGAATTCCCACAAGATATTTTCCTCGAATACGATCCCAATGGAGGAAGTATTGTATCGTTTAACCTTATTTTCTAAAAGAGAGACGGGTAAGAAACATGTAGAAAATATGATCAGAATGCTATAAAATTTCATGATGCGAGGATACGCACACGCTTCTTAGAATGGAGTTGACATTCTTTTGCTGGACTAGAGCGGACTAGTTCTTTGGCCACTGGAATCTGCTTATTATCAGTGGGAGTTGGGTTTCTCTGTGCTGGAGCAGTATCTATGAAAAATGGAGTTGGTTTATTATCTCCTGGCGTTTGGATCTTTTGCATAGACCTGATTTGTAACCCTTCAGATTCTAACATAGCCGTCTTCCCCTTGCATGCCTTATATAGAAGAATGGTGCTTCAATTATAAAACATGCTATAGCAGAGATGGAATAGGTACTGAAGAATAGAAAGGCATGACATATTGACATGTATTCCCTCCATCCGAAAATAAATGGATGGGTCTAGGTGTATCTCAGTTCTAGATACATCCAGTTTTATCCATTTCTGCAACATGTAATCCGGGCGGAGGGAGTATGACGTAAGAGCTAGGAATACGACAGGACAACACAGTAAAAAAACACTGAAAACCCACTGCAAAACCAAAGTAATCAAACCCACTGATATGAGATGGTACACTCATGCCGCTCAGGATGCAAAACTACCAGCCAGTTTTCCTTACAAAAATCAACATTGTGGCATTTAATCATACATTTTGCTACAACTAAATTTAGATCAGATAAAGGTTGGATTCACACCGATTAACAAAATACATGCTGATGTAAAAATATAGTGATATACAACAGGTACTTACATCTGCATTGGAGTACAGAGAATCCCTGCAAGAATCTTTCCTCACAGACAATACCAGTGCAGAAATTCTTCTATCTGTTAAGCTTATTTTCTAAAAGAGAGATGGGTAAGAAACATGTAGAAAATATGATCAACATGCTATAAAATTTCATGATGCAAGGATACACACATGCTTCTTAGAATTGAGTTGACATATTTTTGCTGGACTGGAGCGGACTAGTTCTTTGGCCACTGGAATCTGCTTATTATCCGTAGGAGTTGGGTTTCTCTGTGCTGGAGCAGTATCTTTAAAAACTGGAGTTGGTTTATTATCTCCTGGCGGTTGGATCTTTTGCAAAGGCCTTGTTTGTAACCCTTCAGATTCTAACATAGTCGTCTTCCCCTTGCATGCCTTGTATAGAAGAATGGTGCTTTAATTATAAAACATGCGGCAGCAGAGAGATGGAATACGTACTGAAGAATAGAAAGGCATGACATATTGACATGTATTCCCTCCATCCAGAAAAAATGGATGGGTCTAGGCGTATTTCAGTTCTAGATACATCCTTTTTTATCCATTTCGGCAACATGGAATCCGGACGGAGGGAGTATGGTGTAAGAGCTAGGGATACGGCAGGACAACATAGCAAAAAAACACTAGTTGAATGTAAAACTGTATGCTAGCGGAATACATACAGAAATAACTAAGGCAACATACACGTGTATGATTGGGAAAATAAGATGGCATTGCAACAGAGCACTAGAACAACACTTTAATGTAAAAAAACATGGTATGGTAGATAGATGAAGTACAAACTGATGAATAACAATGCATAAGATATTCAGAAGCATGATGTCCAAATTATGCAGATGGCATTGCGATATAGTAGAATGACAGTACTTAAATTTGAAAACATGTCATCATGAATGGAATAGGTACTGAAAAATAGGAAGGCATGACATATTTACATGCATGATCAACATGCTAAGCACATGGCATTGTAAAAGAGTAGATACACTCCAGGACATTATATGCATGTTGTACCCATATCACAGGCCAAGTTAGAGCAAGGACCTTGTGGGGTGAAGAGGATTCATCATCTTTCTGCAAGTCTTCTGAAGAACTGCCTTTACATGTTCCATCATATTGGGTATCATTGACATCAAGTTTATTGGCCTTTACATTGCTCCGTGAGGTTCTTGTGGATATATCAGTGTGTGCAATTATATCTGACATGCATGTAAGACAACTAGTAGTTAGATTTATGTAATGAGTGCCTATAGGAGATGACATAAATAGTAGGACTGGGGTTAACTAGCAGCAACAGGTCTCATAAACTAAAGGGAGAACACAGATGAAAGCTATAGCATATGTATCGTTTGTACTCGAGATTAACTAGATGGCACACAAATGTATTAAAGAACAACAGAGGAAATACTAGAAGTGGTATAATACTATAATCACCAGCCTGTGGGATAGCATTGGCTGATGGATGATAACTATGGAACAGTGTTACCTAAAGAACAAGTATCTTAGCTGAACTATGGAACAATGTTAACTCCTAAACAAGACCCGTAAGAGATCAGCATGAATATACAGTGAAATGTGATGATCTATTTTCCATGCTTAGATGAATAACAAAGCCATAAATGTTGCACACAAGTAAGATGAGGGTACAACCTATCTGGCTGTCATCCATAGGAGTGAGCATCATGTGCTGACTTGTGGATGGCCCTGCAGTTGTTGTGGCTGTGCATGTCGGGCACGCGCATTCGATGCAGGGAACTGTTGAGTGGGGACTATAGCTCCCTTCTGGTGTATGCTTCCCTTGTTGGAGCAGCTGCGGTGAGTCGGAAGATGCAGATAACGCATAATGTTAAGAACGACATATCTCTTTGATCTGAAGAAATACACTAAGTGATCAACAGCAAGGTACGAGAGTGGTCACACGTCTGTTGACTGAAGACTAAATTGGGGTCACACGATTTTATTTTATTTTGGTACTGTCCAATCTACGCCGGATGGCTGGCCGTCTTGTGCCTCCCGACTGACACTGTTCGGAATCTTCCCCGAAGAGCCAGCGACCAACGGCATAGCAGCCTGCCTTAGCCGTCTGTGGCCCCGGCCAAAACCCCGCTCCCCGCCCCACCGCACTGCCGTGGTTGCGCCGCCCCCGGGCCAATCCACAAAGACTCCCCGTCATCCAGATCCGGTGGCGGCAGTACCTTCAACCCACCCAACTCTAAAAGATAGTCATCTAAGCGCTGCTTCCGCAGCAAACTTTGCGGCCCCGCACCCTTACGTTATACACCAGCCAACCGACAGCCAAGGAGCTCCGCCGCCTCGAGGGGTGCTGCTCCCCATTGCAAATCGATTGGCCCAGAATAAAAATTCAGACAACTGACGCCTAAATAGAGTGATTTGAGATGAGGGTGCGACCTATCTGGCGGCATGGTGAAGTAGGCAGGTCCAGCTGGCGAGTCGGTGAGGCCGGCGCGGTTGCGGTGGCGACCGGTGGCAGGGAAAGAGCGATGTCGCGACGGTCGACGGCTACTCCGAAGCAGCGCCAGGACTCTGGACGGATCCAAGTTGGAGCCGCTCCGGCGCCGTGAACAACGGCGGGGGTGAATCGGCTCCAGTATGGTTCACACGGCCGTCGTCGAGGCAGCACCAGCAGCACGGAGTAAGAGGCGCACGGCCCAGTGCACGACGGCAAATGGACAGCGTCTCCGGCATTAGGGAGGAGGGCGGCTGTGAAATTGCTGCGGTGGGGGCGCCATGGAGGTGGGGCTGAGGTTTCATAGCTCAGGAGAAGGGAGCTTCCCGGGGAGAAGGTGATTTGGCGCCCATGAGGTATGAATGGGGGCGGGCGGGGGAAATTGGGAGGGGAGTGGAACCATGTCTTATGGACACATTTGTCTGAAATGTGAGGGGGAGTTACAGTTCTACCCTTGCCTATAGGCTTCTCGGCTTGGGTCTGTGTACTGAGGGCTGGGGATAGTAGAGTAACTTTGCTTCTCTAGGCGGGAGCGATTTCGGGCGAGGAGGGCATGTTTTGAACTATAGTGGGCGCGAGCGATTTCAGGCGAGTAGAGCGTGTTTTGAAATAGTGGGCGCGAGCTATTTCGGGCGAGGAGAGCGTGTTTTACCGACCATGGTTTATGAATTATTCGGCACATGTCATTTTGGCCGAGGAGAAGGCGCGCTTGGATGAGGTTACGAACCTACCCTCGATGTACAACGGGCCAATTGATGCGTGTCCCACATAGGACGGTAATTTCGTGTCTCCCATTTATTTGCTCGGGCGAATTCCACTGAGTAGAGAGGATGTTTAATGGTTCGTTCAAATTTTGGGAGAACGAGCACCACGTCTACCTTACCAAGTCAATTCGGATCAAATTTTGAAATATTAGCTTGCCACTTCTTTTTTAGATGGAGAGATGATGCTCGGGAGTAATGTCTTTTTACATGCTCGTTGCTAGCGATTTAATATATGACAAATAGTTGACCCACTCAAAAACGCGAATCAAACCCAAAATGAAATATCTCGATTCAATGAAATAGCTCGTTCAGTAGGTCAAAATAGTGAACTAAATCCAAAATTGAACACCTCAATCGAGTAGCATGTTGTACAGTATTATAGTACTCCATGAACATGTTGAAAGTCAAATTAATGAACTTGTTTGATATACGCATATATCCGTTCATGTGTGGATTGCAGACAACATGTTCTCCAATTTAAATATTTGAATGCAAGTTTATATCGAAACATGGTTTATATCAGTCTTTGATGCATAAAACGCGACCTCCCCCTCTCCCGGACTCCTGTTCTCTCTCTCTCTCTCTCTCTCTCTCTCTCTCTCTCTCTCTCTCCCCCCCCGACAATCTTCAATTTTGTCGCACGCATCCGACACAAAAACCTTGTTCGTCCCTCTCCCTTTCTCTCCATCTCTCTCTCTCTCTCTCTCTCTCTCTCTCTCTCTCTCTCTCTCTTTGTGTGTGTGGGGGGGGGGTCTTTCTAGTTCGCATGCATATATACACCATCTATAGGTCTCTCTCGCACACTATGTATGATACTCTAGCTAGTCCAAGCTAGATATCTTGGGTGCACTCATCGTACGCACACAGATTCCTTGGCTCTTTGCCTATAACTCTCTCACGCACCACTATGTCATCTCGGAGCTCTTCCCCCCCTCTCTCAAACTCTCCATCCACCTGGGTCATACATACACATGCATATCTCACTCGCACTTGATAGGCCCATCTAAAACTCTATCTCTCCCCCTCGTTCTCTCTCCATCTCACACGCGCACACACACAATCTCATGCCCAGCTAGCCAAGTATGATGGTCTCTCGCTCAATTGTAGGCACACGTAGTCCCCCCTATATGTATATGACTAGCTAATCTCAGTCTCCATCACAAACATGTGCATGCTCTATCTCGGTTTCTCTCGGGGCATCTTTCTATCGTGCACGCACTCCTTCGATCTCCCACCCATATAGTCCCCTCACCATCTCGACAGGATCTCTCTATCACAAACACACCCTCCCTCCTCATGCGTCCATGCCATCCATGTGTCCCTCTCGAACTTTGTTCCTTGTTGGCCACACCTCTATTGGACATGTGCTACAGGGGTGTCTCTCTCCGTTGCAAACAATCATACACTAGCTATCTTCGTGTATCTCCTCACCTCGCTTTTCCATCTCGGAGATGCATGCGTGATATGTTCGCATAAGAAACAAAAAAACGCACTCTCTCTAATTTATTGTTTGTTGTCACTTTCTCTTTCACACACATACTCTTTTTGCACACTTACTCATTCTCCTTCACACGCACTTGATCTGTCTCGACTGAGGCACTCTCCTCGGTCCATAGCATATAGATTTATTGAAAAGTCAAACATCACAAAGTTTGACCATGTACGTGGAGAAAAAGAATTACATCTAGTATGGCAAACATATGCCATTAGATTCACCATGAGATGTAGTTTTGTATGATGTATCTTTGGTATTGTAGATATCAATAACATTTGCGTAAACCTGATCAAAGTTTCCAAAGTTTGACTTCTAAAAAATTTACATGCACTGCATTATCGAGCGGATGGAATATCTCTTTCCCCCTCTTAGCTATCTGACGCACCACTCAGCCTTATCAGGGCTCCTCAATCTCTCTCAAACTTTATTGGTCAGTTTGGTTCATGACCTGACCCTCATGCCTTGATGGCCGGTACTACCTGGTGTGGACGTGAGCTGTGAAATATTTCTGCCTGACCAGGCTTGTGTGGTGCTGAAGTGTTTGGTTCTTGCTTGGGCCAGGCAAAGCATCAATGTCCCATCAATCAATCCATGCATCAATTATTTAATGCTAATATCCATCCATGTTGCTGTTAGCCTCGTGGCTACACGACCAGGCACGACCAGGCGTTCGAAATCGGTCGCCTGGGCCAGGCTACTTGCAGTGTCTGGAGTTCAGCCAGGCTAATTAAAGTGCAAGGGAACCCAGGCCAGGCGGGCTTTCTTTTTCACAGGGTAGCAACCAAACAAGCGTGCATGAAATCCAACCACAACCCCAGGCCAGGCAAAAGATGCTCAGGACGCAAGCCAAACTGGCCTTATATCTCCCTGGTTCACACATACACATGTCTCGCTATACATATAGACCCATCCAACACTCTCCACCCTTGTTCTCTCTCCATGTGACACGCACCCCCATAAGTACCATAATCCCTCAATCCATCATAGGCGCAAGCACTCCCCCCTCCTAAGTATGATTATCTCTTACTAGCCAACAGGAACACACATATTGTCTCCTTCAATCCATACGTCTATCTCGATATCTCTCGGGGCATCTTCTATCGCGCACACACCTTGTCACTAGATCTCCCACCCATGTAGTCCCATCACGATCTCCAGGGGATCTCTCTATGACAAACATACACTCTCTCCTCCCCATGTCTGTATTTTCTCCGTACGTCTCTCTCGACCTCTCTCCCTTGTTTGTCAGACCCCTCTTGGCCACGTGCTAGGGGTCTTGCTCTCTCGGTTACAAACAACCACACACTATCTCCTCACCTTGCCTCCGTTGTCGAAGATGCATGTGTGATAGTTTGCATAAGACACACACGTTTTTTCTCTACTTTTATCGTGTGTTGTCCATGTCTCTTTCACACACGCACACACACTTTTTTCACTCTCTCTCTCTCTCTCTCTGTCTCTTGTTAGGGACTCTGTCACGTCCATAAGCATATGGATGTTTTGAAAAGTCAAACCTCAGAAACGTTTGACCAGGTATATGTGGAGAAAAACATTTATATCTGGAACGATCATTAGATTCATCACAACATGTACTTACTTCATACTATCATTTATCTTTGATATTGTAGATATAAGTAATTTCTTTATAAACTTGGTCAAAGTTTCAAAAGTTTGACTTAAAAAAATGTTGGAACTACATTATCGAACGGAGGGAGTTGTCGGATTTCGGGTTTCGGCAGACCCTTGAGGTTCGAACACTGGGGTGCGCGTGGAGATCTCTCCCCTACCGGTCTACGTCCAATCTCCTCGCATGATCTAAGCTGGAAACAACTAACAACACAAGGGACACGAGGTTTATACTGGTTCGGGCCACCGTTGTGGTGTAATACCCTACTCCAGTGTGTGGCATGGTGGATTGCCTCAGGGGCTGATGATGAACAGTACAAAGGGAGAACAGCCTCGCGAGAGGTGTTCTTGAGCTGGTGCGATGAACTGCTAGGGTGAGTTCAGTCACCTCTCTCTCTCTCTCTGCTAGGGTTCTATCAGATTTCTTGCTGTCCCTCTACTTTGTGGTGGCTAGCTCTATTTATAGAGGCCCTGGGCCTCTCCCCAAATAATGAGCGGGAAGGGCGCCAACAATTGGCCGTTTTGAAGGGGAACATCTGGTACAAGTTATCCTGACCAAAGGTGGTCTTCGGTTGCCAAAAGTACTGGAGATGAAGCCATCTTGGGCTCCACGGTGACCTCCGTCCTACCGCTCTGCTGGTCTTGGTCTCGTTGCACCAGAATGGCAACCTTTGCTTGATGCCTTTGCCTGTGCTTGCCCCCTTTGCACCAAAGAGGAAACAAGGACACTGCGCAGACCGGCGCCCGCCTGGCACCCGCCTGGACTCGATCGTCATGGCTTGCGTCATGGGTTCCTCGCGAGGTATCCCCGCCTTGATCTCCCCGCCTCCTCGCGTGCCTTCCTGAAGAGGTTGTCTTTGAGGAAACTTCCGGTCGTCTGCCCCGCGAGGCTTGGCCACTCGCGAGGGTCTTGAGCTTGAGTTGATGAAGATGGGCCACACTCGGCCCCCACTTGAGCCACGCCGCAGGCCGCAGGCAGGCAAGTCTGGGGACCCCCATTCCCAGAACGTCGACAGTAGCCCCCGGGCCCAAGGCGCGCCCGGGCTGGGCCTAGCAGGGAAGCGAAGGGGCAAGCGCGAAGCGCCATGGGCCCCAACAGCCTACGGCCTTGGGCGCCGCGTGGCGATTGATTGGACGTGGGCGTATGCGCTTCCCCATGACGCCTTGTTGCGCTCCCGGCTAAGCAGACCTGTAGTTGCACACGGTTGTTCCTCCTTTCCGCTGCTTGCTTGACTCCTACCTTTCCTTCTGCTTTGTGCTCCAGCCTCCACCGCCAATCCGGCTCGAGTTCTTCCTTCTCTTCACCGCCATGGCGCCGACGAAGAAAGGAAGGGGAAACAAGCCCGCGCCTTCGCCTCGCACACCCCCGGCGGCGACCCCCACTGTCGCCAGGTCGATCATACTCAATCCAGAAGCTCTGGACAAGGTCCGCTCCGCCCTTGCAACTATCTTCAACAAGTGCGGCAGGACCACGACCTGGCCTACGTCCCATGCCTCCCTTGATAGGATCGTCACGGAGGTCTGATTCTTCGCCGATGCCCTATGGGCGGGTCTGGTTTCCCCCTTTTCCGCCTTCTTCAATGCGGTGCTCTCCCATTATCAGATCCACATGATGCACCTCGGGCCGGAGTCCATTACTCTTCTGGTTGTCTTTGCTTTTGTTTGCAAGGCAATGATAGGCATTCCTGCCTCCATGGCCCTGTTGCGCCACTTCTTTTCCTTGCGCCTAAGCAATCCCACTCAGTGCTCAGGGTGTGTGAGCTTCCTTGTTGTGCCAGAGACGGCCACTTCAGGGATTGACTTCTTACTTCCTCCTTCTGAAGCCAGGTTCAGGGAGCGGTGGTTGTATGTGGACATTGGAGTGCCCAACCCTTTGCTCTCGCACCCGACCTCGCCTGTTGTTCCTCACGCGGGTTGGGGCCATGAGGTGCTCGCGAGCCCCCGGCTCGCCTTCGTCTGGCGCCGCTTCCAGAGCTTGAGGGTGCTCAACGTCACAGCGCCCAAGGTGGTGAAGGAGTTCCTCCAATGTCGCATTGCTCCTCTTCAGCGCCACTCTCGCCGGATGTGGGACTTTACGGGGCATAGAGACCACATGCGGCTTCAGGAGAAGGACTTGGCGCCCGAAGTGCTGCGGACGACGCTCAGGGTCTTGGCTGGCGATCCTTCCCCAGGCAACCTTCAGAGTAATGGTGTCCTCTTGTATCTTTGCTCCGGCAGGGCCGATTTTGTGAGGCAGATGCCCAGCTTCGACGAGTGGGGGCTGCGCCCGGCTGGCTGCATGGGGGCCCACGAGAACACAGCCGCCGCGGTGGCCTCCCCTGCATCCCACAGCGGTCCTTCTTCGGTCGACAGGGCGGGGAGATGAGGACTGGCAAGAGTTGATGCGCCCGATGCCGAGGTGCCGATGCCGCGAGAAGCCTCGAATGGGGCGTCTCCCGAAGCCCGCCCTGGAGCGGCGGCAGGTGCGGAGTCGCGACCTATGGTTCATGAGGCCGGGACTCCCGAGCCCCCAGCCGTTCCTCATGAGGTAATGCCTGACGGCGCCCCCCAGGCTGACTCCTCCGGTGCTGATCATCTTGACACTTCTTCCGCACCAGAGGCCGACCCCTGCGTCGAGCGCTTAGGTCGGTTCCGCGTAGACTTCAAGGCCCTCCGCAAGAGGAAGGAGGCCTCGAGTGGCATAGACCATCCCTGCCGCTTGTTCAAGCACAGGAAGTACTTTGCCATGGGCGAGTAAGTCTTCTTGTTTTTCTGCTCATTTACCTTGCCATCCCTGCGACTGACTGTGGCTCTTTCAGGCCCTGCCCTACGGAACCTGCTGAGTCTGCTCGGGAGCCATCCCTCCAAGCTTCGCCTTCTCCGCTGGCCCTGGGCTCGCCGAGCTCGAGCGGTACCCCTGCTGCCAGACCAGTAGATGGAGTGGCCCGTTCCATAGGGCGCATCGAGCCTGCGCTCCCGCTGTCCTTTCTTCATGAGTCCTCTTGGGGCACATCCAACTTGCCCCGCATTCCTCCTCTAATCATAGATGGTGAATGGCTGAGGTCTATCTTTGGCTCCTCCTCCGTCGGTGGACCGACGCTAGGCCGGGTTCCCAGAGAGGTCCGTTCGGCGACGGCCATGGCACCAGCCCCCAGCCCCATGCCGGGAGGGGGTCTGCCACCTCGGGGCCCTCCGCATGCTTCGGGGGAAGAGGATGATGCGGAAGACGTGCTCAGGTGTGCTCGGGAGCGACGCGCCCTTCGCGAAGAGTTCTTCCAGAGGGCGGCGGATGCGGTGAGCCAAATCGGGGCAGAGATTGCTGACGAGGATGCGTGCCTCGAGGCCGAGGGTTTGCGCCATGCTGAGGAGAGGCGCAAAGTAAAGGTAGCCATCGCCCTCGCGCGTCACCAACATGATCTCGAGAACGCGAAGGCTGAAGCGTCGCTGGCAGCTTCGTGGGAGGCCTGCTCCCAGGCCGTCGAGGAGGCTTGGGAAGCAGACCAACAGTGCAAGGATGTGGAGGAGCGTGCGTGGGAGCTCCTGGCCTGGGGCAACTCCCAGGAGCAGCAAGTGGAACTGCACCGGGCGGCCCTTGAGTCGATGGAGGGGGCCCCTGTTGATCGGGCGGAGCTTCTGAAGCGCGAGGAGGCGCTGACGTTGGAGGCCATCGAGCGCAACCTTGACCTTGAGCGGCTGGAGACGAGGGAGCGCCTGGTGGCCCGGGCAGAGGATGACGTTGCCGAGCGCGAAGCCCGGGCCTAGGAAGAAGTCGATCGCTGCGTGGCGGCAGCTCGCTCGGCCTTCGATGCGAATACAAGACGAGGTTGGGGCTGATCAAGGCCGAGGCTGAGGGTAGGATTGTAGCCCTCGGGGCCAAACTAGCCGAAGTGATGCGGCGTGCGGGCTCCTTCGCAGCCGCCCTCAGCGCAGCTCAGGTGGAGCTGTCCTCCTCCCGGGCCGAGCAGCTTCTTCTCCAGCAGAGGGTTGATGACACCGAGGCCGTCGCGCGGCGAAATGAGGACGAGATTCGTCGGCGGCGGGTTCTGGAGCGTGAGCATGCCCCCATGCTCCAAACGCTCAGAGAAAGGGCCAACACAGCCTTGGGCAACATCTGTGAGGCTGCCACCAAGGAGCCACACGAGGTTAACTACGCCGGCAACCTCCAATTTTTCACCGATGTGGTGACGCTTCTGGAGAACCGCTCCGAGAGGTCCTGTTGGCTTGTCGAAGACAGGAGCCGAGCCTTGCTCGGGCATGCATTCTCCCGCGTCTTCAGCTATCTGCTCAACAGGGGCCCTCGCTTTGACTTCGACGCTGCCATCGCACCTATGCCCACAGTCGTCCGAGGTGCCCTGGTGCAATGGGTGGAGGGCAGAGTGGACGCCCTCGTCAGGGCCTTTGCGTCTGATGATGATGGTGTGGTCGTGGCCGCCAACGAAGGCGGTGTTGTGGACGAGCCTAGCACTGATGGAAATGCTGGCAGTGGTGGCGGCAACGTCAACGACGCCAGCGGTGCCTCCGAGGATGCCCGAGAAGATGCGGTGAGTGATATGTCCGACTGACCGCATGTCACTGCCGTTTATCCTGCACGAAGAAGGTTCGGGCTTGGCCCTGAAGAATGTAAGAGAATTTTGGGAGGGGTAGCCCCTCATGTAAAGGTTTGCAATTAGTACCCTGGTAAATATAATGTTGCGTGTGGACTTAGCAGCTGGCCTGGTGATGAGTCAGCCGACTTGTGTACCTTCCGACCCTGACGAGTCCTGAGCGGGCCTGCAGGGGCCATCATACCTCGGCTGTCGCCTGATTGACTTGTATATTCTGCGACGAGGACCTCCGGAGAGGGTGCGGCAACAGCGGTCCCGGTTGTAAAACGTGCCTGGCCCGGCCTGGCTCGCGAGGGGCTCGCGAGGGGGGCAGGCGACGCTAACTTTGGACGCAAAGCCGAAACCAGAACGCGAGAGATTGCTCGAACAAGACTAAACACCCCTTCCCCGAACACACGCAAGCATCGAGCTCGAATCCAACTTAAATCCAAATCGAAGAACTTGTCAACAAGAAAAGGCAAAAGCAAAAGGCTGCGTCCGGCACCTAGTCTAGTCTTCGACGTCTTCTCACCAGCGCGGAGCTAAGTGCTGCCACTGGGCGTGGGCGGGAGCCCCCGAGGCCCAAGGGCGGCTCACCGGAGACTCCGAGGTGTGTACAGCCCCACTCATTATTACGTGAGAGTGTCACGGGTGGTGAGCTTCATAGGTAGCGGGCCTTCTTCACAGGTGCTGGCCTTGCTTCATATCGCCAGACGAGGGCCCCGCCTTGCGCCACACTCTGCCGCCATCGACGGCGACCGGAAACCAGGACGACGCCAATGAGGCAGAGTGGTCGCCAGCGGTTCCCCCAACGACCACGGGTCCTCTGCTGGGGGCAGGCCCTGGGGCACCTCCCCGGCAGAGGGCCTACCTCCTGAGTACACCTTGCTCCGACCGCCGTGGTGACGAACCCGAATCTTGGCCCCTCTCCTGCAGCCCCCTGCTTCTGGGGCCTCCGCCTCGCGGGCCTCATCGTAGCACCCCGTATGCCACGCAGTCTGGCTTGGAGCGCCGCCTTGGGGGTGATGGCACAGTGGTCTGCCGAGGCCAAGGGCCGCGGCGGGCACCTCTTCGCTGGCCTGAGAAGAGGCCGGCGTGACTTGTTGCCCGGCGCCGGCGGAGGTGTTGACGTTGAACGGGCCCTGGAGTCTGCTGGAAGTTGCGTGTGCACGAAAGAAGCCGCCATACGGCCCGCCTTAGGTCTGGGGGGCAGCTGGATGCAGAAAGGAGGTGTCCCTAAGGCGGCGGCGTCCAAGAGCTCAGCTACTCGCTCCAACAACACGTCGCGGCTGCCCTCCAGCAGCCGGCACTGTAGCAGCTCTCGGGCCACCGTGAGTGCGGCCCTGGAATTCGCTTGCTCCCGTCGGGTGTACGGTGCCATGGCCACGACGTGGCTTGAGGCCCTTGCTGCGGCCCGCACCTGCCGTGGCACGAGGGCAGGCGGCGTCTGGCCGCGTCGCCCGCGCCCTGCAGCGCCCTGCGGAGTGTGGGCTGCCTGAGGCGCAAGGTTGAGGCCACCCTGGGCTGGCGCCATGGCATGGGCGGGCCATGCTGCCCAACGGTCGGTGTTGGAAGCTGGGTCACTCGTCATCTGAATGGCAAGGTGATGGAACGCGATGCAGAGGAAGAAGGATTCCGGCGCACCCCTACCTGGCGCGCCAAATGTCGGATTTCGGGTTCCGGCAGACCCTCGAGGTTCCAACACTGGGGTGCGCGCGGAGATCTCTCCCCTACCGATCTACGTCCAATCTCCTCGCGTGATCTAAGCTGGAAACAACGAACAACACAAGGGACACGGGGTTTATACTGGTTCGGGCCACCGTTGTGGTGTAATACCCTACTCCAGTGTGTGGCATGGTGGATTGCCTCAGGGGCTGATGATGAATAGTAAAAAGCGAGAACAGCCTCGCGAGAGGTGTTCTTGAGCTGGTGCGATGAACTGCTAGGGTGAGTTCAGTCGCCTCTCTCTCTCTGTCTGCTAGGGTTCTATCAGATTTCTCGCTGTCCCTCTACTTTGTGGTGGCTAGCTCTATTTATAGAGGCCCTGGGCCTCTCCCCAAATAATGAGAGGGAAGGGCGCCAACAATTGGCCGTTTCGAAGGGGAACATTTGGTACAAGTTATCCTAACCAAAGGTGGTCTTCGTCTGCCAAAAGTACTGGCGATGACGCCGTCTTGGGCTCCACGGTGACCTCTGTCCTGCCGCTCTACTGGTCTTGGTCTCATTGCACCAGAATGGAAACCTTTGCTTGATGCCTTTGCCTATGCTTGCCCCCTTTGCACCAAAGAGGAAACAAGGACACTGCGCAGACCGGCGCCCGCCTGGCACCCGCCCGGCCTCGATCATCATGGCTTGCTTCACGGGTTCCTCGCGAGGTATCCCTGCCTTGATCTCTCTGCCTCCTCCCGAGCCTTCCTGAAGAGGATGTCTTTGAGGAAACTGTCGATCGTCCGCCCCGCGAGGCTTGGCCCCTCGCGAGGGTCTTGAGCTTGACTTGATGAAGATGGGCCGCGCTGGGCCCCCACTTGAGCCACGCCGCAGGCAGGCAAGTCTGGGGACCCCCGTTCCCAGAACGCCGACAGGAGTAGCTCTTTCTCTCTCTCTCTCTCTCTCTCTCTGCTATCTCTCACGGGCCTCCCCTCTCACTCGAACTCTCTATACCGACGGATTATACGCTCACTGTGTCAGCGTATAGCTCCGTATATTGTTTAGTTGACTGGTCAACCAATCCACATGCTGCCTTGTCAGCTCGTGTTCTGTATCTTCATGTGCTGGCCCATGTGGTAGTGGGTGAAAATAACTAAACTAGAGGCCCATCTGACACGCGGTGAAGTAAACAAAGTTGAAACCACTCGGGGTAGCACCCCGCACGCTAGTAAATTGAGGGCGCATTAAGGACAAACTTCTTGCACGCGAAGGACGCACTCGCACACAATTCACCACTGTGCGGCGGCATGCACAGAAGGATGCACTCGCGCACACCTAGCACACAACACACACCAGCACACGTGTACACATCTAGGAGTAGAAGGCCGTGGAAAAATCTGGCGCGATGGCCGCTGCCGGAGCCATCCACCCCAATCTTGGTGTTTCGTGCAATGCACGGGCATCTACGCATGGGAAATTATGTCGAACAGGGCTAGTTGTAAGCAGGCTTGCTCTACAGCCATGATGATAGTGACCGCAGACGGTGAGGCTGACTATGGTATGCCGAACACGGTGCCTATACTCAGGTGTCATCTCCGGTGCAGGGTCTTGTCACTTCACTGTGAGGAGCAGCACGTAATAATTTGACCAACGGGTAGTACAGTGCTAGTACTCATACTACTACATTGGTAGTACTACTACTAGTACTAGTAGCACCACCGTCTAGATTTAGGAGTACTACCACGTCCACCGGCACCAAGGAACGTCTCCAGGTAGTATTGCTTGAGGCCGCCAGGGTGAGGGGCCGCTTGGACGACAGCTTCGTCTCCTTGTTTGACGAGGTCCTCGTCGGTCGACAAGTTCACCGTCGTCAAGAAGCTTGCGGACGACTTTGACGTAAGCCTCCAGCTGACGCGCCCAGGCTCTGCAATGCCCGCCACCCTCAAGGGCCACTATGGTAACAACCTCTTCAACGCACTGGTGGCCTTCCGACTGCCCGCCGTCGCGCCGGAGAATGTCCACCTCGAGGTCGCGCTCGCCGCGCAGTGGCTGGCGCAGCAAGACACCATCGACATAATCACCCATGTCTACGCGCAAATCGTCCACAAGGACTACTACATGCAAGAGGAGGAGGATAGGACGCTGGCCTTCTTGGAGCACAGGGCAACCTTGGAGGGCACTGTTCAGAAACACGTTGAGCTCGCCTCCAACGCCGCTGCTCCTCACACGTCGGTTGGTGACCCGGCGCACTAGGGCGTGAGGATGTCGTTGAACGTTGATGGATCCGTATGTATTTTTATCTTTCCGTCAAATCCATGTAGTAGTATATGATACTACAGTAATTATCTTGTCGAATGGCTGAGAAAACAGGAGGGATAAGAGATGGTTCACTACTAGGAAAAGGCCTACTAATGGCGCACCAGTTTTGCCTACTAATGGCGCATCACTGGTGCGCCATTAGTAGCACACCACTAGTATTTTTTACTAATGGCGCACCACAGGTGCGCCACTAGTATCTGGTATACTAATGGCGCACCACCCAGTGCGCCATTAGTATATAACACCATGCGCCATTAGTGTGCCTCCCAGGGGCCATATTTAACCATGTGCTTTGGCACACTAATGGTGCATTGCGGATGGATGCGCCATTAGTATACTTGGCATACTAATGGTGCACTCTGTAGTGATGCGCCATTAGTATGAATATTAGGTTTTATTTTTTTTACTTTTCTGATTTTTGCACATGTTACAAAATATATTATTTGACAGAATATAGACAGTAGCACACAGCAACAGCAGATTCATCGAATACAATAGAAGATTAGTCTCCGAATACAATTCATCATATTAGTCTCCAAATTCAAAACACCGAACAAAGATAAAACATTACAAGTCTCGAGACCGCAAGTATCGAGTTTGTCGGAAGTAATACTAATCCTAACAAGTCCTACTAATCATCATCATATAACATCTACCCATTATTCATAACAAGTCATACGATCATCATCTTGATAGTCATCGAACCAACCCTACTTAATTGTTCTTAGCACATGATCATCAGTATTAGGTAGGACCTAAATACCCTATTTAAGCTAAAATAGCATAAAACAATATAGACCCTGACTCTCCATTATGGAGAATGGAGAACATCCTGTCTCCAATTCTTGTGCTTCACTTCCTTTTACTTCCAAGAAGCTCCTTATGACTGTCCATACATTTTTTCCATACTTTGATTTTCATTTCTCCACTTCTTTTAGAAATCTCGTATGGACAGTTGAGATTCGTAGGACGACCTGGCTGTATGTTCAAAACATTAACACTACCTTTCAGATACATCATATGAGGCACACAATTCTCTGGGATTATCTGTTGAAAAACATAGTAATAACTTCATAGTTAGCAATGATGTACTAGTTTTAGAAGTATGCAAAATATGCACGGATGTCATAATAGTAAAAAATTTACCAGGGTATCTCCATGGTAGTTACCATAGTTGAACACATGCACTAGTGGCACGTATTTACCATAATGTTGAGGAGTTTGATTGTGGATAGTGTAATTCTCAATGTCAGTACAAAATCCGACCAGATGATTTTTCTCCTTGTAAGTTGTTAATTCGGAGCCATCGGTGTAGTGGGTTTTGTCTACCATCTCCCGCACATTCTTTGAACAATAAAAATAAGCTGTCAATGGAAATAAGCTGTCAACTATTTTGAAATAAACAATATAAATTAGCTAATAACTATGTTTGAGAAACTCACATAGCAGTAGAACTGGAGGCGTATCAACAAGGACCCAAATGTCCATATTGTCTTGGTTGATGTCAGGATTACCAAGATCCATGGTGACAAGCATACCCTCATCAAAACCATACATCTTGCAAAATGCTTCCCAATTTTTGCAACCAAAATGGGTTACGCTCTCAGAATTATATAGATTTACTTCAAAGTCCACATCGTGATGAGTCCTTAGGTGAATTTTCTTTGTTTCAGAAATTTCATGGTCTTCAAAATCCATCCTCTCCAAGACATAACGTCTTGCATGCCATGGGATAAGCTATACTCGAATTGTAAAAGATGAAAATTACACGTTGAAATAGTTGAAGTCATGCTTAATTATGAAAATAACACTTGTCGCCGTTGTGTACCGTTTCAACTTTGAAGGTCTCCTCGAGCTTAATGCTGAAGCGCCGATCATCGTCCAGGTGAGGCATGTTGCACAGACCTCGATCGTCGTGGCACCAGTCGCACTCCGCCAGGAGACTTTCGTCGTCCAATGATGATGACGACATATCCTACGTTCATAATTCAAAACTACATCATTTAGGGTTTGTCGACACCGAGGCATCCTAAAAGCTAAGCTTTTACATTTAGGGTTTGTCGATGCTGAGGCACCCTAAAAGCCTAAGCTTTCATCATTTAGGTTCTTATCGACACCGAGGCACCCTAAAAGCCAAGGTTTTATCATTTAGGGTTTGTCAACATCGAGGCACCCTAAAAGCCTAAGCTTTCATCATTTAGATTTTGTCGATGCCGAGGCATCCTAAAAGCCTAAGCGTACATCATTTAGGTTCTCATCGACACCGAGGCACCCTATAGAAGCCAAGTTAAGTTTTCATCATTTAGGGTTTATCGATGCCGAGGCACCCTAGGTTGGGCCTAATCACTTGGCTCTATTTCCACCTATGTTGGGTTTATCATCTAGGGTTTATCGATGCTAACGAGAATTCTAAGTTGGGCCTAATCACTTGGCTCTATTGCCACCTATGGTTTAATGCAGCAAGAATGGCGGGGCAGTTGATCCTACTTAACTAAGTACTAAGATACCCCGGCCCATGCATTAGTCGCAAGTACCCCATATGTCCTATTTTTAGCAAAGTCATGCTAAAATTCACGGAAAATTTCGGCATGACCTTTGCTGAAAATAGGACATATGGAGTACCCGAATTTGCTGGAACAGAAGTTAATCGACATTCCGGCAAACTCAAGGGCCTCTCGGGGTACAGCGGCAACATCACAAGTTGACAAAATTCCCAAGTAGTACAGGAGCAGCATCACAAGTAGTACCAATGAACATATAGTCCAGCAACTTGAAAAAGCTGAAGTTCTCAGCATGAAGTAAACAGGAGTATCCAGAATAGTTATTTTCTTGATCTCAAGTTTGATATATATGATAGTGATAGATGTAAGGAGCAAAACAATGCCAAAGCCACAACCTCAAATCAGGAAAAAAATAAAAACACAAACTACAAATTGATGCGATCTAAATATACTTTTCCCTTACAACAAAATAGCACTGTGATTTACAACGTAATACTCCAAGCTGAGCTGAATATTTTCAAAGGTAGGACTATTTAGTTCATGAAACATAACATAAAATTTTGTTTCCTCTTGTTCAGTAATAATTAGTTTTTTTAATGAATAACAATGGCATTTGATTTTTGCTGGTTTATTCAGAAACAACAGATCCCCAAGTCAAAAAACCAGAATCCTGGAACACTTCAGGAGCACTTGAATTTCAAATTCTGTTGGTTTCTGTTGTTTATATTTAAATAAACAGCACAACTTCAGTAACATGGAACTAAGAGCAGAATAGTTATTTGGGGCACTAGCTAGCCAGACACCACCAATTATCAAACTTAGTTGTTAGCTGAATATTCCAAAGCAGACTTAGGTACAGATGTCACCCATACTACCTTGGATGGAACAGTCAATGCAATCTACTAGGACAGTAATAAGGCATGCATTTACAAGTTTAAGAAAAGTCTATAGATCTTGCTTCAGTTAATCTGCAAGGAAGCCTATAGATCTTGCTCGAATGCAGTAGCAAACTGAAGAGGAAAAACTGAAGATTACTATGAATAACAATGTACAGTAGCAAACTCAAACTGAATCCAGTAACCATCTGAATTTACAGTAGATTTTCTAC
The DNA here is from genome assembly GCF_018294505.1 of Triticum aestivum. Classification (NCBI taxonomy): domain Eukaryota; kingdom Viridiplantae; phylum Streptophyta; class Magnoliopsida; order Poales; family Poaceae; genus Triticum; species Triticum aestivum. The sequence goes on along the minus strand of NC_057806.1, from coordinate 37,285,973 downwards.
TCCAAGTTCAAGCCCAAACATCTGAATTACTTTAGCTAAGACTGTACATTTCTGAACTTGTTTCAATTGTTGAACATGTTTCAATTGGAAACCTCGACGGTGCACCAGATGGAAGAGGAGAGCAGCAGGGGGAGAGGGGAAGCTCACCGGGTGGCACAAGGAGGCCAGCGAGAGCTTAGTAGCAGCAGAGGGTGGTGGTGCCTTAGGAGGAAGACGAGGGCGATGTAGCGGAGACGAGCTCGAGGTCGGAGTCGGGGAGGACGAAGCGGAGCTCGTGGACTTGCCGCCGAGGTGTAGGGACGGCGATGGCCGCCGCTAACACGGCGACGAGGCTCGGGATCTGGCGGAGAAGGCGAGCGGGGGAGAGGGCGAGAGGGCGAGCACAGTGGCGCGGCTATGGCGTCGGCCGGGCGGCGGAAGGAGGCGGCGCGTGTGAGGGTGTGGCGAGGGGGGGTCGAAGTGGATCTGGCAGGGGAGGAACGAAGGGATTGGTCGAATTGGCAATGGCGCACCCCAGAGCGGTGCGCCATAAGTAATCTTTTTTTATAGCAATGGCGCACCACCCAGAGGTGCGCCATAAGTAACTTTTTTGCATAAGTAATTTATTATTATTATTTTGTTGCATCTATAATTTTTTAGAAAATGAATATGAATATGAAACGGTAATATTTTTTTTATAAAAACAGTAATATTTTTTAAAAAATATCATCAAATTTGTTATTTGAAAATATTTATGAATCGAAAAAATATCATCAAATTTATTATTTGAAAATATCATCAAATTTGTTATTTGAAAATTTAAACAAATTTGTTTTTTGGATTTTTAGTTGCATTCATTTGTGACGGTGGAGCAGGGGAGGGTGCGGGGGGTCGGTGGCGGCGGTGGAGCGGGGGAGGGTGCGGGGGGTCGGCGGCGGCGGTGGAGCGGGGGAAGGTGCGGTGGGTCGTCGGCGGCTGTGGAGCGGGGGAGGGTGCGGGGGGTCGTTGGCGGCGGCGTGGGTCGAGGCAGCGGGGGGAATTAGCTAGGGGGCGAGGGAGAGGGATGAAGGGGATCTGGCGAGAGGGAGGGAATTAGCTAGGGGGAATCTTACTAATGGCTCACCTGTGGCCGGTGCGCCATTAGTAATCTTTTTTTACATAGCAATGGCGCACCACGCAGAGGTGCGCCATTAGTAATCTTTTTTTACATAGAAATGGCGCACCAGGCAGAGGTGCGCCATTAGTAATCTTTTTTATATATATAGCAATGGCGCACTAGCCAGAGCTGCGCCATAAGTATTTTTTTTGTTGCATGTAATAATTTTTTAGAAAATGAATATGAATATGAAACAGTAATATTTTTTTTATAAAACAGTAATAATTGTTGTTTAACAACAATTGTAGTATACACTTTTTTATTATTATTTTTTAAAAATGAAGAGGGGAGAGGAGGCGCGGGTGGGATCGAGATCGAGATGGAGGGGGATCGAGATCGAGTGTCCTCATGAATATTCAATATTTTATCATATTGAATATGAAAAAATATCATCAAATTTGAAAAAATATTCATGAATTCAGAAAGTGCCCATGAAATTTAAAAATATTCATGATATCAAAAAGTGCCCATGAAATTTAAAAATATTCATGATATCAAAATATATACTAATGGCGCACTTCTACAGGGTGCGCCATTAGTAATTTAAACTAGTAATGGCGCACTGTGAGGCGGTGCGCCATTAGTAGTTTTGCAAAAAAAAGAATAAAAAAATTTAGTACTGGCGCACTCCCTGTCTGGTGGGCCATTACTAGTTAGAACTAGTAATTGCGCACTTCGGTAGGATGCGCCATTAGTATGTATGTAAAAATGAAAAAAAATTATCACTAGTGGCGCACCTGTTTTCTGGTGTGCCATTAGTGTCTTCCACACTAATGGCGCATCACCAACAGGTGCGCCATTAGTATATAGTAGTGGCGCACTGCTTCCCTGGTGTGCCATTAGTGTCAATCCTATCTATAGCCCTTTTCCTAGTAGTGGTTGTAGCATGGACTCCAAGAAAATTGGTGTCGGATGGGACTCGTGTGGGTGGCGTGTGCCGTACTGCTAGACGTGAATGCTACTGAGTTATGGCCCATGCCACCCCACTATATCGAGGTACATAGAACAAATTTCCTGCAGTCCGTGCTCAGCCCCGCGCTATCTCTCTTCTCAGCCAGCCAGCGGACGCGCGGAGCCCATCGTCTGTTTGCTCACATGCGGCCCCACATGTCAGTGAAAACACAAGAGGACCCACTGAACCTACACATCTTTCACCTCGATGTGCTGGTGATGAAAAACAAATCCAATAAAGATCTTTGGTGGCCGCTTTTGGAGTTACTCAAGAGTAGTAAGATTCTATTTACAGTTTAAGCCAAGATGCACATCTCGTGGCTTCAACTACCACTCTATTTTCTTTCATGACACGACCTGGATGCTGGATGTCCCACGTGTCGGCAAAAGGAGGAAGAACCCAACCAAATCTTTGGTTCTGCTCTCGGATTAGACTAGTTGTGCTAACTTAAAAATTTTATTGTGTACTCCCTCCGTTCCAAAATACTTGACTTCCATTTGTCCAAAAATGGATGTACCTATATACTAAGACATGTCTAGATACATATATGTTTTGACAAATAGAAGGCATGTATTGTGCAACGGAGGGAGTAGAATGGATGCAAATTTTTGTATTGGGAAGAAGAGTACATCCATATATTGATAGAGCGCAATTTAGTAGATGTTCTATCACTTTTAGCTAGCACAGACGCAAGATCGAGCCTCCGTAGATCAACAATGAATGCATCGAGAAGGCACTAATCCAACTTATAGGAGTAGTAAAATGTATTCTTGTGGTTCTTGTTTTCTTTGGTCTTGCTTTTCTAGTCAAAATTATCGTTGGAGTCCGTGCAAAACGGAGGTGCGTTTGGGGTCGTGCGTTGGAGTTGGCCTTACAAGTGGGACCATAGTTAAGGAAACCGACTATCGGCAAACCCCCACCTCGCCCGCCGCGCGATGGCTGAAGTTAGAGAAACGACAAGGTTGAAGAGATTGCTCTAGCACGGACTCCAAGAAATAATATGGTGTCAGATGGATGTCATGGTGGTGGTGTGTGCCGTACTCCTGGACGTGAATGCTTGTTCTCACCCATGCCACCCTACTACTCCCTACTACTTACTCCTACTATATAGTACTAGTGTCGAGGATTCAAGGTGCTGGTTACATACAGCGAACACATTAACATATGGCTACAGTAAAAACACCCGCCCGACGCGCGAAGCATCTGAAGCTAGTACAAATAGTGTACTACTATTATTGATTGGCCTCATCCGATAATCTGTTGCAATGCACGTACAATTATGTATTCGGAAAATATTTTTTTGCCTCGTCGCACCACTCACTCAGAGAAGCGACTCAAAAGCCATTCATAAATTTAGTAAGTTTATCACACGCATATCATTTTATTACATACAACAGGTCATCAACCCACATCGACAACAAGGATACATTATAAATACTAAAGTTTTCACCACACAACAAATAACAAGAAATGAAATGAACTTCAACTCAACCATTCCTCGGCGTTGGAAACGCTTGCTTTGAACCAAAAGTGATTCTCTGGGACGGGCCATCGATTGTCGATCTGGAAACCAACGCAGGACTGATCATCCAGGCTGAAGCGGCCTACTATATCAGTACCAGGGTAGGGAACCACACAAATGTCCAAGGTATAGACACAGTTGCTTCTCATAAATGGTACTGTTAACGTTGTGTCAACGGCAGTTGGATCGCCTTTCACCATCATCGGATAGTTTTGTCCAAGGAAGAGCGAGTTTTCTCCAAGACTATCAATTCTGTACCAGGGAGAAGGAGTTGGCGCTAGCACACTAGTATCCATCCCGAATACCATGCAACGGGTGTTGGAATAGGTCTGGAGTGTGCGACCATGGGAGACTACACCTGCTTCCTTAGTTGTAACATCATCAGTGCGCTGTATACACACAAGAAGAGGTGATCCATCAGAATTAGTTGCCAGGCGCCACAGAGTATATCGGCGCTGCTCGTCCTCATGCTCGTGATCATCACCATCGTCATCTCCCCCTTGGTTATAAAAATTTTCAAGTATAGGTGGTGGGATGTTCACAGGACCTTGGAAACACAAGAAGAAGGTTAATTAGTAAAGGGAAATTTGCTAACCCACATGCATGTGGATGAAACAATTATAATTACGGTGGAAGACAAACGTACCGAAACTACTAGGATGCCATGCAAAAATAGTGCCACGAGTGGTGGCAGCAAACACAAGGCGCTCGTATTGAATTGCATCACAGTACTCATCCGTGTACAGAAACTGATTTTTGAGCAATATCCATCGAGTGAAACCATCAAGGAAGGCAACAAGCTTGTCGAAGATAGCAACAACATCATAGTCGCTGTAATTCCAAGAGCGGTTGGGAACTCGACAAATTGCTATCTTCCATAGAATATAGTCACCATGATCGTATTTGAACGTGTGTACATTACCGGTGTGCTCAACCTCTGGGCAGTGTGCTGAGATTTTTGGAAGTGGAACCCGGTGACGAGTGTACACATTCACAAGTTCCCACTCGCAGTTGGACCCAATGTAAACAACCCAATCTCCATTTGCGCCCGCCCAAGCCTTGCCCTCAAGCGATGGCATCTTAACATCATACGTATCATTATCAAGCGGCATCAACTTGCACAGGGCGAGGCCTCCGTCGTGCCGGCGCCAGTCATCATCAGGGTCATGGCGAAGAAGATAGGGGAGATCAAACCGCTCCTTGACTCTTGGGTTCTTTGTAATGATTTTATTGGTTGAGTCGAGAATGGGCTTGAACAAACCTGCCATGCTAGCCGAGGTGATGATGTCGCACTGATCAATGAGTTCCTCCACCACGTCATCTTTCAGATCGGGGCAATAATAACGGGGTCATTTCCGGCATGTTCCCTCCATGGGGAAGACGATCGAACAATGGCAGAAGAAAGGGTGAAGGGCTGAAGGAAAATGGAGGAGGGAGAGGAAGAGCGTGCGACAGCAGTTCCAAATCGAGAGGGAAAGGCGAAGAGTCGGTGGACGGTTGCGAGTTTGCCACGGTTCATGAAGAGGCGCCCCATCCTACACGTCCATTCGGAAATACTCCTACTACTCGCCGTCGTCTCACTGATATGTTGGAACGGGACCACATGTCAACGAAACATGGTGTGTAATTTCTCGTGCAAAATGCGATCTGGCCATGTTGGCCCGAGGTGCCGCATTAGTTATCGACCTTTATTTTTTTAATGGCGTGCTGATCAGTTTTAAAGCATGACTAACTGGTACTATACACAGAGAAAATATAAATTACTCTACCACTACTCCACCTCCAGTACTAGTAGTATAAAAAAGATATATAGGCTGGAGCTTGAGCGCTTTCTTGCTAAGGGCTTCCCACTTGCTTCTCATACTACCACCCTCTCTCTAGATCTAAAAAAGACGGCCCCACTCTCCCTCCTCACTGGTGGTCACAGATCCGCCAGGGAAGAAAAGGACGTGCAGCGTTGACGCACTCGTCGTCGGCGAGCGAGGTCACACACTGACGACAAGGCCGTCCTCTCAGACCTAGCGCCCGCGCGGGATGGCCTCCGTCCCCAAGCTTGCTGCCGTCGTGTGTGCGGAGGACGACAACCACGAGCGAAGCCACTTCCCGCCGACCCTCAGGTATGCTACCTCTTTTCGAACCATAACCTTGTTCTATTGCCCCATCTGCCACATCGTTGCATGTGGATCTTTTTCCACTCCACCATCTTCCCAATTTGCTATCCTCTGCTCTGCTGGCCACGCAGAGGAAAACCATAATTTGCACTATTAAAGGAAACCCTACTTCACGCAGACTAGTCCATGTCTGGGTTGAATAAGGAAAGGAAGGGAGACTGTACTGTCCAAGAGAGTAGGCATCGAACCCGCATCTAGGTTGAAAAGGGGAAAATCAGTAGCTAAGGAACGAGTCTCGTGTCTCTTGGTTGAAGAAGGGTAGAAAGGCATGACAACGCAATAGAGAATGACCAGGTCAATCGGTTTGTTGTCCTCGCATAGGAAAAAGGTGGCTAAAGAGAGCAAAAATGGGACGTGATCCACATCTGCTGCCTAGATATTTGTTGCTCTGGGCAACCATACCTCCCTCACCACTCTGCATCCGTGGAGGTACATCGTACTGGTGCGCCCACTGTCCGAATGGGCCTCCCATGCTCTTATTGCCACTTTTTTTGCTATTAGTATAACGCCAGCAGTCAAGTCAAGCAATGCTACTGCTAAAGTGATGCCACATTTAACTAATGCCGCTCTCAGTCTAATGCCACCGATAAATTTAAGCAACGCCAGCAGTCTAAGGCATTCTAATGCTATTGCACAGCCAGTATACCAACGATGAAACTTGTTACTACCTTCAGATTTTTGCACTGTTAATGCTTATAGATTACATACCTCACTTTCATGAGATAAGTCAATTTTTTGTACTATGTCACCAAAATGCTAAGGCGATGATGTCATTTTTTCGGTTAAACTGCACATACAATTATGAAGACAAGAGGAAAGGTCAAGAGTGGGCACCTCCTCCTCTGGCTGTTTTCTTGATTCGTTCGATCAAGATTTTATGTTTGATCGATTATCAAGACTGGGATAGCAATTTTTAAGGTCCCCCCCAGTTCGAAATGATATTTACCTTGGAGGTACATGGTTTGCAATTTTTTTATACTGTCATTAGTTAATAATGCTAGTTACCTTCAGACTTTTGTATTTGGTTTAATGCTCATGCACAACTAGTATACCAATGCTAAAACTTGTTACCTTTACATTTTGTATTGTTAATTCTTATAGAAACCTTCTAGTGCTAGAGTTTATTGAAATCTGTTCAGTAAAACCATTGTACTATACCCTGTAATAAACTAACTACTCTACTGTTGCACTAGCCACTAGATTAGTGTATATTTGTAGTATTCGAATGGTGTTGCATCAGCGTATGGACATAAATAAAGTGTGGCAAGGTTTTCCAAATATGTGCTCAAGAAAACTACTACCTGTTTTTCTAAATACTAGATGTTTGGGTACTTTAAATTGAACTGCGAAAACGTCTTATATTAAGGAACAAAGGGTGTAGAGTTCACTCAAATTATCCCGATAAAGCTAGTCACACCTTTGTTAAAATTAATGTTCATTATGTTATCGGAGGAGGTCTGTATGTTTGTCTCTAATACCTGTCGACTACATACCTGACATCATGATGTAATGTTAAGTCATTTCCTTTTGTACAGTGTCACTGAATTGTCAAGGCAGTGATGGCATTTTATTTTAGTAGAACTGCACAAAAATTTGCTTAAAAGAAGAGGAAAGGTCAGGAATGGCTCAGTTTTTCAGAAAAAACTATGTATGCCTTCCTGACATCAGCCGTTGTTGTTTTATTTATTCCTTCAAATAGGTGGTTAGAAACAGTATTGCTACCTATTCCCATTATGAAATTGGAATGCTTATATTTGTGAGTCTATGCTTCAACTAGTGCCACTTTTAGAGTAATCACACTTTCAATATCTATGCAAATAGGGATGCTCGATTTTAGTGGAACTGCACAAAAAGTCCAACTGGTTCAACATTAGGAGCATGTTTTTTCCCAAACCTTTATATCCAATTGGTGGCACTATGAGTTGTTCATTACGAAGGTACATGGTTTGCTCCTATCTTGCTACTCTTTTTGTACTATCATTAGATAGTAATACTAGTGGTTTGCATGTGAATTTATTGGCAGGGTGGACCTACATTGGAGGTGCAGGACAGGATTCAATGATTGGATGCTCAATTTCGGTTGTATTGATTTCACCTCTTCCATCACTGCGAACATGGATATCCTTTGTCTGATGAAGAATAGGCACTATATTTCTGCTCTGAACCAGCAAATCAATTCAGTATGAAATTATCCAGGGCAAAACATAACTGTATCAGATTGTCCAGTGCAGAACATGACAGATGCTAAGCGGAAGAGACATGTTTAAACCGAAAATACAAGGTGTGGTATATGTTTACTAGCTGCTTGATATTTGTGCAGACAGAGATGTCTGCCCGTTGCTATTTGGCAAACAAACAAAGTGTCCGCAATTTTGGTTGAACTGCACAAGAGAATAGTATAGTCACTGCATGCAGTGCCATTTGAAAATAGACACAGAAAGATTGGATAGTCACTTCATTGACTGCAGAAAAGTAGTACTGTATTATTTATTGGCCAACACTAGGTGCTTCATTGCTTTGGTCTCATTATACAATGGGCATCATTTTGCCTAAGTTAAAGTTTGTATTCCGAAAATAGTCTCACGATGTGATCGAGAGAAGACCAAATCATATTGCAGTGGATGTTCCTCCATCATGTGTGGTTCATTCTCATGGTTCCAGCTGTTGGTGAAACCACTTACGTTTGCAAGAGGAATTGTAGACTTCACAAAAAAAATTGTCTTTCAGTCTGTAATGAATGTTGGCCAAGAGAAGCATCCATGTTAGTAGGAAGAACATATGTTTTTTCTAGATCTCTGCTTTTGGAGCTACATTGTATATGATCTGTTATTGTATATCTTAATATTTTTGTTGTTGATTTGTTATTGTATATCTTAATATTTTTGTAAATAAACTTGGTCAAAGTTTGTAAAGCTTGACTTTGACCAAAGCTAATATGCGAACTAAATAAAAACGGAGGGAGTACCTCCTTTCCGGTTTGCAGTGCTTAATTCAAACCTCTCACCAACCAAGGTACTCCCTCCGTCCGGGATTTCTTAGTCCCGTGAGCAAAGCAGAAAGACCAAGGCATGGCAATAATTAATGGCATGCAGAAGTTTAAGCCTAATTAATTCCAGCGATTTAAGTGGCTGCATGCGTGCCCTCGGCTGCGACTCGTTGCATGCTGCTTCACGTACTGCCTGCGAGCGATTCTGAGTGCCTGCATGCAGCCGGCCGTAACTAAGGCAGCTAACTGATGCAAAAAAATATACTCTTTAAATCCGTGGAATCATTATTGACAAGGAGGGAGATGATTCGAGTGCACTCGTTTGACCGCCATGCCGGCGTGCGACCCAGACGGGACGGGACGGCACAATCATAATTTCAGTTTCTCTAGTTTTCCACGGCAAGCTGGCGCGCTAAGCCATTATGCATTGAATTCCGATGACCGTCGCACTACCTTCCGCCTATAAGTACTGTTTCCCGGCCTTCTCAGGTGCCACCGTGACCCAACTCGCCATATCCTCATAAGCCCCCACCAGCCCAACGTCGCTCGCCACGTCTACCATGCCCCCGCCCGTCCGCGGTAGGCGACGCCGGAGGCGGTCACCGCCGGAACTAGTGTTTGGGTTTTCACTGGAAGGCAGACGAGGGGAGGAGGCATTCTATCTGTCTTTAGATGGCAATGCGGAGATCGAGGAGTTGTTGGAGCACGACCGCATGGCGGAGGAGCAGGAGTTGTTGGAGCGCGATCGCCTGGCGGAGGAGCAGCGTATCGCCGATTTGCGCCGCCAGCGGGACATGGAGCAGCAGCGCACCGACGCTCTGAGTCGCGAGCAGAGCGTCCACAACTGGGACGACTACGTGGAGGCCGGCGCCCGGCAAATAGCCCTGGACGCTGTCGGGCACGCACGCGTTCGCGATGCCGATTTTTACTACCAGCTTGTCAAGTGGGTTTCCCGCTTGGAAGCCGAAGCTTCGGTGGACCACGCCGGCATGGAAAGGGCCAACGCGCGCGAGCAACGTGCCCTATCGCACCTCTGGCAAGTCCGAGGCGAGGCAGAGGACGCCAGTGCCGGTGTTTAGCATGGACAGCAGATGGCGGCCGGCATCGTCTAGTTAGCTAAGAGTAAGTTAGTACTTGTACGCTACTAGAGTGTTAGTGGGAGTAGATAGTTAACTTGGCTATGATGGTTGTCAACGTGGAAGTTCAGTACTCTATATGTGGATCAGACCTGTTACTTTGGTCTGAATGTTGAACTTTCCGTTTGAACATATGGAATGGGCTGTTATTTTTTTAAATGTGTTGTATTTGTCCTCCATGGTTTAGAGCTGACTTGTGGGCCTAGCAAGTTGACGCGTACACAACCAGGAGATGATTGTACGTGGAGAGGATGACAGCAGGGACCCGCCAAGGTCATGGAAGTACGCAAGCAAGTGCCTCCTTATTTCAAGCCAATAAAAGATGGCTCCTCCTAGTGGATTTCTGACATCTGGGTCCCATGCCATTGTCAACATAGTCAATAAACGAGAGAATTCCACAACGAGCCGCTGACACCAGGGACCCAGCAGCTCGCCTAGTTATTTTTGTTTTGGGTTAATTTGATAAATGCCACTCCAAATCTGGTGTATCCGAGAAATGCCACTGCAATTTCCAAACTTTGAAAAATGCCATTTCATGCCATTTCTAGTGGCATTTTTCGAAGTCTGGAGTGGCGTTTTTCAAAGTTTGCAAACTGCAGTGGCGTTTTTCAAAGTTTGCAAAAATTGCAGTGGCATTTTTCAAAGTTTGGAAATTGCAGTGGCATTTTTATGAATCGCCATAATTGGAGTGGCATTTATCTAATTTGTTTTTGAGACGGAAGCAGGGTGTCAACTGGGCTGTGCGGGACACTCTGGCCTGTCTAGACAGCCTTTTCTTTTATGTTTACCACAGACCAGCCTAGTAGTTTTTTTTCTTTCTGAAAATGGCTAGCCTAGTTCTTTTGTGATTTGTCAAGTAAGTCGCTTTATCAGGCCTGTTGGGCTGCAAATCTTTCAAGACGAGGAGAGATTCATTCGGCTGGCCGAGAAAATGGCCTATCAGTAATGAGAAATGGGCTGTACATTTTTAAAACACATCAAACCGGCAATTATTTTCAAATATCATTTTTTTTCATTTCGAGATTTTAAATTGCATTGATTTTTATGCGTGGACAATGTATTGGATTTTATATTGATATACATTTATTTTTAAAATCGGTCTGAATGTGACTCGAAATTTCGGGATTAAAAATAGTTCAGACCGCACCGACATATGCAAAATTTCGTATAATTTTTTAACCGTGGCCACAATATGGGCTGTAATGATAACATAAAGAATATGGGCTCCAAAAAAAACCATAAGAATTAGCAAATGGGCTGTAAATTATTTGAAATAATGGCAGATGGGTTGTATGTTGTTTTCCACAGATTTGAGGCTTCCCACAGATGGCCCGTATACTTTTGGATGTACATCCAACAGCCGTCGTGCTTCTTCAACCTCTGCTCTTCCTGCTCCAGCCACTCAAACAAGCGCTGGCGGGACTGCCTGCTCCCTCCTCCCCGCGGCCGGCTGTGCTGCCGCGCAGGCCTCACCGCCCCACCGTACTCCCATCGCTGGCCTAGCCATCCCTCTACTCACCCACACCTGCTGTTATTCTCCGGCGACGGCAGACGAACCAGTAAACCCTCATACAGTCCGCGTGGGAAACAAAAACAATGGCTGAGTCTTCCCTGCCTCCGTGTCCTTCCCTTCCTAGGCCTCGCCATCGTCCACCGCCCTGGTGCTCTCGGCGTGGCGTGGTCAGCGTGGTCAACGACCGACATGCATCTGAAGTGGACTGTACGTGGAGAGGCTGGCAGCTGGGTCCATGGCCACATGCAAGGAAATGCCTCCTTATTACGCGCAAAATAATGATTTCCTCCACCTGACATCTGGGACCCACCGAAACGGCCTTTGTATTTCGCGAAAAAAATGTTACCGCCGCTGACAGCTCGGACCCACCAGCTATATCTTCGCACGCAAGGAAGTGCCTCCTTATTACGCACAAAAAAATGAATACTCCCCCTTCTAGCTGGGACCCAGTATAGTGGGCCTACTAAGCTGACGGGGACGAAGGGCTTTGTCAACTTAGTCAATATGCATGATTCTAGCTCGATTGACCGTGCGATGTCCATCCAACGGCCGTAGTGCTTCTTCAACCTCTGGTCTTCTTGCTCCAGCCGCCCAAAGAAGCGCCGGTCGTGTCGCCTGCTCCTGCCTCCCGTGGCCGGCTATGCTACCGCGGAGGCCTCACCGCCCCCATACTACTCCCACCGCTGGCTAGGCCATCCCTCCACTCCACTCACCCACACCCCTTGTTATTCTGCGGCGACGGCAGCGCAGCCGAACCAGTGAACCCTCGTACTCCTCTTCGCATGGGCATCCACTTCTGCGTCTTCCCCGGCTCCGCGTCATCCCCTTCCTAGGCCTCACCGTCGTCCACCGCCGTGGTGCTGTCGGCGCGGCATGGTCAATGTGGTCAACGACCGAATTCCATCGGAAGAATACTGTACATGGAGAGGCTGACAGCTGGGTCCACGACAGCCGCAAGGAAGTGCCTCCTTATTACGCGGAAAATAATTATTCCTCCACCTGACAGCAGGGACCCACCGGACGCCCACCAGTATATCGCGAAAAAAACGTTTGCCCCTGACTGCTGGGACCCACCCGACGGGCCACTGTATTTCACGAAAAAAACGTTCCCCCTGCTGTCAGCTCGGACCCACCGGAAATACATCCTTATTACACACAAAAAAGGATACCCCCTGCTAGCTGGGACCCACCTTGGTGAGAGGCTGACTTGTGGGCCTACTAAGTTGACGGGGACGGAAGGCTTTGTCAACTTAGTCAATATGCACGATTCTAGCTCCAGTGACCGTACGATGTCCATCCAACGGCCGTAGTGCTTCTTCAACCTCTGGTCTTCTTGCTCCAGCCGGCCAAACCAGCGTCGGTCGTGCCTCGTGCTCTGCCTCCCGTGGCCGGCTGCGATGCGGCGCAGGTCTCACCGCCCCCTACTACTCCCACCGCTGGCCAGGACATCCCTCTACTCACCCACACCCCATGTTATTCTGCGGCGACAGCAGCCTCACACCGCAGCGAACCAGTGAACCCTCGTACTCCTCTACGCGTGGGCATCCACTGCCGCGTCTTCCCCGGCTCCGTGTCGTCCCCTTCCTAGGCCTCGCCGTCGTCCACCGCCCTGGTGCTCTCGGCACGGCGTGGTCAAGGAACGGCTTCCATCGGACATGGACTGTACGTGGAGAGGTCAAGCTGGGTCCACGGCCGCAGCAAGGAAGTGCCTCCTTATTACGTGCAAAATAATTATTCCCCCACCTGACAGCGGGGACCCACTAGACGGGCCACCGTATTTCGCGAAAAAAATGATTCGCCCCCTGACTGCTGGGACCGACGAGCTACATCTTCGCACGCAAGGAAGTGCGTCCAGAAAAAAAACGATTCGCCCCCCTGACTGCTGGGACCCACCAGGCCCCCGACTGCTGGGACCCACCAGCTACATCTTCGCACGCAAGGAAGTGCGTTCGGGCAAAAAAACAATACGATTCACCCCCTGACTGCTGGGACCGACCAGCTACATCTTCGCAGGCAAGGAAGTGCCTGACAGTCGGGACCCACCTGGTCGAAGCGTACGTAGCATTGTCATTCTGGTCGTGAACGTGTACGTACATACTGGTCGATGTAGAGGCGCGCACGTGTCGTAGTAGAGGTGTGCATGTGTCGTAGTAGAGGCGGCCAGGGTGCAAGAAAGAAAATACGGCCACATATGTGTACATACGGGCGGGGTCTCGAACACCTACTCGCGCATACGTACGGCCATGGCTCGTGTACATGGCTGGGTCAGAACGGAGAAACAGCATTGTCGTCGTGTTCATGGGGAGGCAACGGAATGCGTCATATTCATGGGGAGGCAACGGAATGCGTCGTGTTCATGGGGAGTTAACGGAATGCGTCGTGTTCATCGGGAGGGCTTGGACGGAATAGGCGATGGAAACGAGGCCTGGCGTACTGCAGAACGGAGGAAACGGCCTTGTGTTCGACCGGCCACATTCGAAACGGGATCATGTTCATCGGGAGGGGTCTGGCGTATCGCAAAACGGAGGAAACGGACCTCCTAAGGTCGAAACGGGGGTCCTGTTCATCGGGAGGGGTGTGGCGTACCGCAAAATGGAGGAAACGGACTTGTGTTGGAGTGCTACGGTCGAAACGGGGGTCCTGTTCATCGGGAGGGGTGTGGCGTACCACAAAACGGGACTCCACGAGATACTGTTCATCTCCACCGTCGACCCCCTCTAGCCTCCACGAGCTACTGTTCATCCACCATCGACCTCCTCCAGCCTCCACCTGCGACTGTTCATCCACGGGCTCCTGTTCATCCAGCCTCCACCGCGCGCTACTCCACCGGCTACTGTTCAACCAGCCCTCTCCATGGGATACTGTTCATCCTGCCCTCCACCGTCTACTATTCATCCAGCCCTCCATGGGGTCCTGCTCATCCAGCCCCAACTGGCTCAATCGATCGGGGTCCTGTTCATCCAGAGGCAACACCACGGGGTCCTGTTCATCCACCCCCATCGGGAACTGTTCATCCAACCCCCCCCCCCCCCCGCAACGCTCACTGTTCATCCAGAGGCAGCATCGATCGGCTTCAGTTAGCAGCAGTAGCGAAGGAATCGCTCGATCGGGTTCAGTTAACAGCCATCGATCGATCGCTCGGGATCAGTAACGCGTAGCCTGCAGTGCAATTGCTCGGGTTCAGTTAGAGCCCAATGCCTCGCTCGGGTTCAGTTAGAGCCAACGCCTCGCACACACGCGCGTATGTGTACGAGAGAAACGCACTTCGCTCGGCCCCCGACCTCCCACCGTAACCAAGAACTCCCCGAAATTTTCCTCCCCCTCGCTTCTACCACGGTTTTTTCCGTCATGGACGGCCCAAAGAATGTCATGCAGCTACGTCTCCGGCCCACCCAGGACAAAAAGCCCATTTTCTGTCATGATTTTTTGTCATAGAAATAGGAGCCCACCACATCTATGATGATACCGGGTTTTGTCACAATTATCGTCATAGAAGTGTCATATGTATGACAGAAAAAAATTTCGTTCGGCCCAAAATGTCACGGATGTGTCTTTTTTTTGTAGTGTATAAATCATATGAAAGATGCAACTAATATCGCACTGCATATACTAAAGGTCTCTCGTCATGTTGATTGATGTGGGATACAAAAAACAATAGTTTTATGTAAGGACATGCTTAATAGACAGATGTACTATGTACTAAATACAGGTAGGCATGTCACATTAACAGGTATAACGTATAAGCTAAGCAGACTAGCACATGCAATTTAACCAGATTGGAAGAATTACAATCTAGACACCATATGCAACATGCAACCACATATCACACTGCCAAGTTAGAGCAAGCACCTGCGATGCTAGTGTAGGGGAAATGCTATAATCAACTACAGAGCTACGTTCACTATCTTCATCTAGCATTTCTGTTTCTTGAGAATCATGTCAGGAGGCTGACGCTGCATTCTTTAAATGAAGAGTAGTCCCCTTGCCTGCCTGCCTCGTCATAAGTGATTGATGAGGGATACACAAGAACATTAGTTTGATGTAAGAACATGGTTAATACACAAATGTACTAGTATGTACCAAAAACAGAAAGGCATGCCATATTCAAAGGTATAATGTGTAAGCTAAGCAGATGCAATTTAACCAAATTGGAAGCAATACAAGCTAGACATCCGGCTGGAGTGGTGAGCATGATCATCTAGGACCTGAGAGCCTGGTGGGAGGCGGGCTGCTTCGTCACCATCGCAGCTTTTAGTTGGCTTCCAGGTGATGCCTATCTTTGTTGGGCTTGTCATTGGCTCGGCCAGTGCCCTGACTAGCTATTTGTCTTCTGGTGCTCACGGGATGGTGGTTCATGTAAAACAATATCTTTCCTTATCTTATCGACTTTGGACTTTCGAATACAAGCTAGACACCATATGGAACATGCAACCACATATGACACCGTGAAGTTATAGCAAGCACCTGGGATGGTGGTTCATTGCGAGCGAGGTCATCAACTCCAGAGCTACGTTTACCGTCTCCATCTGCTGACACTGCACCCTTTATAGCGCTGTAACGTGTCTTGCCTACCCGCATACGAAGCTGGAGTGACTTCTTTCTTTTCTTGTTGACTTCTCTCATGGCAGCAGAGTCTGAAATACCCTTGCATAAAAACACAATAGTGAGAGTAAGGGTGAAGTGTGCAGAACTAGTGCACTGTAAAAGTAGCAGATAGTAGGTGGCTGAAAAATAAATGACAGGAGACATATGATAGCTCTACAACATCGCATGGCAAACAAAATTAGATTCTACTCCGTATGATTTTGTAATATATGAGCATAGGAAATGCAGGTACTCCTCCAGCACACCACCACATATGGTCATATCTAAGATAACAGTCGACTGAAAATAAATCGGTTAGTCGATTTTTTTAATGAACCGTCTGTTCTATAAGGAATGAGCAGATGGCCTTCGTCTACCTCCCGCCAGTCACTATTGACGATCTTTCTCGAACCGCCAGCGACCACCGGCCCAGACCCCTGCCTCCACCGTCCCACCCTCCCATCGACCTCACACCACCACTGTGCTTGGCAGCGCCCCCAGGTCATCCCTTTAATCCCGGCCGACCTCCAGATCGGGCGCCAGTAGCTCTAGGCCGCACACACCCCTAAGATAAACACCAAGGCGCTGCTACCCCGGCGTAATAGGCGTACTAGCGCCCGTTACACCGGGGAATGCTTCCGTTAATTGGGAATCAACTGGCCAGAAATTGAAATTCAGGGGGGCGAAGGACCTCTAGCTAAGGTGAAATAGTATATGAGGAGAAACCTTGTGCATCGCGAGTTACTAGGAACATCTAGTATCAAGAAGAAGCGGTCAACTAGTGTCTTCTGTGGGATGAATACCGTGCAAGCAGAGACGCAACATTTGCACGAATAAGAGATGAGGAGTGCCTTTTTCGGTTGCCAGTGTGGTAACCTCCACATGTCGCGCCGATCTTCTTCTTTTTACCGAGGAAACCGATGTTCTGGAGGGTGCAGGCTTGGACGAACCCATGGCCAAATTATTGACTGGGTTACCATGGCCGTATGTCGGCGGAGGGGAAGCAGATCCGAGGCGGCGAAGGACAGCGTAGTAGGAACAGCTCCGGTGCGGTGGAGGTTGGCGAAGTTGGAGCGGTAGTGGTGAGGCGTAGGATGCCGTGGTTGAACTGGCTCGGGTATGGACGGCTCGGCCTCAGCTTCAACTACTAGCTGTGGAGGGCGTTGCGGTTGAGGTTGTGGTGGATGACGACGTCGGGGTATCGGCTCCGGCGTGATGGAGGAGGGCGGCGGTTGATGGGTGGGATGGGGTGGCGGACGGAGGACGCCGGGGTTTCGCGGCTGGTGGAGAGGTAGTTTTGGCGCCCACGGAGTATGAATGGGGAATCGGACGGGTGGGGGGAACCATGTTTCGGTCTGGGACGTGCTTGTTTTTGGCTTTTTTGAACAGAAGATGGGACGCGCTTGTTTGAAATTTGGGGAAAGTACAAACTTTGCCCCCCTCTTAAATTTCAGACCTACTGCGGGTCGGGGGTAGGATGGTAATCCCAGGTGTCCCAAATAGTGGGAGGGAGTGATTTCGGCCGCGCGCATGTGTGCTTAGGCGGCCATTGTGTATGAATGTTTTTCGGATGCAGTTGTGTGGCGTCTAGATGAAGACAAACCTACCCCGGTTTAGACCTTTGGACGTCGGGCCGGTAGGTTTCACAGGTTGGAGTTATTAGAAAAGTAATCCCAGGTGTACTGCCAAACATTGGTCTCACGCGGTTTCGGCCGAGTAGAGGCTCTTTTGGCGCTTCGTTTGAAATTTTGAAACACAAGCATTCACGTTTAGAGTACTCTTGAACTATGAGGATTGACCTAAATAGACAACATTATATTTGACCTTGTATGTTTGAAAACCTCATTAAATTATTCGCTTCTTTTTGAAATTTTGACACTTGAAAATCCTATAACTATGATTATTTTGGAATGGAGGAGCTAAATTTGAATCTATTTTGTACACGACTACATATGCTATTATGTACAAAATCAGAGCAAAGATTGGTGCCCCCATAATTTAGGTATGGTTTACAAATGCCATGATATCAAATTCAAATAATTGAATGGACTTCATGTTGAATTTGATTTTTTTTAAACCACCTTAAGTTGAATTCAAATGTATGCTAGTTCATAGGTTGCTATTTATAATGTCCACTTTGTAACTTTCGTATGTATAATGTGCTTTACACACACAACATGAACTATACTCACGTTTATATTCGATTGCTAAAGCGATGCATTGTCTGGAGTTCAAAATACTAACTATGTGGATCAATTGTGTCGAATAATAACATAGACATGCTCAAATTCGATAGAATCTAGATGTCTGATGGATCAATGACCGCTGCTTACGCGAATTGCAAATATCATGATCCCATCCTAATATTTGGATACAATTTATATCTTTAATCAATGTGTAGAGCAGTCTTTTACGTGTAGTTTCACTCTCCATTGGTGGTCTCTCACACATGCTCACACACTCTCTCCCGAGGTGTCTTTCTCGCACACATGCTCTAGATATAACCCTCCCTCCCTCTCGTAACTATTTACAACTGTTTTCACTAACCTTTATCACAAGCACTCTTCCTCTCGCAAACATACACACGCATAATCCTCATCGACCCTTTCTATATACATGGACCCGCCTACGTGTCTCATATACGCACATTATCTTTACGCCTGTCTCTCACGCATTGTCTCACACCTCTCTTCCTAATCGACGAGTATGATTCTAGCAGAGCATTCTGTAGGATGCCCCTTAAAGTTAGGTTGGATGAATAGTAATATCAGAGATAAAGGGGTTACCTTAGTCCGAGAACCTAGGGTTACAAATCCTAGCCGGCTTTGTCAGTGGACACAGAGTCCTTCACAATTCTACTATCTTTGTCTTGTACGACTAGTCATCCATGGGTCTTCCTAAATGCGTCACGGGCCAACCAATGTGGCACGGGACAGAACCGAACGAAGGGCCTCACCTCGACCCACCGGACCTCACGCGGTGACACACCCTCTGCCCCCACGTCTCATTATCTTCTCACACCCACACATACCAACACAAACACCACACACATAGAAAAATTCCCCTGGTGCCTCTATTCCCTCCCCCCTTGCATATACACACACAAGGGAATGGAATCTCTTGTCGTGACGTCATATTCATCTCTCTCTCTAGAGCACTCTCATTTCTCGTGCTATCTCTCCCACGCCCCCCCCCCATCGGGCCCTCTATCCATTCCTCTCTCGAATACGTAATACACACACATACCTCTCTAGGCCCCGCCAAATGCATCAACTACACATTCACACATGTTACATCACGTACCCCATTGATCTAAAAAGCCCTCTCTTCACGTTTATTTCGCATACAACATTCCTTTTGAATAAAGTGTGGCCAAAAAAATAGTTTAGAGTTTCTACATATATACAACATTACAAAGTTATATGGAGGATTACGAACGCTAATTTGCATTGCATGGTGCCCACAATGATATTTATTCCGCACTGTGAATTTGTATATTTTTATATTATATACAAAGTTAGTCATAATAAAGAGAAATGAAGAGCATCTCTCTCTCCATCGCATACCCCCACTGTACGCCCCTTCCACGTATGCACACAAAACTATCTCCAGGTCCTCTAAAAGTAAGCCCCCAGAAAATTCACGCATGTTTCATCTTTCTCTCACGATATATGCAATGACAATCATTGTAATTGAAGCGAAAGCATGATACGTACATTGGACTTCAGAATTCACTCATTACGGTCACCATTTACGTTTAGTGGTTATTATACAGTCACGGGCTCACCGTACAACTCTATTTGCTCATGACATGACTAGTTGACCAGTTAAACGCTCCACGTGGCACCTCTAGTGTTGCATCACATTATCTCACCACCATCGTGCCAACCTGTCGACTTGTATCTACTCTACATCTACACTCTTATAAAATACATAAAATACACTCTTATAAAAAACAAAGTTGGTGATGATGGTGTGCCTGCCATCCTGCAATATAGGCCGTCCGATTTATATCTAACGGATAGGAAAGAAACTGTGGCAATTTTGCAAAAAGGTACCCACACACCTCTCCACATTTGCAAATAAGGCCTTCCCTCGTTCATCCTTTTCTCTCACAAGATAAACAAGTCATACAAATGCATCTTGATGTTACGTGCAACGCACGGGCATCTTGCTAGTAAGAATGAAAACAAACGACAAAAAAATATTTGGACGGTGGTTCGAAGTCATGACCGCGGGCACAACGGACAAGGTGGCCTTGTATTGGTATGCTGAGCCGTCTGTTTTAACACACAGGAGCTGGTGTGGTGATTATACACACACGCACGCATGCACATGAACTGCATCCATGCAACACTCACACAAACACATGCACCCACGCACGCATGCAACACTCACACGTACACACGCAGCCACGCACGCACGCAACACTCACTCACACGCATGCACGCAACACTCACACGCACACACACACGCATGCATGCACACACCAGTACACCACACGACCAACACACACTCTCACCCTCAAGTGCTCAACCTATATGTGCATGCGCACACATCAGGCCCTGACAGACACATACACAACCAGGTGATTCCCGCGCACGGGTTGGAGCCTTGTCGCGCCTGCGTAAATTTGTGTTTATCTGACCTTTTGCCTATGCGAACTGACAGGTGGGACCCACAAGGAACGTGGTCAATTTAACTAGTCAACATGGCGCCACGCAGACTATTTGGCCGGTCAACAAAGTTCAATTCGATGCTGAACTTTGATCAAGTGACCGTATAATCACCGCAAAACGTATATAGTGACCGTAATCAGCTTATTCTGAAGTTCGGTGACTGTATTACGCTTTTCTCTCTGTAGGCCCTCCAGAACTACATCTCTACATGTTCTCACATGTTACATCTAACAACTATGCAATACAACACTACTACTACACTCTAACACAATAAATCATATGTGTTTTTAGTTTTACTAGATATCATATTGTTACTTATAATTATTCAGTTTGCATACATTAAAATTGCCTTTGAAATGTATGGCCAATATCATCTACCGCGCGGGAAAAATCCCGCCCTTTCTTGTTTAATCGGGTTTGTATCAATGGATTGTGCGAAACAGCAAAACTATAGTACTATACAGTACAAGTGACAGTTCACTGGGCCGTCGTGTCGTCTACTCCTCCGTCGTAAGAGTGGAGCACTTGCTTTCATAAATCTTTTAGTCCCTTTCGCCGACATGTGGAACATCAAGCTACTGGGTCCACGTGCCATACCGGAATACAGTGCAGAGCAGCCGGGGTGAAGCACCCCAGTCATGGCGCCGGCGTAGTAATGAGCAATGAGGCGTCAAATCACAAAGATGCACCTTTCGCGCAGTTAAGTTGGAGGTACGAAGCAACCATCATTTCACTCGTTGCTGAATCCGCTTCTCCCTCATCTTCTTCAACTTAACCACGTGTTGCTTCTGCCGTTGTTCTGCCTCATGTGGGACGCGGATCGACTTGGTAAAGCACTGACACATGGGACCGCATGTTAGCAAACCGCTAGGACAACATCCTCCAAAAATAAGAAGCCTAATCCTAGACTTACAAAGGGCTACATAGCTGCTACGTATACTTTTCATCTAATCTATATATGCCCCCCTGATTTTCAAGTGGGGTGGGCCTAATCCTCTCCTTTAATCGAATCAAATAGTCCCACATCACATCAGTTCGTAACTTTACGTAAACCATTACGTGGATGTAGCATTGCTCAAATAAGAAACCTCCCCCACCATCCGCGTGGCAAAATCACCTCCTTTTTACTAATCTTGATTCTATAATTTTTTAGATCAATATAATTGAGATTTGTATAGATAGCACACAGGAGCAAAACCAAGTGGTACGGTTAAGGGCATCCACAATGTGTAGCTAAGTGTGAAAATAGCTTTTGGCATCGTGGGAACCATTGTGGACGGTGTTGCGAAAGCCAAAAAGATGGAACCGAAGCTCCCTGGTTGATTGATTGAAGGAATAGAAAAAGCAACGTCGCTCCTCTTTCTCCCATGCTTGGATGCATGTACTGTAGTACAGTATAGAGCACAGAGTGTACTCCCCTGTCCCTTCTATCACAAATCACAAAGCAGTGAGGCGTCAAATCCCAAAAGCACGAACGAAGCAACCATCATTTCACTCTTCGCTGACTCCGCTTCTCCATCTTCTTCTTTGAGAAACCATCTAACCGCACTAGTACTCCTAGTAGTACTAGTAAAGGACTTCCTGGATGCAAATAAGGCGGTTGTCTCGGCTTGCAGGCGGCACTTCCAAACGACTTACCGTGGTCTCCCTCAATGGTGTTCTCCGTCGAACGCACTTCGCCAAACCACCAAAAAAAGATATCGTCGACGTCACCGCAATGGGGAAGGAAGTCAAATATAGTTACTACCTCCATTTTTTTGTACACAAGGCCAGTATATCAAAATTACAATTTGCAAAGGGCCACTAACACTAATCGAGGCAAAATTGATGGGGTTAGCAACCAAGGACATTAATATCCCCTGCATGCATGCAGAAGTGAGAAGGTTGGTTTGCATGGCGCTGCATTAATCAAGAGATGAGGAGTGAGATGGTTAGCTCTTTGGTCTTTGGAGAAAAAAATACGCATTAATTGAAACGTGAAACGAGGATTTGTATCGATTAAATCCCGCGAAGGAAAACCACGCCTTTCTTTTTTAACACTAGTACTCCTAGTACGTACGTACTTATCCTGTTTGGGTCTAGGCCTTGCATTGCCAAACTTCACCAACATTTTTGCCAAGATTGCCTAAAGTTTTCAAAATGAGAAGGAGGTACACTTGCGCACGGCTCTCGCGGTCGCACCGCACCCTCACACGGTCGCTCATGCACGCCGCGGTTGCACCGCACCCTCACACAGTCGCTCATGCATGCCCCAAACCCAACCAAGGAAACACACCCTCACTGACATGTGCTGTCGCATGTGAACAAACCAAACTCAGCCATCCCATCGCTGACACATAATTTTCGTTCATAGAGTATGTTTATCCAATCGCATGTTGGGGAGTATCCGTACAGCCCGTGCGGTGTTCTGTTGGGGAAGAAGAAGAGGTGAGGAAGAAGGAAAGAAGGGTTAGGAGACGTAGGATATTCATCCAACCGTCTGAAATGGTAGACTGACCCAAGTCAAGCGACTTGCATAACAAATATATGTTTTTACACATCAAAAGATCCATAAAAATAACAACATAAAGAAAAACTATCACTGCTCGTGGAAAGAGACAGCCTCGTCGTCTTTGGCTGCCGGCGCGAACCAGCCGTCGCTGCCGACGTGTGTCTCCACATCGTGGTTGTCCTCGGCCTCCAGCTACTCGTTCAAGCGGAGCGTGCGGCGCTCTGCACGGACAAGAGCATAGCCCGGTTCAAGTCGAGGACGTCCGGTTCCGCCTGCAGGAGGGCCTCGATGGCAGCGGCATCAGCGCGCTCCGTGTCGAGTCGAGCCTCCACCGCCCGGTTCAAGTCCAAGACATCCGGTTCCGCCTGCAGGAGGGCGTCGATGAGAGTGGCATCCGCGCGCTCTACGTCGAGTCGAGCCTCTGCCGCCCGGTTCAAGTCCAGGACGTCCGGTTCCGCCTGCAGGAGGGCCTCGATGGCAGCGGCATCCGCGCGCTCCGCCTCAAGTGGAGCCTCCGCCGCCCGGTTCACATCCACGAGATCCGGTTCTGCCTGCAGGAGAGCCTCGATGGCAGCGGCAGGTGCGCGCTCCACGTCGAGTTGAGCCTCTGTCTCCCAGTCCTCCTTTAGTATAGCCATGTTGAACCGCTGGTCCTCCTGCACCATGGGGGACTCGGACGCCGGCACGAAGTCGACGTCCATCGTCTCATACCCATCGGGGGCCTTCCACGCCGCAACCTCCGCCATGAACATTGGATCGGCTTCCTCCTCCTCGTAGCTTGGCTCTACAGAACTTGGGGATTTGCCCGCCGCAAAGAGAGCTTGGGAACAGAGGTCTGTGGCGCCCACCGCCGCCGCGATTTCTGCGCGGCTCTCCGGCTTCAGCATCTTGTAGTAAGTGATCTTGCGGCACACCATGGCTTTCCGACGAACTAGGGGACGCTTGATGCGGGCTAGGGGATCGAAAGGTGGGCGAATGGGCTAGAGATTTGGTGTGGTTTTAGGGCAGTGGCTGGCGTAGGCCGAGCAGCGAAGGTTCTGGAGTGAATAGTGGTTCCGGTGACGACCGGTCAATCGGTTTTGACTGTACATTGCTCTTGTCGCATTCGCGTTGCAGCCCAGCACGCTGGACCCTCCACGTCGCTCACCGAATGGAACGTGCTTCGTCTTGCATTTTCGCTCGCTTGTCGGACCGCAGTTGAGAGCAAACCGACGTCCCTCCCCGTCCCCCGCCCGCGTCATTTATTATAACACCACTCCCTCCGTTTTATGCGGAGTAAATAAAAATAGAGGGAGTATACTACAGATGAGGATCCCCTGACATGGCCGAACCCATTGAGTAACTGACATGCGGGGCCTAGCAAGCATGGGGTCCGCCAGTAAGTGACCGAAAGTGAGGGTAAGGCAGGTGTCGGTGTCAAAACCGGCGGTTCTCGGGTAGGGGGTCCTGAAATGTGCGTCTAAGGCGGATGGTAACAAGAGGCAGGGAACACGATGTTTTACCCAGGTTCGGGCCCTCTTGATGGAGGTAAAACCCTACGTCCTGCTTGATTTATTCTTGATGATATGGGTAGTACAAGAGTTGATCTACCATGAGATCGGAGAGGCTAAACCCTAGAAGCTAGCCTATGGTATGATTGTATGTATATGATCTATCGAGCCTGGCCTCGGTTTATATAATGCACCAGAGGCCTAGGATAACAAGAGTCCTAGCTGAATACGCCTGTGGGGAGGAGTCCTTGTCTTGATCGCCAAGTCTTATGGAATCTTCCTTGTATGTGGCAGTTGTCCGAACTGGCCCATGAGTATACGGCCATGGGGGTCCTCAGCCCAATCTAACAGATCTGGAGATGACGTGGTGAGCACCCCCTAGTCCAGGACACCGTCAGTAGCCCCCTGAACCAGTCTTCAAGTTAGGGACGCTCCTCGATTCTTCCGAACTGTTCTTCATCTTCGGTCGTCGGTCTTGAAAACTGCTTCAACAAATCTTCTCATCTTCGATCTTGAGGATCACCGAAATGCATTCGGCGAGTTTACACGTCGGGTATCCGAGGAGCCCCTTTAAGTTTCCGGCCTTTATCAATGCCTTGTTATTTTTATGCCACATCTCGGGTTTGAAGTTGTTCCTGGGAGGCAGTGTCCTCTTGCGTCCGAGCTCTAACGCCGGACTGCATTCGAGGTATCTTTTGTAGCCGAGCACCAACACCGGACCGCTTCCCAGCTCTAACGCCAGAATGTATCCAAGCTCCAACGCCGGACTATGTATCCGAGCTCCAACGTCGGACTGTATCCGAGCTCCAACGCCGGATTATGTATCCGAGCTCCAACGTCGGACTGTATCCGAGCTCCAACGTCGGACTATGTATCCGAGCTCCAACACCGGACTGTATCTGAGGTGTCATAAATCACCTTGGTTCAAAGAAGTTTGAAGGAGTTTAGCTGAGCTTAATGCCGGAAATGCCCTCTATGGAGCCAGCCACTAGCGCCCGAGCTTTATGCCGGACTGCTTCCGAGGTGGTGCACCATCCCGAATGTGGGCCGATTTTTGTCAATATTTTTGATGGATGCAATTTATTCTCTGCCGAGATATATAGCCAGTAGCCCTCAAGGTGGGTATCGGTCTAAAACCCGAGATGCACATGAAGGATGACATAAGACCGCTGATCTCAGTAGCCGCTGAGACTCAGGTTGATTTGCAAAATCGGTCTGAGGATCAAGTCCTAGCTCGGCAGAATACTTTGGGACAGAAAAAGCGGCGTGCTTAGTCCTCGAGACTCAGGTTGGGTGCGGCCGACCAACCTGAGGATCAAAATCTCCTCGGAAATTGTATTACACTTAAAATTTTCTCCATTGGACAGGCAATGCAGTAGCCCCTGAGACACTGGTCGGGTCGCAACACCAGATCAGGGGATCGATGTGCCCCTTTAATATTTGTAAATAATAAGCCTGAAGCCCAGTGGCCCCTGAGCCTTAACGCGGGCACGGGTGGCCGAATTAAGGATCGATATCCATAGTAAAATCACAAATTATGCGTACTGACTCTATGTATCCAAGTACTTTACGTCATTAATGCTCGGATCTGCATTGTACAAAACTTTGTTGACCGACCATCAGCTTCCACCTCCTCGGCCAATAGCCGAGGAGTGTTTGTCCTACTTTATAAAGCCTTTATGAGGGCAAAGATTTACGACAAACAAGGCAAACTGGCCATACGATTTTATAAACAAAGGTACGCAGAGAGATATGTTATATTACTGTTTAACATAAGAGATGTCTTCCAAAGAAAATAGTCCCGCTAGCGGTTCCTTTCTTTGGGTTGTCATGCTAAGCATGATCATGAAACCTCAGCTCTAATGTAAGAGAAAAAATTTGAGGATTTAGTTTGGGAGGCCAGTTACTAGCCCCCGGTAGTGTTCGGCGACAGTCGAGGTCAAGCCGTAAACACTTCGGCCAATGTTATTAATGGCCAGTCATTTAACACCGTCATTGGATTGCTGACCAGTTTACGCTTATTGTGACAGTCAGTTTTCGGCTTTCTCCACTGAGGTGCTTAACCATGTTAGCTGGAAGCACAATCGTAGTGGTTCTCCCTTTGCACACCTAGCTGAACAAAGCGGAATGTAGGAGGCAAGCGCAGGAGCCGGGCAACCCAACTATTGACCGAAGACACAATTCGAAACCAATGCATATATAGTGAGATCCGAGAATGTTTTTGCCGAATCTATAAAGGTGTCCGGCATTGCACTGTGAGACTTGTGCTGGAAACACACAAATAATTTAAAAGTGCCATAAGCTTGGAAAACAAGAAAAACGTCAGTAAAAACTTGACGTTCGAACAAGATCAAGTGTTCAGTGCCAATCTGAAAATTGTTCTTAGAAAAAAGAAGTGCTTCTATCGTGCTTTAACATGACACATCCTATCTCAAGACTTCAAGCGGGTCAGCCTACGGCTTCAACCTCCTATCCCGAAGGCGGAGTACTTCTCATTAGGCCAGTTTAGCAAACTAAACTCTAGCGGCTTTGAGAGAGAAATTAGGCTCCTCGGCTAGTGACCACACACTCGTGTCGAAAAAGGAGCAATAGAAAAAGACTTTGCAACGACCAAAAAGAAAACACATTTACTATAAAATAGCTCATATAAATTTTAAGAGCCCCCAAGTGAATTGGGTAAAAGAATTTTATGTATAATGATTGTATGTACCGAAGTACTTATATCATATCTTTGTTCCACCGAACTTTAAACGCGTCTTAACCGACCATCGGCTTCTCCCTCTTTGGTCAAGGACCGAAAAGTGTTATGTACTCCACATGTCGAGAATATCGACAGTGTTTCCGATAACCAGGCGACCGGGCCATAAGGCTGTAACAGACAAAGCGCGCTCAGGGAACTTATGCTATATTACAGACGAAGTGTAAGAAGCATCTTCAAAGAAAATAGTACCCCCACCGGTACCTTTCTCCGGTGCTCATTATTGCTATGAGACTTGTGCAATAGATTTTTTGTACTCATGAGTTCCATTGTGTGCCGACCATGATTGAAAACAATAAGAGCGCTAGCTTTCGGCTTCACCCAGTCTGAGGTCAGAGCTCGGAGGACCCGGTCGTGACAATCGTAGAGGTGCTCCCTTTACTCCCTAGCCGAACAATCGGGAACGTAGGGGTAAGCACAGGAGCCAGGCAACCCAGCTTGCAAATCGCTTAAGTCAATATGGTGCATATTGTGGCGTAATACACGAACAAGGAACGAAGCCATACAAGTATAATCATATGCAAGAGGAAAAGCTTCATGAGGGAAGCCCCCAAATGAATTGGGTATTTGAATTTATGCGTCACAAACAAAGTTTGGACAAGGAAATTTTTTACAAGCAACTTTTTTCCAAAAAGGTATAATGCTTGGTCGAACCGAACACAAGTTAAAAATTAAAACTTTGAGCATGAAAGCGACTTAGCTGGTTAATGTGTTCGGCATTGATGACGCGGTCCGAGCTTGATGCGGGACAAGGTTCCATCCCCCAAGTCAGTCCTGAGGTGGCGGAGCGGAGAGCTCGACACGCCGAAGTGGTGACATAGCACGGTCAATGCAGACCAGCAGAGTGACGATGAAGTCCCCGGATCATTTTCCTGTGCACAAAAAATAGTGCAAACCGGAGATAACAGTAATGATAATAATAATAAAATGTTGCATAATAAATAATTTATGCAAAGTGAGTAATAGAAGAAATATGGTCTGGCGCCAAAGTCAATGTCGATGCAGGGCGTCGGCGTGACGAAGTGAAGGCGTGACAAAGCCTGAATTTGCAGGGCGGTCCGGGCTCCGGATGCAGCATTCGCCGAACAATGTACGGAAACTGACCGAACCACCACGCGACTGTTTTTAATGTGGCCGCCATTTGATATTTCTGTGTACAGATGATGGAACAAACCAGAGTAATAATTCCTTAAGAAAAATAAACCCAACAAGCAAAAATTGTTAGGATTAATAGCACCTGGTTTATTTGTTGTAGCATTCCGAAACAAAGCGACTCCCAAAATCGGGAATCGATCCGCACACGCCGACGATAAAGCGATGGCCCGGTGATGCTGGCAAAGGTTGGCTTGCCGAGGCGAAGCCCTTGGTCCAGCTAACGTGACAAAGCTGGTCGGCTGGTGACGCCGAAGTCACCGGAGTATGTTGATGAAGAAATAGCCAATTCATTGATCTAGCCGGGGTGACAGAGCCTCGATGTCAGCCGATGAGTCAAAGTAGGTCGGCGTGATGGAGACCAGCTTGAAGAAGCAATAGTGCGGCCCTGCCGATGCAGGTCGGGACGTGGTCGATGCCGGCTTGATGAAGCGGCCGTGTGGTGATGCCGGTATGCCCGCTCCGTGTAATCCATGGGGCGGCGATGTTGGTGATGATTTATCCTTTGTGATGCCGGACTCTTGTTCGGCTTGCCGAGATGATGATCCGAAGAAGTTGAGCTCGGCTCAACAAAATGACGACGTGTCTAGCGCAGGTCGGCAGCCGTGGAGCAATATTGCCGGACTGGTTTGACACCAGCATGATGTTGAAGATCATGTTCAAAAGATCTTAAAGTTAGTGGGATGTGTTCGGGAACAAAACACAATACCCCATACAAAACTTCCTTCAAAAGGGATGTCCGAAATCCCGTTCATAAAAAAGACGAACTCAGGTCGGTTTCGTTTTCGCACAGAAAACAGATCCGAAAAGTGATGCACTAATCGGAAGGTTTCCAGAGTTTGGACGGTCGGATCGAGCTGAAATTTTGAGAGGTAGTAGATACAGGAATTCCGCAGCCGATCAACGGTTGGATCTTCCAAAGGACGTCCGAGCTAGAAGCTGGACACCACGCCCTAAACTCATCCAGATTCCCGTCCAGATTTGACAGGGCTCCGGTATACCGTGGATTGCCAGAGATTCCTCCATCGAAACTCGACGAAATTTTCCAGGGTTGTTGTAGACTCAATTCCGCACAATTCCATCAAAACGATCGTTAAAAAGACACTTGAGGAGGTGGTGGCGGCAGACACAAGTTTGCTGTCCAGAAAAACAGCACGGTCGCCCGAGGCCAATGTTGACGTTGAGCCCCCGGGCTCCTTGGATGATTCCTCCGTGATCTTGATAGAGATCGGAGTTGATGTTTATAAAGGCCCTCATCCGAACTTGACGATCGGAGGTAGGGCGCAGTCCTTGGTCAAACCAAGGTGACCAGTCGAGCTGGTGACGAAGATGCCGAAGTCGCAGTTGATCTGCAGGCGAGCCATCAACTTTTTGCCGAACACACAGCGGAACTCTCAATGGAAGCACCAATGTCGGTGTCAAAACCGACGGATCTCGGGTAGGGGGTCCTGAACTGTGCGTCTAATGCGGATGGTAACATGAGGCAGGGAACACGATGTTTTACCCAGGTTCGGGCCCTCTTGATGGAGGTAAAACCCTACGTCCTGCTTGATTTATTCTTGATGATATGTGTAGTACAAGAGTTGATCTACCACGAGATCGGAGAGGCTAAACCCTAGAAGCTAGCCTATGGTATGATTGTATGTATATGATCTATCGACTAGCCTGGCCTCGGTTTATATAATGCACTAGAGGCCTAGGATAACAAGAGTCCTAGCCGAATACGCCGGTGGGGAGGAGTCCTTGTCTTGATCGCCAAGTCTTGTGGAATCTTCCTTGTATGCGGCAGCTGTCCGAACTGGCCCATGAGTATACGGCCATGGGGGTCCTCGGCCCAATCTAACAGATCGGGAGATGACATGGTGAGCACCCCCTAGTCCAGGACACCGTCAGCAGGGATACCTACGTCAGAGGATCCACTTCCACTATACTATTTTGACCAAATGTTACAGTAATAATATATGGCATGCAACTTACACAAATGTTAGAGTAATAATATATGACATGCAACTTACTCAAAGCATACAGGGTCTAATGCATTTTTCGAGGCTAACTTTGACCAAATGTTAGAGTAATAATATATGACATGCAACTTACACAAAGCATACGGTCAAATTCGTATGTGAAAGGAGTTTCCAATGATATAATTTTCACATTATACATCTCATGTACTATTAATCTTGTCAATAGTCAAATTGGAAACCATCTCGAGTACAAATCTAGGAGTACGTACGAATCTAACAATATTGATTGGGCGTTGTTGAATGTTGATACCTTTTTTATCAAAGTAGAGATACTTTGACTACACATAAAACTTATATGCAAACTAGAAAGGATAGGAGGGAGTATATTGTACGTTCAAAAATGAAACGAACATTGAATACCCTTTATATATGATTTGCGGATGCTATGATCACCGGTTCAAAATTTTGAATCCGCCTTAGGTATCACGTGCCCTCACTCGTTCCCTCTCGATTTCATCTCGGGGTCTAGAGATCTATTGAAAGAGGACTAGGGTGGGTACATGTGAATGATACTCAGTGGAATGTTCAGATGAGGCATGCGGGAGGATGGACTCGACTGGAGGGCGACATGGTCGATGGAGAAGAGGGTTGGAGAGGAATGAGAAATAAGCAAACGCCACATTATTATACTTGAACGGATCAAATAAACAATAAGTTGTCTCACTTGGCCTACATAGAGAAAGGCCTAATGCGCAACGCGGAGCACTGACGCTCGAATATGGCAGGGAAAACAGGGAAACCGACATGTGGGGCACACCCGTCAGGACGACGTAGCACAGACTAGTCCAATGGAGGAGCTGTCCCATGACCTCCTCGCCACCGACAACCGTTCATGTGGGTCGTTGGGGCCAACAACGGGGCACAGCTCCAGCACCGCCTCTGGACACGGCGACCGCGGTGAGCGACACGCTCTTATCGTCGCTAGACACGGTCGGTTTCAGTGTGCCGAGGGTGGCGTTAGTGTTGTGGCACGACCAAAGGTATGTTTGGTTTGTGCCCAAGGTTGCCCCATCAAAGCATTGGGTATCCAAAATTTTGGCTGAGGTATTGGTTTCCCATGATTTGGCCGACATTGGCAAGAAAAATGAACTAGAGTTGACTAGAGTTCATTGACAGGCCAAAGAAATGGCAACCATCCAAACAAAGACCAATCTATGGGTCATGACCAAAATTTTGGTTGAGGTATTGGTTGCCCATGATTTGGCCGACATTGGCAAGAAAAATGAACTAGAGTTGGCTAGAGTTCATTGGCATGCCAAACAATGGCAACCATCCAAACAAAGACCAGTCTTTGGGTCATGACCAAAATTTTGGTAAGGTGCACTTTGGCCACAATCCAAACACACCCCAACACCCGGCTCGCCGAGGATGCACGGGGTGCCGCGACACGTCCGTGGAGTGGTGTAGCACGGCCAACTGCATCCTCTGGACCTGAGACCATGCCGGGTCGTCTTTATTTTTCAATGACATGCGGGGATCGCATGAGAGCAAAGGGCATCTCCAACGTTGCCACGACCGCAGCTGACTACCCTGGCACACCAAAACCCTCATCCCTCGCGCCGTCGCGCGGTGCGTTCCCAGCCGGCGCCAGCTACCCGCATTCATGTCGTTCGTTCGTATGTCGTTGTTAAGAGGCTCGGTGCCCGAGGAACCAACTCCGGTGACTTAATGACGCACCCGGACGCTTGGCCTCACCGGAATGCACAACTTAAAGCGGCAATGCCCAGCTAACCTCCACACCATAGCGCATTGTTCTCCTACCTGGCACCACATCCGCCATGACCGCAAGTGCGAACGCTTTGCCGGAGAGCTTCTCTTCGGGGATGAAGCTCGAGGTCGCCGCCCTTGCTCAAGTCGCCTCTCGCGACGCAATAATGGCATAGCTGGACGCGGACATGACCACACAAGCGGTGGCCACGCTGGCGGCCAACGACGGGAGCACCGTCAGCCACGCGTCCTACTTGCCATCGTCCAACGTCCGGCACCGCCGAGGTCGGGGACTCCTCCGAGGATGAGTAGGGCATGGGAGGCGGCAGGGCATGGTGTGCCAACTAGCCGGTCCGTATCCCGTGTTCTACTCTTCCTCGCCGGAGACCGCACCTTCACTTCACGGGTCTTGAACCCCGCCCACGTACATAGAGATCGCAGATGGAGGACGTCGGTCGCCGCCGTAGAATAGGTTTAGGGTCGGGTTTCTTTTATTTTTCTGTCCTATAAAAGTTCGAAATGTAATGAAAATCTGTCGTGTTTGCATTAATCTCGGCCGATGTATATGAACTTTCACAATAATATACATATTATAGGAGTACTAGCATGATGCCCGTGCGTTGCACGGAAGATCAAGATCTTGTGGGAGAAAAGGATGAACGAGGGAAAGCCTTATCTGCAAATGTGGAGAGGAGTGCGGGTAAATTGTCATAGTTTCCTTCCTATCCGTTAGATATAGATCGGACGGCCTATATTGCAGGATGACAGGCACACCATCATCACCAACTCTGCTTTTTATTGAACCGAGACAAATCTAACATGCGAAATAAAATAAACACATAGGGTCTATACATACACAAATTATCTTAGGCACTCCAATAGTACGTCCACTACACATTCACGCATTTCACATCTTTCTACATCTACGGGAACCTATGAAAGGGTTGACGTAAATTGCCTCTCTCTCTCCTCCCCTAATTTTCATGGTGGTGGGCCCCTCCCTCCTCCCAATCTACAATCAACAGCTCACACGTTTCACATTACGTTAATTACATAATTGGGATTACGTAGGTGTAGCATTACTCGTCCTAAAAACCCAACTAAGCCAACCTCCCAGCATATCGCGCGGGAAAAGACCCGGCCATGCCATTTTAGTCGGGATTACCGGATTACTAGTAGTAGTATCGATGGATCACGCGAAGCAACAAAAAGAATTTTGAGGGGGTGAAGCACCTAGTTTAAAAGGAAAAAAGGCGGTACACTCACAGCACTCCTATCGCGGTCGCATTGCACCCCACACACGTTCGGTCCTGCACACGAAACGCGCTTCGGCTTGCCTCT
The DNA here is from genome assembly GCF_018294505.1 of Triticum aestivum. Lineage (NCBI taxonomy): Eukaryota > Viridiplantae > Streptophyta > Magnoliopsida > Poales > Poaceae > Triticum > Triticum aestivum. Next base: position 37,252,332 of record NC_057806.1, on the reverse strand, counting down.
TCACTGACACGTGGGACTGCACTTGGAGAAACCGACCATGCACCAAACTCCCCCGCCCACCGCGCGAAAATCCTCCCCCCCCCCACACACACCCAAAAATCCCCCCCCCCCCAAAATCCGATTCAACCGCCCTTCGGCCAACTAGCCAATAATATTCCCCAAACCCCCCTCCCCCTTGATTGTCCCCCTCCACTCCATTCGCTCCGCCAAAGCCGCCCTCCCCGCCGCGCCGATACGTCGGCGCCGCGGTTCGGTGATCCTCTCGCTCCCACAGTACGCTCTCGTAGACTGCGGTCCTCTAGCCACACCGCCACCTCTGGCTACGTTCTTGTGGAGGCGCACGGTGGTCAGCGCCGCCACCGCTGGCGACGTTCGTGTGGAGACGCACGGCGGTCAGCTTCTCCCACGATACGCGCATTCTAGACTGAGGCCCCGTTCATGTCGGTGTAGCGCTAAATGTTAGCTGATAGACGTTGTTAATCTCACTGTTTGACGAAGTAGTTTACTGTCAATATGCTCTTCTTAAGAAGCTTCCTTGCCCTGTTCTGCACTCAATCTGCTTAGCTGAGATGGCATGCCAAGGATGATTAGTTGCTAAAATATCCTGCCATATATTTATTGTGACGTAGATTGCCATGGTCTAGTAGCCAATCTGTTAGGTGAAATAGCTCTACACCGTTTTATACTCGATCTTTGTTGCTGCGATGGCCTTCGATAGTTTGATGGCTGTGTGCTCGGCCTCATTGACTGCTGAAACAGCCTGCCATAATTTGGCACTCAAATCTGTTTGCTGAATTAGCTTTACATATATTTCGTTACTTAGATCTGCTCGTCCAAATATCTTGCCATAGCTTTAGACATCGACCTAGGTATTTTTTTTCCTTGACTTCATAAAAAAGCATATATGTTTTTCCTGTAATATCTAGTAGAAGAACTAATTTGTATGTCTAACAGATGGACAGGACTTGGATAACTTCTGCTTGAAGATTGTCCGCTGCATATGTCGAGGGGGTTGAAAACTTCATGAACTTTATCAGAGCTGAGTACGGTGGTCTGAAATCAGATGTGATCTGCCCGTGTAGCAGTTGTATGAATTCAGTTACAAGACCCCAGTAAACTGTGCAAAATCATCTACACTTGTATGGGATGTCGGTCACATATACTAGGTGGGTTCATCAGGGTGAAGCTGTGAACGTCAATGTTATTAACTACGTGGAAGCAGCAGATCACCATCTTGATCTGCCTGATGCTCAGGTGGAAGAGGAGGAGGAGGTGGTGGTGGCGGAGCCAGTGAGTTTGACCAACATTGAAACAATGCTACGAAATGCTCGTGCATTCCGTGAATTTTCACCTGTAGAAGAAAAACGGTGGGCCCGCATGTTGGAACAATCCAACATTGCTGTCACCCCAGGAAATAAGCTGTCGGTATTCTCAGCTATGGTCACCTTTCTTCAGGTGAAGACATCTGAGCGGATGACCAACAAATCATTCGATGCGATGTTGGCTGCTTTCCGCAAATCTTTCCCAGATGCGTCTGAGCTGCCACACACCTACAGTAAAATGAAGAATTTCCTTCATGCAGTTGGAATTGGATATGATATGATCCATGTTTGTAAGAATAATTGTGTTCTGTTCCCGAAGGATTATGCCAACTTAAGTGAATGCCCGAAATGCAAATCATCAAGATGGAAAGATGGCGATGTTGTGAAGAGGATTCCTCATAATGTTCTGAGACATTTTCCAATTACACCAAGATTGCGGAGGTTGTTTCATGATGCTGAAACAAGAGAGGATGTACTGTGGCATTCTAGGAACCAGGAGTGCAGAGATCAGAATGTAATGAGCCATCCATCTCATGGTAGTGAGTGGAAAAGCTTCAATGATAAACACAAAGAGTTTGCTGCTGACCCAAGAAATATTAGACTTGGCTTAGCTTCAGATGGATTTAACCCATTTGGCCACCAGAGCGCCACATATAGCATGTGGCAAGTGCTTGTTATCCCTTAAAACATGCCTCCAAATGTCTGCACCAAAGAATCAAACTACATGATGGCCTTGCTCATCCCAGGTCCAAAAAGTCCTGGAAAGGATTTTGATTTGTTCATGGAGCCTCTTGTGAAGGAACTTCAACAGCTATGGAAGGGTGTTCTCACTCGAGACCTATATAGCAGCCCACCAGCTGATTTCTTTCTACGTGTTGTTATAATTTGGTGCAGCCATGATTATCCGGCTTTGGGCACTATGTTAGGGCGAACGACACATGGTTACAATGCATGTGTTCGCTGTGACAGGAATCCACTGTCATACGCAATAATTAGCAAGATCTGTTACATTGGACACCGCCGTTTCCTTGCCAAGGACAAGCCGCATCCTAGAAAATACCGAAGACATGTGTTCAATGCAAAGCATGAAAACTGTGATGCGCCAAAGAGGCTCACCGTCGATGAGTTGCAAGTGGAATTAGAGAAGGTCATGCATATTACACCAGGAAACCATCCTGGTAATGGTAGCGGGAAAAGGAAACGTGGTAGGGTAGAAGAGATATTATTGTTTACCCGTAGGTCCACTTTATGGGACTTGGAGTATTGGAAAGATTTGGATCTGCAGCATAATCTTGATGTGATGCACATCGAGAAAAATATATGTGACAGCATTATCGACACACTTCTTAATATTGAAGGCAAGGCGAAAGATACCTTAAAATCTAGGATTGATTTGACACACCTGGGTATCAGAAAGGATTTGCGGGTGTAAGATGAAGGTAAACCACGGGATATGGCAGCAGCTGTGTACGTCTTGGACAAGGTAAAAAGAAAAGAATTCTGCGAGGTCATGTCACGTGTGAGATTCCCACATGGATTTGCTTCCAGCCCTGAAAGGAGAGTCAGTGCAGATGGAAACAAGGTACAAGGGTTGAAAACTCATGACTGCCACGTCCTACTTCAAAGGGTTTTACCTGTTATCCTTAGAGGATTGGGCCGCCCTGACTTATACAGAGCAGTTGCAGAGTTGGGACAATTCTTCAGGGAACTATGCAGTAGGAATATCGGGATAGATGCTTTGGAGCGTCTTACAGACAAGATACCAACTATCCTATGCGACCTTGAGAAGATATATCCTCCAGCCTTCTTTGATGTGATGGTGCATTTGGTTGTTCATCTACCTGATGAGGCACTACTTAGAGGTCCAGTACAGTATGGTTGGATGTACCCTATTGAAAGGCGGCTAGGCACTTTCAAGGGCTATGCTATGAACAGAGCTAGACCCGAGGGTTCCATTGCAGAGGCCTACATTGCTACAGAAGCGTTGACATTCTGCTCAAAATACATTGAAACAGCTTATCAGCTTAGCAAAGAGGTGGGTGAAGACAATCTCAGGCTCAATGTTTTTGATTATTCTGTTTGAGTTACAGGGAAGAGTCGACAAGAGGACAAACCTAAAGATTTGGACAAAATGGTTTGGTATGTGTTGAATAACTGTCCTGAGATACTACCTTATATCAAGTAAGTGCAGTACTGCAGCTTATACATCATAATCTACTAAACTTGCAGCACATTCTTATATATTTAGATGTTTAACACGATCACTATGTTGTGCAGCATCTACAAAGAGGAGTTACTGCCGCAAAATCCAAGAAACATTGACAAACTGGTTATGGTAGGATTTGCGAAATGGTTCAAGAACCATGTAAGCTTTTGAAGTGCACTGTCAGTTTTTTTAATATATTGAGTACATTAGATGATCAGCTTGTCTATTTTCTAACCATAGGTTAAGAAGATGCGGGAGGATGGGCAGGTAGTTGATGATGCCCTTTACTCACTAGCAATGGGTCCTGATACTCGGGTAAGACATTATGAATCTTGCGTTGTTGGAGATGTGCGCTACAACACCCTTGCACGAGACGAAGGCAGGAAGACACACAATAGTGCCATCATGAGCACGGATACGTATGACAAAGAGACAACTGAAATGTATGCTAACATAACAGACATTGTTCAGTTGCAGTATATCTCCAGTTTCGGGGATCATCGGTGTGTGGTTCTGTTGTGCTGTCGTTGGTATAACCTATTTTCCAGGATCGCAAAACCCAGAGCTGATGATTATTTCAAATCCATCAATGTCAAGGCGACGTACCAGACCAACAAGCCTTTTATTTTGGCAAATCAAGCAACACAGATATTTTTCTTGGAAGACACATTTGCATGTAGCGATGACTGGAAAGTAGGGATGGCAATGGGTTGGGTTTGGGGCGGGTGGAGCTGGTGCAAATCCAATCCATGACCCATCTTCCTACCCTCTGCCCATCCACCAAATTATCCATGGGCACAACTTGTGCCCATGCCCAAACCCGTTGGATACCCACATACCCATGGAACTCCATGGGCATAGAAAAGTAAGCACGAAGCCTTCCCAAAGATCTAATTAACTCAACATCATTCACTCACAAATGTCAACATAAGCTACATGCATAAGTAGGCAACAAGTAATACGATGAGTCCTTAAGTGTGACATACCAGAGGTTGATTTCGCAGCATATAGCTTATGGCACCAGTTGCATATTGCTTTCCATTTCCCATTGATTCGTTCTTTCTACTGTCACTGGCATATGGCCCCACATGTCATACGGGTATCCATTGGATATCCATGGAGCACAAACTATAACCGTGCCCAACCCAGCTATTCGTGGGTATCCATATCCACAGACCCATGGGCAGAAATGTGCTCCATACCCTTGCCCAACCGGGTCGGATATCCATGGGTATCCAGATCCATGGATAAAATTGTCATCCCTACTGGAGAGTATTGCAAAGGTTTGAGCATAGGAATTCGTTTAATGAAGTTGCACAACAAGATGATGCTTACACTGCTCCTGATGTACAAGATAACACAAATGTTCCTAATATCTTTGAGAACCATCACATCAATGACGCCGGCGAAAAGATTGCATGTCGTTTTGTGGACATACAAGAGTTGATCAAGAAGAAGCCAACGTTCGAGGACGTTGAGGACGAAGAAGAAGATGACACCATGGGGAATTACAATTCAGACTGATACACATGGCGAAGATGTTGACGCTGCTGCTGTGGATGATGATTACATTCCTTTTGTCGTATTTGCCTGTCAGAAGACATTTTTTTATCTACTATGTGAAATTGTGTTTGCTATGACAACTGAAACCTGATGAACATGTTGTTTAGTATTTTGCTGTGAGAACATCACTTGTTATGTATGCTGATTTGTGTTTGGTGATTGTATGACAACTAAAACATGATGACATTGTTGTTTAGTTGTATTCATATTTGGCTGTGAAACTTGAATTTTATGATATAGTTTGCTGTTGGACTGCAATTTGCTCGGCGTCTTCGAATGAGAACAAAGCTGACCCGACAGGGCCTCTGTTATTTATTTATCTATATGAGCAAAAGGGGATACCCCTTGATTTTCGTTAATAGAAATCATTAGATGTTCACAACACTACACCCAGCCTGCTACACAGGTTTCATTCATTACTAGTTTCAGCAAAGTGCTCATGTCATAGCCACTGAATACATCATGAGTGCTACATACACTGCAAATAAAGAGACAATCATCCTACAGAGCACATCGATTTTGCCCATTATCTTCACAAGCTCTTTCATCTCCTCATTGCTGTCAAGGCCATTCAACAGCTATTGCTTGTCCATGATCAGAGGAACTGCATCTTTAACCTTCTGCTCTGCATCCTCCTCTTTTGTCGTTCCTTCAGTTACTTGTCCAACACCCCAACCTACTGGTATTGGGATTCCTCGGCTAACCAAATAATCAGCGTAGTTGCATTCCCCCACATCAGCAACTTCCCAGAAATACAAATCACACGAATCTTCCCTTTTCTGCACGAATCAAATTGGAAGATCATCAACCAAACTATTAAATAAATCAGCAACTGAAAGCAGCAGAACAACACTTAAACATATTATTACCCCATGATTCGGGCATTTGTAGAAGACTCGGCCAGGGTTGCGGATTGTGGTTGAGACGTGACGGATGACTCTGCGTGATTTGCAGCAGTGGCACCACACCAATGGCAGTGGGTTGCGATGAGCAATCGGCTGCGGTGCGCGTGCCGGCGGGGGTGTGATGAGACCCACAGGCAATGGTACGGGTGGCGACTTGGCGCATATCTGGTTGTTGCCTGCTGAAGAGCAGGTGGACAAGCAGCCAGCGGACATGGTTCCTGCGGCCAGAGCTTCTGATGCTAGGCAGAGTAAGTAGAGAAGAGGAGAAGCGAACATTGGATATGTCAGTTTCCTTACTTGCAGAGTAGCGTAGCACCATATATAGTCATAGTCTAGGTTTGGATTTGAACCAGCTACAGGAGCACGTCTTTTCTTTTTTCTAAAACTCGGCAACGTCTCTTACTGCTACACTAGCTTGTTCTGTACGCCTTCCCAAGTCTTTGATTTTCTTTCCCTTTTTTGCGAGGAGAGAAGGAGGACAAAATTGAGAGTTCCTGGGACTCGAACCCAAGACCTCTCGGTTGAAAACCAAAGGGTGCTAGTCACTTATGTGGCGAACGTTCCCTGTGAGGAGGACGGCAGACGAACGCATTTTCCTCGCAGTTTTCTTCCTATATATAAAAAAGTATGCTACTTGGTGTCCGCTTAGTCAACAAACGATTGTGCCAACCTTGACCGTTGGATTGACATTCAATGTCTGTCGCATTTCTTCAGTCTCTTCTTCCTCGAGCCGCCAAAGCCAAACCAGCGCCGGCGGGACCGCCTGCTCCTGCCTCCCACGGCTGGCTGTGATCTTCTCCGGCTCTTGTTCGTTCCCGTCCAAGGCCTCACCATCGTCCTCCGCGTTGGTTTGCTCGCTGCGGTGCTGCCATCCGGTGTTGTCAACATGGTCAACAACCGAGGGAATAAGGAGATAACTGTACATGGTGAGGATGATAGTAGGGACCCAGCAGCCTCAGTAATTTTGTTTTTCGGGATGGAGAAGGGTATCAACTGGGTTGTGCGGGACCCGTGGCCCATCTAGCCCAGGCTTTTATTTCATATGTTTAGCACATGACCAGCCCAGTTTGTTTTTTTCCTTTCTGAAAATGGCTAGCAAGCTATTTTGTTTTTTGCAGAATAACCAACGTAGGCCTACTTGCTTTTCTACGCCCTGCTGGGCTAGAAATCTTTCAAGACGAGGAGGGATGCATTTTGCACAGAAAATGGGCTATAAGTAATAAGAAATGGGCTATAAGTAATAATAAATGGGCTATAAAATGAAAAAATACAGCAAACAGGCAATTAGTTCCAAAATATTGTTTTCTTTCGGATTTTGATATTTTAAATTTCATTGTTTTTGTGCGGGTAAAATTTCATTGAATTTAAATTAAGGTATATTTAGATTTAAAATTAATTTGAATCTGGCTAGAAATTTCGAGCTGTATGTTGTTTGGGATAGATTTGGAGGCTGACTTGTGGGTCTACTAGGTTGACGTGTACTTTGGCTTTGTCAACTTAGTCCACAAACGATTCTAGCAGCATTGGCCGTTGGATGTTAATCCAACGGCCGTGTTGCTTCTTCAATATCTGATCTTCTTGCTCCAGCCGCCCAAACCAGCTCCGGTGGGACTGCCTGCTCCCGCCTCCCATGGCCGGTTGTGCTGCCGCATAGGCCGCACCGCCCCACCCTACTTCATTGTTGGCCAGGCCATTCCTCTACTCACCCACACCTCCTGTTATTTTCTGGCGACGGCAGCCGGACCAGTAAACACTCGTACTCCCCACCGTGTGGGCAACCATTGCCGAGTCTTCCCCAGCTCCATGTCCTTCCCTTCCTAGGCCTCGTCGTCGTCCACCGCCATGGTGCTCTCGGCGCGGCCTGGTCAACATGGTCAATGAACGACATCCATCGGCTGTGGACTGTACGCGCAAAATAATGATTCCTCCACCTGACAGCTGGGACCCACCGGAAGGGCCTATGTATTTCGCGAAAAAAGGTTCCCTCCGCTGACATGTCGGACCCACCAGCTATATCTTCGCATGCAAGGAAGTGCCTCCTTATTACGGACAAAAAAATGAATACCCCCTGCTAGCTGGGACCCACCATAGTGGGAGGATGACTTGTGGGCCAACTAAGTTGACGGGGACGGAGGGCTTTGCCAACTTAGTCAATATGAACGATTCTAGCTCCAGTGACCGTACGATGTCCATCCAACGGCCGTAGTGCTTCTTCAACCTCTGGTCTTCTTGCTCCAGCCGCCCAAAGCAGCGCCGGTCGTGCTGCATGCTCCTGCATCCCGTGGCCGGCTGTGCTGCCGCGGAGGCCTCATCGCCCCCTACTTTCCCACCGCTGGCCAGGCCCTGCGGTGACGGCAGCCTCACACCACAGCCGAACCAGTGAACCCTCGTACTCCTTTCCACACGGGCTTCCACTGCCGCGTCTTCCCCGGCTCCGCGTCGTCCCCTTCCTAGGCCTCGCCGTCGTCCACCACCGTGGTGCCCTCGGCGCGGCCTGGTCAACATGGTCAAGGGACGACTTCCATCGGACATGGACTGTACGTGGAGAGGCTGACAGCTGGGTCCAGACCGCAGCAAGGAAGTGCCTCCTTATTACGCGGAAAATAATGCTTCCTCCACCTGACAGCTAGGACCCACCGGACGGGCCACTGTATTTCGTGGAAAAACGTTTCCCCCTGACTGCTAGGACCCACCAGCTTCATCTTCGCACGCAAGGAAGTGCGTCCGGGAAAAAACGATTCGCCCCCCTGACTGCTGGGACCCACCAGCTACACCTTCTCACGCAAGGAAGTGCGTCCGGTCAAAACAACGATTCCCCCCCTGACTGCTGGGACCCACCGGCTATATCTTCGCACGGAAGGAAGTGCGTTCGAGCAAAAAAACGATTCGCCCCCCTGACTGCTGGGACCCACCAGCTACATCTTCGCAGGCAAGGAAGTGCCTGACAGTCGGGACCCACCTAGTCGAAGCGTACGTACCGTTGTCATTCTGGTCGCGAACGTGTACATACATACTAGTCGATGTAGAGGCGCGCACGTGTCGTAGTAGAGGCGCGCACATAGCATGTACACGTACGTACAATGGCCAGGGTGCAAGAAAGAAAATACGGCCACGTATGTGTACATACGGGCGGGGTCTCGAACGCCTACTCGCGCATACGTACGGCCAGGGCTTGTGTACATGGCTGGGTTGGAACGGAGAAACAGCGTCGTTGTCGTGTTCATGGGGAGGCAATGGAATGCATCGTGTTCATGGGGAGGCAACGGAATGCGTCATGTTCATCGGGAGGCAATGGAACGCGTGGGAGCCAACCGGTTGGGTCAGAACGGAATGTGTGGTCGTGTTCATCAGGAGGGCTTGGACGGAACAAGCGATGGAAACGAGGCCTGGCGTACCGCACAACGGAGGAAAAGGACCTCCTACGTTCGGAACGGGGTCCTATTGATCGGGAGGGGTCTGGCGTACCGCAAAACGGAGGAAACGGACCTCCTACGGTTGAAACGGGGTCATGTTGATCGGGAGGGGTATGGCGTACCGCAAAACGAACGAAACGGACCTCCTACGGTCGAAACGGGGGTCCTGTTGATCGGGAGGGGTGTGGCGTACCGCAAAACAGACGAAACAGACCTCCTACGGTCGAAACAGGGGTCCTGTTCATCGGGAGGGGTGTGGCGTACCGCAAAACGGGACTCCACGGGATACTGTTCATCTCCACCGTCGACCTCCTCCAGCCTCCACGAGCTACCGTCGACCTCCTCCAGCCTCCATGGGCTCCTGTTCATCCAGCCTCCACTGCGCGCTACTCCACCGGCTATTGTTCAACCACCCTTCCACGGGCACCCCTCCATCGTCTAATGTTCATCCAACCCTCCACACCACGGGGTCCTGTTCAACCACCCCTCCAATGTCTACTGTTCATCCAGCCCTCCACCACACCATGGGGTCCTGTTCATCCAGAGGCAACGCGACCGCTCACTGTTCATCCAACCCCCCCCCCCCCCCCCGCAACGCTCACTGTTCATCCCAGAGGCAGCACCGATCGGCTTCAGTTAGTAGCAATAGCGAAGGAATCGCTCGATCGGGTTCAGTTAACAGCCATCGATCGATCGATCGGGTTCAGTAACGCGTAGCCTGCAGTGCAATCGCTCGGGTTCAGTTAGAGCCCAACGCCTCGCTCGGGTTCAGTTAGAGCCAACGCCTCGCACACACACGCGTACGTGTACGAGAGAAATGCGCATCGCTCGGACCCCGACCTCCCACCGTAACCGGGAACTCACCAAAATTTTCCTCGCCCTCGCTTCTACCATGGTTTTTTCCGTCATGGATGGCCCAAAGAATGTCATGCAGCTGCGTCTCCGGCCCGCCCAGGACGAAAAGCCCATTTTCTATCATGATTTTTTGTCATAGAAGTAGGAGCCCACCACATCTATGATGATACCGGGTTTTGTCACAATTATCGTCATAGAAGTGTCATATGTATGATAGAAAAAAAATTCGTTCAGCCCAAAATGTCACAGATGTGTATTTTTTGTAGTGTATAATCCTCCCAGTTGGGTAAGGTTCAGCTCCACTTATTTTATTCTTGTCCTTGAATCATTCTTGACAGACATCATCTTATCTTACTCATAGTAGGAATGGTGAAAGGCTATCGAGGGGATCCATGACCATGACCCTCAGCCGGAGAATCGCAACCGGGATCTTGACCCCGGATATGAGGAAGATCCGGACATATTTGTGGAGCCTGAGGATGGAGTATTTTATCAAATGAGCTACGACGGTACATATGTACCCATTATCGCCGATTACCCCGGCCTCCTTCCTCCTTCATGATATGTCTCCAATGTATGTATAATTTATGAAGTATTCATGCTATTATATTATTTGTTTTGGATGTACCCATTATGGATGTTTATGAAGTATTCATGATACGTCTCCAATCTAGACCCGTTTCGGCACCCTGCCGGAGGGGGAATCCCTCTCCAGTGGCCATCTTCATCATCCCGGTGCTCTCCATGACGAGGAGGGAGTAGTTCTCCCTCGGGGCTGAGGGTATCTACCAGTAGCTATGTGTTTGATCTCTCTCTCTCTCTCTCTCTCTCTCTCTCTCTCGTGTTCTTGAGGTGGCACGATCTTGATGTATCGCGAGCTTTGCTATTATAGTTGGATCTTATGATGTTTCTCCCCCTCTAGTCTCTTGTAATGGATTGAGTTTTCCCTTTGAAGTTATCTTATCGGATTGAGTCTTTAAGGATTTGAGGACAATTGATGTATGTCTTGCGTGGGATACCTGTGGTGACAGTGGGGTATTCTATGATCCACTTGATGTATGTTTTGGTGATCAACTTGCGGGTTCTGTGACCTTGGGAATCTATGCATAGGGGTTGGCACACATTTTCGCCTTGACTCTCCGGTAGAAACTTTGGGGCACTCTTTGAGGTTCTATGTGTTGGTCGAATAGATGAATCTGAGGTTGTGTGATGCATATCGTATAATCATACCCACGGATACTTGAGGTGACATTGGAGTATCTAGGTGACATTGGAGTATCTAGGTGACATTAGGGTTTTGGTTGATTTGTGTCTTAAGGTGTTATTCTAGTACAAACTCTAGGGCTGTTTGTGACACTTATAGGAATAGCCCAACGGATTGATTGGAAAGAATAACTTTAAGGTGGTTTTGTACCCTACCATAATCTCTTCGTTTGTTCTCCGCTATTAGTGACTTTGTAGTGACTCTTTGTTGCTTGTTGAGGGATAGTTATATGATCCAATTATGTTATTATTGTTGAGAGAACTTGCACTAGTGAAAGTATGAACTCTAGGCCTTGTTTCAATGCATTGCAATACCGTTTGTGCTCACTTTTATCATTAGTTACCTTGCTGTTTTTATATTTTCAGATTACAAAAACCATTATCTACTATCCATATTGCACTTGTATCACCATCTCTTCACCGAACTAGTGCACCTATACAATTTACCATTGTATTGGGTGTGTTGGGGACATAAGAGACTCTTTGTTATTTGGTTGCAGGGTTGCTTGAGAGAGACCATCTTCATCATATGCCTCCCACGGATTGATAAACCTTAGGTCATCCACTTGAGGGAAATTTGCTACTGTCCTACAAACCTCTGCACTTGGAGGGCCAACAACGTCTACAAGAAGGTTGTGTAGTAGACATCAAGCTCTTTTCTGGCGCCGTTGCCGGGGAGGTGAGTGCTTGAAGGTATATCTTTAGATCTTGCAATCGAGTCTTTTAGTTTCTTGTTTTATCACTAGTTTAGTCTATAAAATAAAACTACAAAAAATGGAATTGCATTTGTCTCATACGCTTCATCTTTTTAATATCTTTCGTGAGAATGATGGAAAGGAAAATTGTGCTCAAGTGCTAGGAGAAGAAATCTATAAAATGTTTGGCACTAGATCTTTGAATGTTGAGCATGATTGCAATGTTGTTAGTATGAATTCTTTGAATATCCGTGATGCTAATGATATGCAAAGCCACAAGCTTGGGGATGCTATTTTTGATGAAGATGATATTTTTAGCCCCCAAGTTTTGATGTGCAAATTTATTATGATGAGAGCATGCCCCCTATCTATGATGATTATTGTGATGACTTGTATGCTATAAAGATTAATGGTATCCATGAAACTTGTCATGATGATTTTAACTTTCAATTGGATTATGCCTCACATGATAGTTATTTTGTTGAGTTTGCTCCCACTACTATTCATGAGAAGAAATTTGCTTATGTGGAGAGTAATAAAAATTATATGATTGTAGATCATGAAAATAATGCTTTATGTTATAGTTATATTGTTGAATTCATTCATGATGCTACTAAAAATTATTATGAAGGAGGAATATATGCTTGTAGGAATTGCAATAATATCAAGTTTCCTCTCTATGTGCTTAAATTTTTGAAGTTATGCTTGTTTTACCTTCCTATGCAAGTTGATTATTGTTCCCATAAGTTGCTTTCTCACAAAATCCCTATGAATAGGAAGTGGGTTAGACTTAAATGTGCTAGTAATATTCTTCATGATGCTCTCTTTATGTTATAATTCCTATCTTTTATGAGAGCATCATTGAAATCATCATGCCTAGCTAGGGGCGTTAAACGATAGCACTTGTTGGGAGGAAACCCAATTTTATTTTAGTTCCTTGCTTTTTGCTCCTATTTAGTAATAAATAATTCATATAGACTCTGTTTAGATGTGGTTTTATGTTTTAATTAGTGTTTGTGCCAAGTAGAACCTTTGGGAAGACTTGGGTGAAGTCTTTATGATCATGCTGTAAAAAACAGAAACTTTAGCGCTCACAAGATTAGCTAAAAAAATTGACTGGAGAATGATATTTAGTTGATTATTTTTGAAGATGATTAATAGATAAATTCCCCACGTCCAGCAATTTATTTGAGAATTTTATGAGTTCCAGAAGTATACGTTTGATTCAGATTACTACAGACTGTTCTGTTTTTGACAGAATCTGTTTTCTATGTGTTGTTTGTTTATTTTGATGAATCTATGAGTAGTATCGGAGGTTATGAGTCATAGAGAAGTTGGAATACAGTAGATATTGCACCAATATGAATTTAGAATGAGTTCACAACAGTACCTAAGTGGTGATTTATTTTCTTGTGCTAACGGAGCTTACGAGTTTTCTGTTAAGTTTTGTGTTGTGAAGTTTTCAAGTTTTGGGTAAAGATTCGATGGACTATTTAATAAGGAGTGGAAAGGGCCTAAGCCTGGGGATGCCCAAGGCACCCCAAGGTAATATTCAAGGACAACCAAGGGCCTAAGCTTGGGGATGCCCCGGAAGGCATCCCCTCTTTCGTCTTCGTTCATCGGTAACTTTACTTGGAGCTATATTTTTATTCACCACACAATATGTGTTTTGCTTGGAGCGTCAATTTATTTTGTTAGGATTTGCTTGCTGTTATTTATAACAATGTTTTGCATCTTTTATTTCAATAAAAGTGGCATTGATAGCCTTTACTATGCCTATTTTACAAGTCCTCATGTTGATGTTTGAAAACAGATAGATTACCGCTGTTGCAATAATTCCCTAGAAAAGTCAGAATGTGATAAAATGTTGAAACCTCTTGCATATTAAGCTATGAAAATTTTACTACAGTGGGAATTTTCTTTCATAATTTTTTGAGGTAGGGAAGTATGGATCTTGCTGCACTCTTTACAGACTGTCCTGTTTAGGCAGATTGCTGTTATGTTTGCATTGTTTTTCATATGTTTGCTTCTTTAATGATTCTATTTGAGGATAGGACTATTAAATATGCAGAGGCATTTAGTATTCTATGTTGAATAATAATTTTAGTGATTTGCTACAGTAGAGTATGATAAGGTTTTTGCATTGGTTTATACTAACTTATCTCACGAGTCCTTGTTGAGTTTTGTATGGATGAAGCTTTTGAGATTTAGGGAGACCGTGATATAAGAGGAATTAAGGAGACACAAAAGCTCAAGCTTGGGGATGCCCAAGGCAACCCAAGATAATATTTCAAGAAGTCTCAAGCGTCTAAGCTTGGGGATGCCCCGGTTGGTATCCCGCCTTTCTTCTTCAACAACTATCGGTTAGTTTCAGTTGATCCTAAGTTTTTGCTTCTTCACATGATGTTTGCCATTCTTAGAATGCCATTTTATTTTGATTTGCTTGCTGTTTGAATAAAATATTAAGATCTGAAATTATTAAATGAGAGAGAGTCTTCACATAGCTACATAATTATTTAACTACTCATTAATCTTCACTTATATCTTTTTGGAGTAATTTGTCATTTACTCGTGTGCTTCACTTATATCCTATGAGTAAATAGTTGAGTAAGTGAATATCATAAATCTGAAATTATATATGTTTCATATGCTTATCCCATGGGGAGTGATGACTTCACATATAAGAAGTAGAGGTGGTAAATTTATTGAAGGTTAGCAAACATTGTATTGGTCACTTGAACAATTCATGAAAGAATATTGAAGGAAGAGAGATTTCACATATAAATATACTATCTTGGACATCTTTTGTTGTTGTGAGCACTCATTAAAATATGACATGCTAAAAGGTTGATGTTGGACAAGGAAGACAACGTAATGGGTTATGTTTTCTTATATCTGAAATAAAGTATATTGGCATGGATCATCCAACATTTTGAGCTTGCCTTTCCCCCTCATGCTAGCCAAATTCTTCGCACCAAGTAGAGATACTACTTGTGCTTCCAAACATCCCTTAAACCAGTATTGCCATGAGAGTCCACCATACCTACCTATGGATTGAGTAAGATCCTTCAAGTAAGTTGTCATCGGTGCATGCAATAAAAATTGCTCTCTAAATATGTACGATCTTTTAGTGTGGAGAAAATAAGCTTTATACGATCTTGTGATATGGAAGCAATAAAAGTGACGGACTGCATAATAAAGGTCCCTATCACAGGGGACAATAAAGTGACCGCTCTTTTGCATTAAGATTTTATGCATCCAACTATAAAAGCGCATGACAACCTCTGCTTCCCTCTGCGAAGGGCCTATCTTTACTTTTATCTTCTACCCTTATGCAAGAGTCATGGTGATCTTCACCTTTCCTTTTTACATTTTATCCTTTGGCAAGCACATTGTGTTGGAAAGATTCTGATATATATATATATATATATATATATATATATATATATATATATATATATATATATCCAATTGGATGTAAGGCATCATGAACTATTATTGTTGACATTACCCTTGAGGTAAAAGGTTGGGAGGCGAATCTATAAGCCCCTATCTTTCTCTGTGTCTGATTAAAACTTTGAACCCATAAATATCGCGTGAGTGTTAGTAATTGTGAAAGACTACATGATAGTTGAGTATGTGGGGTTTGCTAAATCAAAGCTCTGACATAAACTCTTCCTGAAAATAAGATGAATTGTAATTGTTTGATGACTGATAACACGGTTTGTTAGTTTTCAAGAAAGTTTATGATCTATACTTTAACATGTGAATAGCTTGTTACTTGATCATGAGAAGCTTTATGAGATGAGCTATTGTTATGATATATAATGATGCTAGAAAAGGTGGTTGAAATTATCATTGATCAAACTTGTGCACCTGCTAGCATTCTCACTTCATAAATTATTTCTTTTATCATTTACCTACTCGAGGACGAGCAGGAATTAAGCTTGGGGATGCTGATACGTCTCCAACGTATCTATAATTTATGAAGTATTCATGCTATTATATTATCTGTTTTGGATGTTTATGGGCTTTATTAAACACTTTTATATTATTATTGGGACTAACCTATTAACCCAGAGCCCAGTGCCAGTTTCTGTTTTTTTCCTTGTTTTAGAGTATCGCAGAAAAGGAAAATCAAACGGAGTCCAATTGACCTGAAACTTCACGGAACTTTTTTTTGGGCCAGAAGAAGCCCACGGAGTATCGGAGATGGACCAGGAGAGTCCCGGGCTGCCCACGAGGGTGGGGGTGCGCCCCCCGGCCTCGTGGAAAGCCCGGAGGTCCACCGACGTACTTCTTCCTCCCATATATACCCATATACCCTAAAAACATCGAGGAGGAGAATAGATCGAGAGTTCCGCCGCCAAAAGCCTCCGTAGCCACCGAAAACCAATCTAGACCCGTTCCGGCACCCTGTCGGAGGGGGGATCCCTCTCCGGTGGCCATCTTCATCATCCCGGTTGTCGGTGTCAAAACCGGCAGATCTCGGGTAGGGGGTCCCGAACTGTGCATCTAAGGCGGATGGTAACAAGAGGCAGGGGACACGATGTTTTACCCAGGTTCGGGCCCTCTTGATGGAGGTAAAACCCTACGTCCTGCTTGATTATTCTTGATAATATGTGTAGTACAAGATTTGATCTACGACGAGATTGAAGAGGCTAAACCCTAGAAGCTAGCTATGGTATGATTGTATGTTGTCCTACGGACTAAAACCCTCCGGTTTATATAGACATTGGAGAGGGCTAGGGTTACACAAGGTCGGTTACAAAGGAGGAGATATACATATCCGTATTGCCTAGCTTGCCTTCCACGCCAAGTAGAGTCCCATCCGGACATGGGACGAAGTCTTCAATCTTGTATCTTCATAGTCCAATAGTCCAGCCAAAGGAGATAGTCCGGCTGTCTGGAGACCCCCTTATCCAGGACTCCCTTAGTAGCCCCTGAACCAGGATTCAACGACGATGAGTCCGGCGCGTAGTGTTATCTTCAGCATTGCAAGGCGGGTTCCTCCTCCGAATACATCACAGAAGAGTTTGAATACAAGGATAGTGTCCGACCCTGCAAAATAAGTTCCACATACCACCATAGAGAGAATAATATTTCCACAAATCCAATCTGCTAATACGTTTTGGCAGCATGACATTATGCCATGGCCCCGTAATTATTCGAACCGTTTTTCCTTAACCAGCCCCGCACATAACGCGAGGCGGTTCTTGACACGTCTTGTCAAAGCAGAGATCGTGTTCCCCTTATTACGGGATTTTCATCAATGCGGATGTGGGTAACCCAACCCCGCCATCAATTACGATGCTTGGTGGATAAGTGAGTTTTACCAGGCTAGTGGGGGTGCATAGTTTAGTCCGCCCTTATAAAGGGATAAGATTTCACCTTTTTCTACCCACGCCTTCTTCCTCCTTGCTCATCCATTCTCGCGCACTCAAGCTCCAACGCCCAAGTCCGTATTTTCCTCCTCAACTCTCTCCAAAACATGTCTGGAGCGAGAGGCAAGTGGATGGCCTCCTCCGTCACGGAGGGACACATCAAAAAGTTACGCGGAGCCGGATACTTAGCCATGGATATCGTGCACCGGCTGCCAGCCGCGGGGCAGGTCATCTCTACCCCAGAACCTCACGAGAGGGTGGTCTTCCTCCCCCACTTCGTCTGCGGACTCGGGTTTCCCCTCCATCCATTTGTCTGTGGCCTCATGTTCTATTATGGGCTGGACTTCCATGATCTGGCCCCCAACTTCATCCTCAACATCTCGGTGTTCATATTCATGTGCGAGGCTTTCCTCCGCATCCGGCCCCACTTCGGCCTGAGGCTGAAGACCTTCAATATCAAGCCGAAGGTGGTGGGCGGCCAACAAGCGGAATGCGGCGGAGCCATGGTGGGCAAGATGCCCAATGTTACATGGCTTTAGGGCTCCTTCGTGGAGACCATAAAGGGGTGGGAATCGGGGTGGTTCTACATCACCGAGCCGCGCGACACCAACTGGGCGGCGACCCCCGAGTTTCGATCCGAATTCCCCACGTGCCTCACTTCCTGGAAGGAGAAGGGCCTATCCTGGGGTTCATTGGTGGAGCTGGAAGGAGTCCAGAAATGTATCCGGAATATGACAAGCAAGAAACTCAAGCTTGTCAACATAGTCCAAGTCATGCTCTTCCGCCGGATCCTCCCGTGTCAACAACAGGATTTCAATTTATGGGAGTTCGACCCGGCCCAGCACCAGACTCTACACGAGCTCTTCGACACGACGCATAAGGACGTCTGGAAGGTGCTGTTCAAGGGCGGCGAGGTCCCTCCTTCTCTTACCGAGGACCGTGGGCTAAGCGTGAAGCGCCCTGTGAATCCGGTAAGTTCTATACATTTGGTAGGGTATTTATTTCCCATAGCTTGACCATGTGTGGGGTCTGAGCTCCCATGCCTTTGATAGGACTGGGTGAAGACATCGGGGCAGGTTAACTGTCCGGCCCCTCTGCCCGAAGACCCTGCAGACGCTCTTCTGACGAAGATGCGGACCCCGACGCCTTATGAGGTGCCGCGGAAGACCAAGAAGAAGGCCGAGGGAACCCGAAAGAGTTCCTGGCGCCAGGTGGTATCAGACTCATCGTCTGATAACTCCAAGATGCACTCCTCCCCTGAAAACGAGGAGGAGGAAGACGAAGACTCTCCCCCTCCAGCTGGGGGAGAAAAGAAAACGAAGGCTGTCCCAACTGGGGAGGCTAAAGGGTCCAAGAAGGGAAGGACTCTCCTTCCGGACTGCTCTACCACCATCGCCGAAGATGAAGACGAGTGGCTGCTCAGGGCCAAGCCCCTGGCGAAGTCGTAAGTATTCGGATACCAGAGTAACTCAATGCATACCGTAGTCGCACCTCTTTTCCTAACGCCGAATATGGTTATGCAGACCGCCCCAAGCTCGTATTGACGTATCTTTGTAGGACGGTTCCTTGGACTCGTCGAATATGGATAGCAATCCACTTCTGACCGCCTCCTCCCCCTGCCCTATGGACAATGTTGAGGTATTGTCTCAAAGGGCGCCAAGCCGGGCGGAGATAGTCCCGGAGTGAAAGGATCGAGAAGAGGTGTCTAGAGGGGGGTGATTAGACACTAAGTGCCAAAAGTTGCAGTTTTTAATATTCTTAAGTTTAAGTGGAGTTTAAGCACAAGTTTGACAAACACAATACATATCAAGCAAGCATGCAATGAGTATATGAGCAGCGGAAAGTAAAGCATGCAACTTGCAAGAATGTAAAGAGAAGGGTTTGGAGTATTCAAACACAATTGGAGACACGATTGTTTTTGTCGTGGTTCCGGTAGGTGGTGTTATCGTACATCCATGTTGATGGAGACTTCAAC
This sequence comes from Triticum aestivum, assembly GCF_018294505.1. NCBI lineage: Eukaryota > Viridiplantae > Streptophyta > Magnoliopsida > Poales > Poaceae > Triticum > Triticum aestivum. Next base: position 37,232,751 of record NC_057806.1, on the reverse strand, counting down.
CCACGGGGGGTAATGGTTGCGCGAGTCCACGGAGGGCTCCACCCACGAAGGGTCCACGAAGAAGCAACCTTGTCTATTCCATCACGGCCGTCGCCCACGAAGGACTTGCCTCACTAGAGGTAGATCTTCATGAAGTAGGCGATCTCCTTGCCCTTACAAACTCCTTGGTTCAACTCCACAATCTTGTTGGAGGCTCCCAAGTGACACCTAGCCAATCTAGGAGACACCACTCTCCAAGAGGTAACAAATGGTGTGTTGATGATGAACTCCTTGCTCTTGTGCTTCAAATGATAGTCTCCCCAACACTCAACTCTCTCTCACAGGATTTGGATTTGGTGGAAAGAAGATTTGAGTGGAAAGCAACTTGGGAAAGGCTAGAGATCAAGATTCATATGGTTGGAATGGAATATCTTGACCTCAACACAAGTGTAGGTGGTTCTCTCTCCGAAAATGTGTATTGGAAGTGTAGGTATGTTCTGATGGCTCTCTCCATGAATGAAGAGTGGGTGGAGGGGTATATATAGCCTCCACACAAAATCTAACCATTAAACACAATTTGCCAAACTCGGTGGGATCGAATGGTTAAACTCGGTCGGACCAATTCAGCAAACCTAGTGACCGTTAGGATTTTCGGTGGGACTGAGATGCAACTCGGTAGGACTGATATGGTTAGGGTTAGGGCATAATGTAATCTCGGTGTGACCGATTACACAAACTCGGTGGGACCGATTTTGGTAACAAGCTAACCAGAGAGTTGGTCAGGCAAACTCGGTGAGACCGATTACACAAACTCGGTGGGACCGATTTTGGTAATAAGCTAACCAGAGGGTTTGCATTGTAATCTCGGTAGTACCGATTGCTCAAACTCGATGAGACCGATTTTGGTAATGGACATACACAGAGAGATTACAATCCCATCTCGGTGAGACCGAGATCCCTATCGGTGAAACCGATTTGCTAGGGTTTGTGGCAGTGGCTATGACATCTAAAACTCGGTGGCGCCAGATAGATAGAATCGGTGGGGCTGAGTTTGACTTTTGGTTTAGGTCATATGTGGATGTGGGAAGGTAGTTGAGGGTTTTGGAGCATATCACTAAGCACTTTGAGCAAGCAAGCCATTAAGCAACACCTCATCCCCTCTTGATAGTATTGGCTTTTCCTATAGACTCAATGTGATCTTGGATCACTAAAATAGAAAATGTAGAGTCTTGATCTTGAAGCTTGAGCCAATCCTTTGTCCTTAGCATCTTGAAGGGGTTCCACATCCTCTAGTCCATGCCACTCCATTGTTGAACTTATCTGAAACATACTAGGTAAAAGTGTTAGTCCAACAAGAGATATGTTGACATTAATTACCAAAACCACCCAGGGAGCACTTGTGCTTTCAATCTCCCCCTTTTTGGTAATTGATGACAACATACATCAAAGCTTTAGATAAAGATATAGAGAATAGCAAGTAAAGATTTGGAAAGACATGTAACATGCATAGGCTCCCCCTACATGTATGCAATCATGTGAATATTGAATATAGGAGCATGTGAATGCGTAAACATGACAGAGTAAGCAATGTGTTACATGTATCTTGGCTATATGCATCAGAGCTAATGATGTGAATGTGAGAAATGTACCTTCATGCTCATGAGTCCTTCTTGCAAACAGTATGTACATCAGCAAGAACTTCTCATTCACATGACGGTGATGCATATACTTACCTTGTGGTCTTGAGTTGGCTTAGGATGGGATGAACCTGCGCAAACAAGGTTAAATAACACAGATACACCTACTGACCAGAGCAAGCAAGAGAAACCACAAGAGAACCAAGACTGGGATGACATGTAGAGTGAGTACTAAGTACCACATTGGATATAGACATGTCCCCAAAGGTAAAGATATGCAATAAAATCAGAGACTTCCTTCCCTTAGATGTCTTGCTCCCCCTGAATCTGCATGGGATATTGGGAGAAGATAGGGAATAGAAAATCAGAGCAACAAAAAAAGGAAACAACAGAGCTTGAGCTAAAGCAAGCAACCAAACATGTCTTTCCCCTCTTAAAGACATGTGACATCTCTCCTCTTGAACACCAAGCATCTGGGGTCTTTGATGATATTACTTTCTCCTAGTTGAGAAACTCTCTCCCCCTGAGTATTCTCTCTTTCTCCCCCTATAGGAAGGATTAAGCTTTGATGTGCTCTCTCTCTCCCCCTTTGACATCAATTTCCAAGAAGGGATCTTATAGACATGTGATACAAATGGGTTGGTCCTCGAGTCACAGAGCAAAGCAGCATGTCTAATATGATGCTGGTAGAGGACAAGAATCATTGAGTGGAGCTGGAGCAAACAGAAATCAGGAATAAGTGGCAAGTTGGTTTTCCTGTGGTGGCTTCGGTTGCACCAAAAGATTTCGGTTGGGCCGAAGAGAACAAACCGGTGTGACCGAGTTCATTAGAGTGAAACCACTTGTCACCTCAGCTCACTAGACAAGTAAGATCTCACAAGGATATGCAAGGAATTTACTGAAAGATTTGCAATGAATTGGATGCAGAAAATGCAGAACAAAAAGGAAAGAAAAGAAACTAAAAGTTCTAGATGAAGTTTTTTTCTGAAAGGGGAAACAAATATGCAAGAGACAAAAGCACGGAGAGACACATGAGAACTTCATCTAGAGATGGTCGGCGACAAAGTCACCTATGTTAGAGTATATTGACTTAGGAGTCAAGTGAGAGCACTTGATAATAGGTCATACTCATCGTTTAAGCTCAAAATGGGGTTACCATTTTTCGTTTAAGCCTTTTGATGTATTCACATCTTATCGAGTTGCTTTGACTCATGACTTGGAGTAAAGCTTCTCTAAGATGGAATAACATACCTTGGGTGGTGGTGTTGATCTTGCTCATGTAGTTGAACTTGTGTGGGTTGCTCAAGGTTGATGTAGTTCATCAAGGGTTGGGAGCACCACTTGGAGTTTGAGTTCATCTACCTACATGGGTTATATTTGCAAGGAAGAGCACTTGTGTATCCAAAATGACAATCATGAGACTCAACATAGAATTTGCCAAAGGATATGTTTGAATGGTTTTGTGCTTCCTTGTCTTCAACCACCATTGTGTAGAGACTTGGTGATGTAGAGATTGCTCAAGATGTGAGTGAGTTGCAATCTCATAGATTTAGATTCAACCAAGTACCTACACGGGTTAGATAACATGCAAGGTACAAATATATCCAAGACATATGAATAGCATCATAAGATAAATATCGGGGATTAGTCATAGGCTCATGCCCCGCATGTATCAAATGGAGTTCCTACTCCAAGTTTGAAGCATCAATGATGTTCAATTCACCTCTCAACCTGCAAAACACTTTCTCATCAAGTGGTTTAGTGAATATATCCGCCAGTTGCTTATCGGTGTGAACATGCTTCAGGTTAATGTCCCCTTTTGCAACATGATCTCGAATGAAATGATGACGAACTTCAATATGCTTAGTTCGAGAATGTTGCACGGGATTGTGAGCAATCTTAACAGCACTTTCATTGTCACATAGCAATGGAACATGTTTCACATATATCCCATAATCTTTAAGAGTTTGGGTCATCCAAAGTAATTGAGCACAACATGAACCAGCCGCAATGTATTCCGCTTCGGCGGTGGATAAGGATATCGAGTTTTGTTTCTTGGAAGACCAAGACACAAGAGATCTACCAAGGAATTGACAAGTACCCGAAGTGGATTTTTTATCAACCTTGTCTCCGGCATAGTCTGAATCGGAGTAGCCAACAAGATCAAAAGAGGACCTCTTAGGATACCAAATGCCAAAATTTGGTGTATGGATTAGGTATCTCACTATCCTTTTCACAGCCTTAAGATGACACTCTTTAGGAGCAGCTTGATATCGTGCACATATGCACACACTTAGCATAATATCGGGACGAGAGGCACATAGATATAACAATGAACCAATCATAGAGCGGTAAACCTTTTAATCAACCGGTTCACCATCTTTGGTCAAATCAAGATGTCCACTAGTAGGCATGGGTGTAGTCATACCTTTGCATTCTTGCATATTGAACTTCTTGAGTAAGTCCTTGGTGTACTTTGTTTGAGAGACAAAGGTACCTTCCTTAGTTTGCTTGATTTGCAAACCGAGAAAGAATTTGAGTTCACTCATCATAGACATCTCAAACTTCTCCGACATTAGCTTTCCAAACTTCTCACTAATGAGGGTTAGTTGAACCAAATATGATATCATCAACATAAATTTGGCACACAAATAGTTCTCCATTAACCCTTTTAGTAAAAAGAGTAGAATCAATTTTACCAATTTCAAAGCCTTTTTCAATAAGGAACTTGGTCAAGCATTTATACCATGCTCTAGGAGCTTGTTTAAGACCATAAAGGGCTTTGTGAAGTTTGTAAACATGATTAGGTTTCTTAGGATTGACGAAGTCGGGAGGTTGCTTAACATAAACTTCCTCCTCAATTTTGCCATTTAGAAAAGCACTTTTAATGTCCATTTGGTACAAGGTGATATCATGGTGATTAGCATAAGCAAGTAAGATGCGAATGGACTCAAGTCTAGCAACGGGAGCATATGTCTCATCATAGTCCATACCTTCAACTTGTGTGTAGCCTTGGGCGACGAGGCGTGCTTTGTTGCGAACCACTTGTCCATCTTCATCTTGCTTGTTGCGAAACACCCATTTGGTACCAATGATGTTGTGGTTGTTGTCGGGCTTCTCGACCAATGTCCACACTTGATTTCTCTCAAAGTTGTGTAGCTCTCCATGCATAGCGTTTATCCAGTCTGGATCCTCCAATGCTTCTTCAACCTTCATCGGTTCAATGCTAGAGATGAATGAGTAATGTTCATAAAAGTTAGCTGAATGAGTTTTAGAGCGAGTGATTCTCCCAGTTTGGATATCGTTGTAGATTTGCTCGACGGGATGATCCTTATCAATTCTTGCTCGAACTCATGAAAGCTTTTTCTTGGGTCGGGGTGGAACATCCTCTTCATCTTGTGCTTCTTCTTGGCCTTCTTCATTGTTGACGTTGTCGTTCTCTTGTCGTGGTGGAGAAGGAGGTTGTTGATGTTCATCTTGGTGCGCTTCCTCGTTTTCTTCATCTTGGCATGTCCCACTTGTTGATGCTTCCATATCAACTCTTGGTTCACCTTGTTGTGAGGTAGAAGCTTCCACTTGGACGGACGAGGTACTCTCCTTTACTTCCGTTGGACGAATCTTGCCAATGGACAAGTCTTGAATTGCTTCTGAAGGGTCTTTGTCTCCTACATCAATTGGCAATTGCTCTACTTGCGAGCCGTTAGATTCATCAAACTTCACATCTACCGTCTCTTAAACCTTTCGGGTGAAATTGTTGTAGACACGGTAAGTGTGAGAGTTTGAGCCATAACCAAGTAGGAAACCTTCATGAGATTTAGGAGCAAATTTAGAACGACGATGCTTATCAAGAATGTAGCACTTTGAGCCGAATACTCGAAAGTATCCAACTTGGGGTTTGTTACCGGTGAGGAGCTCGTATGTCGTCTTGCCGAGTAGCTTGTGAAGATACAAGCGATTTGTTGCATGACAAGCTGTCTCAACCGCTTCCGCCCAAAAGTGCTTTGGCGTTTTGTACTCATCAAGCATCATTCTTGCCATCTCGATAAGAGTCCGGTTCTTCCTTTCAACAACTCCATTTTTTTGAGGTGTGTACGTAGCCGAGAACTCGTGTGAAATCCCTTCTTCGTCAAGAAAGGTGTCCACATTTGCGTTCTTGAACTCCGTTCCGTTGTTGCTCCGAACCTTCTTGATCTTCACGTCAAACTAATTTTGGGCCTTCCTAGCGAAGTTTTTGAAGATCTTTTGGACCTGCGATTTGTCATCAAGAAAGAACACCCACGTAAATCTTGAAAAATCATCAACTATGACTAGACCAAATGAGTTACCACCGAGACTCTTGTAGGCATTTGGACCAAAGAGATCCATGTGAAGTAGCTCGAGTGGTCTTCTTGTGGTCATGATGTTCTTCGCGCGGTGACTTCCTCCAACTTGTTTCCCTGCTTGACAAGCACTACAAAGTCTATCCTTGTCAAATATGACATCTTTTATTCCAAGGATATGATCACCTTTAATAAGCTTATCAAGATTTCGCATACCAACATGACCTAGTCTTCTATGCCACAACCAGCCTTTAGAAGATTTGGTAATTAAGCAAGTTCTGGGTTGAGCCTTTTTAGTGAAATCAACAATGTAAAGATCTCCTCTATGTATACCGGTAAAGACCATTTTATGATTGTCTCTACGAAACACTTGGCAATCTACTTCAGTGAATAAGACATTGAAACCGAAATCTGCAAGTCTAGAAACTGAAAGTAAATTGTATCCAAGGGATTCAACGAGCATGACATTTTGTATGGAGCTATCATGTGAGATGGCCACCTTACCAAGGCCAACCACCTTACCCTTTGAATTATCACCAAAAGTGACATATTTTCGAGGGTCGTCGTTTTCAGCAAGCTCACGGAACATATCTTTATCTCCGGTCATATGATCAGTGCATCCACTATCAAGGACCCATTCCTTTCCTCCTGCCATGTAGCCGCGAAGATTTGCCATAAGACCAAAATGCCTCATTGCATCATCAAGATCATAGTCACTATCATCATCTTCATCATAGTATCCATGTTCAACATCATCTTGTGATTGATCAATTCCTAGATAGGGTAATTCATTAGATAAATGATCATCACAATGGTTACCTTTATGAATTCTAATAGCTTCAGATATGATATCGCTAATGATTCCAACATTTCCTTTAGCACGCATGAGATTGGTAAGCTCAAATAGACAATCACCATAGCTAGGATGTGACACCCAAAAATTTTGGCCTTGTTTTAATAAATTAAAATTTTTGCGAGGAATTAAAACTTTGATTTTTTGACTCCCTTTTGAATTTTTTTGAAACATTTCCTTTCTTATTATCATTGAGTTGTTCCCTAAAGTGAAAACCTTTCAAATATGTTATTGGACTTGTTTAACCTCTCAAGAAAAACTTTTCTTTTATCAGTATAGCTAATTACCTAATTAATTTGCTTGATCTTTATTTTCTTGAAAAATGGTTTTCCAAGGTTATATGGCCATAATTGAACTACAACCATTTGATAAATTCACCTAAAATTCCAACCAAAAATTGGAGTTGTCATGTGATATTTTGGAATCACTTTTATACAAAAATATATTTTATTCATGTAATATGTTGAGCTCTGCATCAATTTTTCTTCTCTAGTCCAGAGTGCAATTTTGCACTACAACCCTTTTAAATATTTCTTTCTGGCCTCCACCAAAATTATGGGATGTTGGTAGTAGCATATGATTCAACTTTATGCAAAAAACCTAGTGCTATTCTTTGAAAATTTTGAGTGAATCAACCTCTTTTCCATTCTGGTCCAGTCTTGTGATTTCTACTACAACCCTATATAATTTTGCTCCAATGATCTTGTGCTTTCTCCTACTTGTAGACAGCCCTACCAAACCCCTAAATCCAGGAGCATGCACCCATTGGCATATTTTTGGTTCAGGAAATAATGCCATTCACATCCTGTCCAGATTTGAAGTTTTGCAAAACCTGCACTAACAAGTTTGTGCTTTTCACAAACTAACCTCACCACCCTCTTATTCATCTAAAGAGACCACCATCTGGAGTTTTTGTCCACTCCAAGACCTGCCTAAGTGCCCTTAGCATTTTGTCAAACACCTTATGGGCATGATCAGTTTTGACATGGGTTTGTGTTTGCTTTATGAACTTGATCCCCTGACCAAACCAGCCTGTCCAATGGTGTTTCCCTAGCCTATAACCCCACCCTGCTAACCCTCTTGCGGTTTGGAAACCCCCAGCATGCCATGGCATTTCGTCGAGCACGTCCCGTGCACGCCTGGAGCACGAGCAGAGCACGCGTTTTGCACGTGCCGCGCCCGAGCCAACGCGTCGCGCCCCTAGCTTGCCCCCACTGCAGAACCACGCCACGCACGTCCCTCCTCACCGCTTCACGCCAAGCCGCCCCTCGCCACACCCCGGCAGGCCAAGAGCTAGCCGCCGCGGCCGCCCGACAGCCCCCTGCTCATGTCGGCGCCGCCGAGCCTCCCCCGCTCGCCACCTGCCTCCTGGAGCAGTGCGTGCTCATCCGCAAGCATGTCCCCTAGCGCTCGTCGCCGCCACGACACCCTGCCACTACAGGAAGGCGGTCCGCCGTCGTTCTTATCCGGCCGCCGCAAACCGACCTCGTCGCGCTATATAAGGAGGCCTTCGAACTCATTCAAGCACGCAGACAACCTCAGGCCACCCCCATGGCACCCCCACAGCCAGCAATCGTCGGGGGAAAGCCGTCTTCCCCAACTCCGGCCGGTTCGGCCACCGCCACGTCCCAGCTCCATTCACCGCAACCAGGGCCTCCCACTCTCCGTTCTCTTCACCAGTAACTCTCTCTTCCTCCCGTGAACCCATCCCCCTACTCGATTTTGATCGGGAACCACCATAGCCCCAAACACACTTTGCTCCCGAAGCTCCTTCCGCCGTGAAGCTCACCGCCGACGACTCCGTCCACCCCCGAGACCGTAGCAACCACCGACGGGACCGCCTCGACCCCCTGAGCCCGTGGATGGCTTCGGTTTCTCGAACGGTGCCGCCGTTCGCCGGCGAGCAATGCCGGAACCTCGCCCCGCTCGGACAAAGGAGGAAGAAGGAGGTGCGGCGACTGGTCAAACCTAACCAGTGGGCCCCCTGGACCCACTATCAGTGACCCTATACCTATCCACGTGGGTTAAGTGAAGGCGTAATCCACCCCAGATTTTGGAAGAGAAGAAAGCTTTCAAAAGTCTTGGAGTACACCCTGCCTTTCCACACCATGAAGGCAAGCATTCTGAACCCCGGAATAATATTTTTGGTGTGTTAGTTGACACGTTTATAACACCACCTTATATCGGAGAACTTGTTATTTCATGTGATATGATCATTTGCATGAAGGCATATTAGTGATTTCCTTGCTGTTGGAAATGAATATACTTGTGATGGTAATCACCCTCATGTGCCTTGCATGCATGCCGGAAAGGAATCCGGGAAAGCCTCTGCCTTGGGTAGGAGTGAGCTTGTCGCTGGTCCCCGTCGGGACGGTTATGTCCGGTATGGCATGGTAAGGTACATTGAGTGGTGATTTTGTTGGTGGAAATATATTTGTTATACATGTCATGCAGGAAATTTATAAACCTCCTGAGTCGACCGTAGACCGAGTCTTGTTCCAGTAACCCCCATACTTGTCTCGTACTACCACTTGTCCCTGCCGCAGGTAGGGTACGGTTCAGTAAGTCGTCAACCCCTTTCAAGCACACACCGTACAGAGAGGCCATGGTGGAAGATATCGATTGTAGCCGGTAGGCAGGCCACCTGGTCCAGGGGCATGGGTGTTTTCGGTTGGGACCGAGAGGGGAGGCCACCCCTTAGAGCGCGCGATATAAATTTGATCCCATGCTACGCGAGGTTGTAGCCTCCCCACTTAGAGTTTTTCTTAACAAGTGTCGTGGGTGATTCCAGACACCGATGAGTTAAGCTGGTGTGTGCAAGTTAGGCGTGTTTTCAACTAAAAGGCCGTAGACGGAATTAGTCCCGATGGACTAAAGGAATCCGTTACTCGTGGGTAAAGAGTACACCCTCTGCAGAGATTAAACCTATTCGAATAGCCGTGTCCATGGTTAAGGATTACAGTCTGGGATGGGTCAAGTGTTGGTCTTAGTGTCGGTCTTCGGAGGAGATATGGTTAAACCAAACTTGGATACCGACTAGTTACTTGTGAGGACCATGATTATTATTTTGTGATGGACTAACCCGTTGCATTATTTATATTATCGAGTATCCCTGGGACGGTTCTACCTCCTGGATATTCATTGTGATTATTTATCTTATAAGCCCTTTATGTGGTGTCGCTCAGACGCCCGACTGTGGAATTTCTTTTAAAGCCCTTTATGTGGTGTCGCTCAGACGCCCGACTGTGGCATTTCTTTTGAAGCCCTTTATGTGGTGTCGCTCAGACGCCCGACTGTGGCATTTCTTTTAAAGCCCTTTATGTGCTGTCGCTCAGACGCCCGACTATGGCATTTCTTTTAAATCCCTTTATGTGGTGTCGCTCAGACGCCCGACTGTGGCATTTCTTTTAAAGCCCTTTATGTGGTGTCGCTCAGACGCCCGACTGTGGCATTTCTTTTAAAGCCCTTTATGTGGTGTCGCTCAGACGCCCGACTGCGGCATTTTATTCCCACTCTATTACTGCTTATTCATGTTGCATGAAAATAACCTGCTTGCATGCATGAAAGATGTTTTATTTATGACTGACGATGTGATCATAAAATTTTTCAGTGCATGATTATCAATTATATTATCCTAGTGTTCTTAATGTTTGCGAGTACATTCAAAGTACTCACTGGCTTGTCCCTGGCTATTGTCTTGGCCAGATTTCTACTTGGAGAGGAGCGTGGCGATGACAGCCTCGAGACCTAAGCAACGGTGATAGCAGCCTCGCGAAGATAGGACTTAACCTGGTCAGCTGTTCCTGTGGGAAATGGAGTCCCATAGACACTGATGACTCACAAACCGCTTCCGCCATCGACCACCAGAAACCATTTGTTGTACTCACAGGCCAGAATGGTCTTGTACTACATATTTTGTATTTTTCTTGGAATTTCTGTATCAAGTTGGAGCCTCATCAGCTAACAGTAATCCTGGGGCTGATGAGCATGACGGTCTTTTTCTGGAAATTTATACCCGGAAAACCCGGTCGCGACATAGGATCACTAGAGTTCATCTTACTCAAGGCAATAGACTTATGGAGAATTTCGTCCAAATTTTTCAAGGAATAATCTAGAAATCATTCCTCAAGAAATCTCCATATGGTGTAGGCACACTTGAGAGTAGGCAAACATCTAATCAAGTTTCTAGGCAAGCCTCTAATGATGAGCTCAACAGTTCTAAGATTGCGAATCATGTCAATATCTTCATCTAGGGTAGGGTGCAAAGGATCAACATGAGGTGCACAAGGGCTAGTAATGTACTTGTTCAAATGATATTCATTGAAAATCTCAAGCATTTCATTTTTCCACTCATGAAAATACTCTCCATCAAGAATAGGCACTCTATGTCTAAGACTCCCCAAAGTAGACACATCCATCTTCCTCCAATGGTGTTTAAACCAAGGCAATGGAGACCAATGCTCTGATACCAATTGAAAGGATCAAAAAGAGGTGTCTAGAGGGGGGTGATAAGACACAAAGTACCAAAAGTTGCAGTTTTTTATATTCTTAAGTTTAAGTGGACTTTAAGCACAAATTTAACAAACACAATACATATCAAGCAAGCATGCAATGAATATATGAGCAGCGGAAAGTAAAGCATGCAACTTGCAAGAATGTAAAGAGAAGGGTTTGGAGTATTCAAACGCAATTGGAGACACGAATGTTTTTGTCGTGGTTCCGATAGGTGGTGCTATTGTACATCCACGTTGATGGAGACTTCAACCCACGGAGGGTAACGGTTATGCGAGTCCACGGAGGGCTCCACCCACGAAGGGTCCACGAAGAAGCAACCTTGTCTATTCCATCACGGCCGTCGCCCACGAAGGACTTGCCTCACTAGCGGTAGATCTTCACAAAGTAGGTGATCTCCTTGCCCTTACAAACTCCTTGGTTCAACTCCACAATCTTGTTGGAGGCTCCCAAGTGACACCTAGCCAATCTAGGAGACACCACTCTCCAAGAGGTAACAAATGGTGTGTTGATGATGAACTCCTTGCTCTTGTGCTTCAAATGATAGTCTCCCCAACACTCAACTCTCCCTCACAGGATTTGGATTTGGTGGAAAGAAGATTTGAGTGGAAAGCAACTTGGGGAAGGCTAGAGATCAAGATTCATATGGTTGGAATGGAATATCTTGACCTCAACACAAGTGTAGGTGGTTCTCTCTCAGAAAATGTGTATTGGAAGTGTAGGTATGTTCTGATGGCTCTCTCCATGAATGAAGAGTGGGTGGAGGGGTATATATAGCCTCCACACAAAATCTAACCGTTACACACAATTTTCCAAACTCGGTGGGACCGAATGGTTAAACTCGGTTGGACCGATTCAACAAACCTAGTGACTGTTAGGATTTTCGGTGGGACTGAGATGCAACTCGATAGGACCGATATGGTTAGGGTTAGGGAATAACGTAATCTCGGTGTGACCGATTACACAAACTCGGTGGGACCGATTTTGGTAATATGCTAACCAGAGAGTTGGTCAGGCAAACTCGGTGAGACCGATTACACAAACTCGGTGGGACCGATTTTGGTAATAAGCTAACCAGAGGGTTTGCATTGTAATCTCGGTAGTACCGATTGCTCAAACTCGGTGAGACCGATTTTGGTAATGGACATACATAGAGAGATTACAATCCCATCTCGGTGAGACCGAGATCCCTATCGGTGAAACCGATTTGCTAGGGTTTGTGGCAGTGGCTATGACATCTGAAACTCGGTGGCGCCGGATAGATAGAATTGGTGGGGCCAAGTTTGACTTTTGGTTTAGGTCATATGTGGATGTGGGAAGGTAGTTGAGGGTTTTGGAGCATATCACTAAGCACTTTGAGCAAGCAAGCCATTAAGCAACACCTCATCCCCTCTTGATAGTATTGGCTTTTCCTATAGACTCAATGTGATCTTGGATCACTAAAATAGAAAATGTAGAGTCTTGATCTTGAAGCTTGAGCCAATCCTTTGTCCTTAGCATCTTGAATGGGTTCCACATCCTCTAGTCCATGCCACTCCATTGTTGAACTTATCTGAAACATACTGGGTAAAAGTGTTAGTCCAACAAGAGATATGTTGACATTAATTACCAAAACCACCCAGGGAGCACTTGTGCTTTCATGGAGGCGCCTCAAGGCGACCTTCCAGACTCCAGGAGCAAAGGGAGCAAGGCTCCCGGGGGCTCCAAGTTCGTCTCTAAGCCGAACACCGCGCCAGAACCTCCAGTGGTTCCGGACTCGGGACGGCGGCTCCCTTCCCAAAGGGGCAAGACGCCCATGCCGGTGACCTCTGTCCATCCAGAGGCACCGGACAATCTGCTGGGAGCGCTTCGCGGCGCTTCTATCGATGAAGAGCACCACACTATTATGAGTGCGGTGATCAAGAAGGTTCAGTCTGCCAAGAGCAGACTGACTGAAGCCTGTGCCAGCCTTTTAACAGGCTTTGAGGTAAGTATTTAAAATATGGGAAAAATGTTACCGCATAGACAGTAGCCCCTGATGCTCTGTTTGGTGTTCACAGAGGAACTCTCAATGAAAGCACCAATGTCAGTGTCAAAACCGGCGGATCTCGGGTAGGAGGTCCGGAACTGTGCGTCTAGGCCGGATGGTAACAGGAGGCAAGGGACACGAAGTTTTACCCAGGTTCGGGCCCTCTCGATGGAGGTAAAACCCTACGTCCTACTTGATTAATATTGATGATATGGGTAGTACAAGAGTAGATCTACCACGAGATCGAGGAGGCTAAACCCTAGAAGCTAGCCTATGGTATGGTTGTTGATGTGTACGTTGGCCTACGGACTAAAACCCTCCGGTTTATATAGACACCACATAGGGTTAGGGTTACATAGAGTCGGTTACAATGGTAGGAGATCTTCATATCCGTATCGCCAAGCTTTCCTTCCATGCTAAGGAAAGTCCCTTCCAGACACGGGACGGAGTCTTCAATCTTGTATCTTCACAGTCCAACAGTCCGGCCAAAGGATATAGCCCGGCTGTCCGGACACCCCCTAATCCAGGACTCCCTCAGTATCCCCCGAACCAGGCTTCAATGACGATGAGTCCGCCGCGCATATTGTCTTCGGCATTGCAAGGCGGGTTCTCCTCCAAATTCCGTGTACCTGTTGAATAAAGTCCGGTTTCTTGTAGATGTTTGCACTCCTTGGCTTCTGCGCCCAATAATGGCCGCTTTCCACGTGTCAAACGAATATGAAAAGTCTGAGTGTTTTTACATTCACACCCCTAGCCGCGTAAAGGAGCTGCCCTATTTAAGGGGACGAGGATTTAGATCCAATCCACACCTTCTCCCCTCCGCGAGTGTTCATCAGAGCGCATCCGACAAAGGTCCATTCCACCATGGCCAGACGTCGCAACTCCTCCCCTAGCCTTCCAGCCCTAAGCCTAGATATTGGGAGAGATGTTCCATCCCGCATAGCGAGCTAGTGACGCTTCAGACCAAGGGATTTCTCCCCCCGGCCTATATGTTCCCGATTCGAGCCGGTCTTGCTATCTACAACGGTGGAGAGCAAGCAGAGAATGCCCCTAATCCCTCCAAAGGAGAGCGGGTGTGCCTCGTCCCTTACTTAATAAGGGGGCTCGGATTTCCAATCCATCCATTTCTCCGGGGGCTGCTGGAGTTCTACGGCCTCCAGCTACATCATCTCACGCCTGCTTCAGTATTGCATATCGCGGGCTTTGTAGCCCTCTGCGAGCTATTCTTGGGTGTTGAAGCTCATTTCGGACTGTGGAAGGAGCTATTTTGCCTCGTGCCCCGTTCCAAGAAGGGGTCAATGTATCAAGTGGGCGGAGCCGAAGTGTGGCGCATCGCCGGGACCGGATATCTGTCCGGAACCCCAAAGAAGGCGTCCGAAGACTGGTCCTCGGAATGGTTTTATATATAAGACGTCCCGCTGCCGGATCCTGTCCGAATCGGCCTCCCTGAATTCAACAGTGCTCCCTTAAAGAAGCGCCTAAGCTGGCGCCCACGGAGCCCTCAGAGGGAATGTGACAGGGACATCATTTACCTGATGGGCCGAATAAGATTGTTAGCCCATTCCGGACTAACCATGATCGGGGTTATGGCCGAATGCATTATGTGGGGGTGCAACCGCTTCAGTATAGAAGCCACCCCATGTGGGACTTCAACGGGGAGGACGACGCCACCGCTACGGTCGCAAGGGGACGGATTCAGCTGCCGCTCTACTAAAGATCTTGTCCACTTTGTATAAGGGAGAAGAGGACGAATTTCTCCGCGTCAACCCTCGGGGTGGATTCTCCATGCACAATCCCCCGAGCTGGGTAAGCGGCCATATTTACTTGTCCATCCGTTTTGTATTCCCATTGTTAAATATTCAGTCTGGCGACTTTAATGCAGGAACTGCGCCGGGCTGTTAAGGAAATAAGCAGCCCTCCTCCACAACTCGAGGACCCAGGACGGTCCCTCGACCCAGCCTCTCAAGAGGATCCGGACATATCTGTGGACCTGATTGATGGAGTGTTCCATCAATTGAGTAAGGACAACGCCTTGGTGGCCATTACGGCCAATTACCCAGGGCTACTCCTGACGCCCCAGGTACCTGAGATCGAAGTCCTAGTACCCCGAATAGGTGTCCGCCCACTCGTGTTCAGTTTCCTAATTGCAACCGAACTTTGCAGGGGAGGTTTTTAAGGCGGAAGGCCGAACCTGCGGCGACAAGCCAACGAGGGGCCGTAGGGCCCCGCGGGCAAAAAAGAAGTGCAGTCCGGATGGAGGCGTCAACGCAAACGTATGGCGCGCCCCCTTATCGCAGGCGTTATACATTCGAGGCATATTGACACTTGCGCTCTTTTCAGGACAAAGAGACCTCGTCGGACTATATCCGGAGAGGCTGCCAATCGCGCCTCCACCAGCCAGGCTCCAAAGCCTGGTTCGGAGGCAGAGGCGAACGCAAGGCGCACGCCAGACGCTCCTCCGGCGGAGGATGTGGACGGGTTGTCTGCCACTAACTCTGAGGTGGAGAGTGCCATGAACCACAGGCGTCGCCAGACAATTCTTCGCGACGCTTGTTTCTCCCAAGGAGCTGAAAGATGTTCGTGCCCAGCTGTCAGACTCCATGAAGGAGAATCAGCAGCTTCGGCGCGGCATATTTAGTAAGTGCTTGAACGAACCTTTTGAAAGAAAGTTTGGCGGGGAAGTCGACTAACAGAGCAATGTCTGTAGGTGTGCTAATAGGTCGTCCTACAAAGGAGATGCCCGGTTCTACGGGTGACCTTCTTCCCGAGCTCTCGCAACTGCTCGATCGAGTTTGGCAGGCGATGCGAGGCGTCGCCCAGGCCCTGTGGCCATCCGTCTCCATGCCCGAAGGTCTTGGAGAGCTTGCGGAGAAGCTAAAGGGAGCACGGCGGCGCTTCCGGTTGTGGAAGATATCATCCTGCCATCAAGGCGCTAGGGAGGCCTAGGCCATGGTGAAGACGCGGTACGCAAAGGCTGACCCCAACCACATGGCCGAGGTCGGTCCTGTAGGGCCCGATGGGAAGGAGATCCCTGTAAGCTTAGTATATGGCCAAGTAGAGTTGGCCGCAAAGTATTCCCAGCAGGACTGTAAATTAGACAGCCTGTTAGATGGTATTGAAGAGGAATACAACCAGTCAAAATGACTATGTAATTTAAGTGACATTTATAATGCCTTCTAGCCGGATTGTAGATCATTTGTCATGGCCGACCTTTTCGCTTCAGCCTCGGGACCTGACGGTCCGGAGTGTGTCCAAATTCCCATGCGGTTATATAGGAACCGGCGAATGCATGGAGACCAAACGTAGGGGTCATTAGGGTGTGAACAGACAAGTGCCCGACTAGGTATGTTATATTACATGGTTAGTAAGAAACATCTTCCAGGGAGAATAGTTCCGTTAGGAGTTCCTTTCCCTGGGAGGCATGCCCTAAGGTGCATGTCCATGCTGCGAAAAGAAACGCAGGAAACATCTAGGGGCGTATAGATAAAAATAAAAAAGATCACCTTTAGTTCATCGACCGAATATTCCCTTAAGAACGCTAGCTTTCGGCTTCACCCAGTCTGAGGTACACGTCCGGCTGACCCGGCAGTAACAATCACAGAGGTGCTCCCTTTGCCACCTAGCCGAACAATCGGGAACGTAGGGGTAAGCACAGGAGCCAGGCAACCCAGCTTGGCCAAAACTTAAGTCATATCGATGCATATAATGCTGAATAAAAGGTACATGCGGAAGTGTGACACATGTGTTGGGCATGAAGCCCGCATGAATAAGCTTCTGTTTAAAGAAGCCCCCAGGTTTAATGAGCGCGGATAGCGCGCCACTTTATGAGCCTTTAGAGGCTATAAGAGAGAGAGAGAGAGAGAGAGAGAGAGAGAGAGAGAGAGAGAGAAGAAGAGAAATGTAAGACAGAAAATATAAAAAAATGGATAGAGGAAGGAGACGAACACAGAGTCCGACGCTAGGCATAAAAACTTCGG
Organism: Triticum aestivum; assembly: GCF_018294505.1. Taxonomy (NCBI): domain Eukaryota; kingdom Viridiplantae; phylum Streptophyta; class Magnoliopsida; order Poales; family Poaceae; genus Triticum; species Triticum aestivum. Next base: position 37,215,466 of record NC_057806.1, on the reverse strand, counting down.
AGACGGGCTGCGTTCCATGGGTTTGGCTCGAGTCGGTTATCCAATGCATCCCGCAGGAGGTACGCTCCACCAGTCAGGACTTGGTCAATTATGAAGGGACCTTCCCACTTGGGCTTGAGTTTGTCCTTTTTCTTGTCCGGTAGTCGTAGAACTAATCCGCCAACGTTGTAATTTTTGGCACGTACTTCTCTGCTTTGGTATCTTCGAGCCTGTTGTTGATAGAATGCGGAATGGGCTTTTGCCACGTCACGCTCCTCCTCCAATGCGTCCAAGCTGTCTTGCCGATCGAGCTCGGCTTCTCTTTCTTCATACATGCGCACTCGAGGTGAGTCATGAATTATGTCGCAAGGCAAAACTGCCTCTGCGCCCTACACCATAAAGAATGGTGTGTATTCGGTGGTGCGATTCGGCGTGGTCCGCAGCCCCCAGAGTACGGAGTCGAGCTCCTCTACCCAGTGCATGTTAGATTCCTTGAGGGACCACACTAATTTGGGTTTGATGCCTCTCATGATAAGACCATTTGCACGTTTAACCTGGCCATTAGTTTGTGGGTGATAGACGGAAGCATAATCGAGCTTGATGCCCATGTTTTTGCACCAGAGTTTTACCTCGTCGGCCGTGAAGTTCGTGCCGTTATCAGTGATGATGCTGTGGGGGACGTCGTAACGGTGTACAACCCCGGATATAAAGTCTATCACTGGTCCGGATTCGGCCGTCTGAACAGGCTTGGCTTCTATCCATTTGGTGAACTTATCCACCATGACCAGTAAGTATTTTTGCTTGTGGGTTCCGCCTTTAAGGGGTCCAACCATGTCAAGCCCCCAGACCGCAAAGGGCCAAGTAATGGGGATAGTTTGGAGGGCGGTGGGTGGCATATGGCTTTGGTTTGCAAAGAGCTGGCAACCGATGCATCGTTGGACTAAGTCCTGAGCGTCTGCCCGGGCCGTCGGCCAATAAAAGCCTGTACGGAAGGCCTTGCTTACAAGGGACCGGGCTGCAGCGTGATGACCGCCAAGTCCGGCATGAATTTCAGCCAGGAGGTTCCGCCCCTCCTCTTCGGAGATGCACCTTTGAAGGACTCCGGTAGTGCTTTTCTTATAAAGCTCTCCCTCGTGGACTCTGTAGGCTTTGGATCGCGGCACTATGCAGCATGCCTCATTTTGGTCCTCGGGGAGTTCCTACCTAGTAAGGTAGGCGAGGAATGGTTCTGTCCACGGGGCGATAACGGCCATTATTATGTGGGCTGAAGGTGTTATTTCATTGGCAGAGCCTCCGATTGTGTCAGAATGTTCGGTGTCGGGCAGTGCGGTTGGGTCTGGGCTGTTATTGTTCGGCTCCCCTTCCCATGCTACGGATGGCTTGAACAGCCTTTCCAAGAAGATGTTGGAGGACTACATCGTGTTTTGCGCCGATGCGTGCCAGGACATCTGCCGCCTGATTATTTTCCCGGGCTATATGGTGAAATTCAAGCCCCTCGAACCGATGTGACATTTTTAGGACGGCGTTGCGGTAAGCTGCCATTTTTGGATCCTTGGCATCGAAGTCTCCATTTATTTGGGATATTGCGAGGTTCGAGTCCCCGCGCACCTCTAGGTGTTGGATGCCCATGGATACTGCCATCCGGAGACCATGTAAAAGGGCCTCATATTCGGCTGCATTGTTGGAGTCCGTGTACATAATCTGTAGTACGTATTGAACTGTGTCTCCTGTGGGGGACTTCAAAACGACGCCAGCCCCTAGTTCGGCCAACATCTTGGAGCCGTCGAAATGCATGATCCAATTTGAATATGTGCCGTACTCTTTAGGAAGTTCGGCCTCCGTCCATTCTGCGACGAAGTCGGCCGAGACTTGTGACTTGATGGCTCGTCGTGGCTTATAAGTTATGTCGAACGGGAGGAGCTCAATGGTCCATTTTGCAATCCGGCCCGTTGCGTCACGGTTGTTTATAATATCGTTAAGTGGTACTTCCGAGGCTACTATTATTCAACACTCTTGAAAGTAGTGTCGTAGCTTCCGGGATGCCATGAATACCGCATACGCAATCTTTTAATAATGCGGGTACCGTGATTTGCAAGGAGTGAGGACAGTGGACACATAATAGACCGGCTTTTGAAGGGGGAATTTGTGTCTGTCCGCTTCTCGTTCGACGACGAGCACTGCGCTTACAACCTCATGTGTTGCTGCAATGTATAATAGCATTGGTTCGCCAATGTTTGGCGTGGCCAGGACTGGGTTTGTTGCCAGTATGGCTTTTATTTCGTCAAGTCCGGTCGTGGCTGCATCCGTCCATTTGAAGTGTTCGGTGCGCCGAAGGAGGCGGTAAAGGGGTAGGGCCTTTTCTCCCAAGCGGGAGATAAAGCGGCTTAGAGCCGCCACGCATCCGGTTAACTTTTGTATTTGTTTGAGGTCCTTTGGGATATCCAGTTGCGACAGAGCTCGGATCTTGGCTGGATTTGCTTCAATTCCTCTACCGGATGCAATGAAGCCCAAGAGCTTTCCGGCTCGAACGCCGAAAACGCATTTTTCCGGGTTGAGCTTGATGTCGCATGTTCGGAGGTTATCAAATGTGAGCCTCAAGTCGTCTACTAGAGATTCAACATGTCTTGTTTTGATGACCACATCATCTACATATGCCTCCACTGTTTTGCCGATCTGGCTTGCCAGACATGTCTGAATCATGCACTGATATGTTGCACCGGCGTTTTTGAGCCCGAAGGGCATCATGTAGAAGCAGAATGGCCCGTATGGTGTGATAAATGTCGTTGCGGCTTGGTCTGGTTCTGCCATCTTGATTTGATGGTAGCCAGAATATGCATCGACGAAACATAACGAATCGTGTCCTGCGGTAGCGTCAATAATTTGATCGATGCGGGGGAGGGGGAAGGGATCCTTTGGGCAAGCCTTGTTAAGGTCTTTAAAATCAACACACAGGCGCCAGGATTTGTCCTTCTTTGGTACCATCACCAGTTTTGCTAGCCAGTCCGGATGTTTTATATCTCTGATGAATCCGGCCTCCAATAGCTTTGCTAGCTCCTCTCCCATGGCCTGTCTTTTAGGTTCGGAAAAACGTCGAAGAGCCTGTTTGACATGTTTAAATCCTGTTTGGATATTTAAGCTGTGCTCGGCTAGCCTACGTGGGATTCCTGGCATGTCTAAAGGGTGCCAGGCGAAAATGTCCCAGTTCTCTCGTAGGAACTCTCGCAATGCAGCGTCGACATCAGGGTGTAACTGTGCCCCGATGGAAGCTATTTTATTCGGGTCCGTTGGATGGACTTAGAATTTCACTATTTCGTCTGCCGGTTTAAAGGAGGTGGACTTGGATCTTTTATCGAGTACCACATCGCCCCTATTCACCGTAGAGCGCAGCACGGTCAGCTCCTCAGCCGCTAGGGCTTCGGATAGTGCCTCGAGGGCCAGTGCGGCTGTCTTGTTTTCAGCGCGGAGTGCTATGTCCGGATCACTAGCGAGAGTGATTATCCCGTTAGGCCCGGGCATCTTGAGCTTCATGTACCCGTAACGGGGTATTGCTTGGAAGATTGTAAATGCTTCCCGCCCTAGCAGAGCGTGATAACCGCTGCTGAACAGAGCCACCTGGAACGTGACCTCTTCGGACCTATAATTATCCGGCGTGCCGAACACCACATCTAGTGTGATTTTTCCTGTACAACGCGCTTCCCGACTGGGGATTATTCCTCTAAAGGTTGTGCTACTTCGCTCAATGCGGTTCCAGTCTATTTCCATTTTTTGAAGGGTCTCCTCATAAATGAGGTTCAATCCGCTGCCGCCGTCCATGAGTACCTTGGTAAGACGAAAGCCGTCCACTATTGGACTGAGGACCAATGCGGCTGGTGCTCGGGCTGTTCAGAATTTAGGTTCATCACTGGCGTTAAAGGTAATAGCCATGTCACTCCATGAGTTTATTGTTGCTACTTGGTAGGCTTTGGCAAGGCTGCGGAGTGTCCTTTTTCGCATATTATTTGATGCGAAAGTCTCGAAGACTGTTAATGCCGTATTGGTGTCTCTGGGGTGGCTTTCTGTGGCCTCCGGAATTAGGAGATTTTCACCAATTTTGGCCACCTGCCGGAGTATCCAACATGCTCTGAGGCTGTGAGTTGGTGTGGCGTCCTCTGTACTGTGAATTTTACAGGGTCCATTAAGCCATCCTTCCAGTACGGTTCCCTGCCCTGTAGAGGGTTTTTGCTTTTTAGTGCTTGACCTGGGTGACTGGTGATGATGCACCCTTTTATTTCGGACTGGGTTTGTATTCAGGGCCGAATTGTCCCAAAATTTTATTTCGGTTTTCCAGGCACTTTCCATCGCACAGTACTTTCGTACAATGGACGCCAAGTCAGCGAAGCGTGTAATATCACGGTGACTTATGGCGTTGAGTATTCCCTTGTCCGTGCAATTATTGCAGAAGATTGAGATCGCGTCTTCCTCGCGGCAGTCCCTTAGCCTGTTCTTAACCAGGAGGAATCTGGTCCAGTAATGATGTACTGTTTCATCGTGTTCTTGCCTGATTTTAGATAGATCGCTTATGTTGGGGTGGGTGGGTGGAATTAAATCCGAAGCCTCACCCCATCTAAGGCTCAGAGGCCGAGGAATTTCTAAACTCAAAAATTTGGATTCCTGGATGTTGTCTAATGAATCCAGCCCGTCGCCTGACTCTAAGTTCAGGTCTTGAGTGATATCCTCCCCTCCACGGGTATCCAGCTTGGAGGGATCGGGAATCCAGACATAGCGAGTCCTTAAGATAGATGAAGGGTCGTCGCGCTGTCCCTCTACCACGGCAATGTGATGGGTGACTTGGGGAGAGTTAATCTCTCTCAGATCAGTTTTAGGTCCGATTTGGTCGTAATCCGTAGCGACTCCCAGGGCGGCGAAGCGATCCAAGAGCTCATTTATGGAGCAAAGCTCCATTGGATCTAACTGCTCGGCGAGTTCCGAGCTGACATGAAGATTGTTTTCGATGGCTCGAGAGGTCATCGTCGGCGGAGAAGCCGAACAGGCGGTCATAAGAAAACCACCTAGCCAGAGGGTTTGGCCAATAGCCAAAGCTCCCTTAGCAATGGTGTCGTCTTTAAAGACGGGGCGAGGCATCCTTCCTGATGGCGATGACACAGAGGAACTCTCAATGAAAGCACCAATGTCGGTTTCAAAACCGGCGGATCTCGGGTAGGGGGTCCCGAACTGTGTGTCTAGGCCGGATGGTAACAGGAGGCAAGGGACACGAAGTTTTACCCAGGTTCGGGCCCTCTCGATGGAGGTAAAACCCTACGTCCTGCTTGATTAATATTGATGATATGGGTAGTACAAGAGTAGATCTACCACGAGATCGAGGAGGCTAAACCCTAGAAGCTAGCCTATGGTATGGTTGTTGATGTGTACGTTGGCCTAAGGACTAAAACCCTCCGGTTTATATAGACACCGGATAGGGTTAGGGTTACATAGAGTCGGTTACAATGGTAGGAGATCTGCATATCTGTATCGCCAAGCTTGCCTTCCACGCCAAGGAAAGTCCCTTCCGGACACGGGACGGAGTCTTCAATCTTGTATCTTCACAGTCCAACAGTTCGGCCAAAGGATATAGTTCGACTGTCCGGACACCCCCTAATCCAGGACTCCCTCACCAGCCTTTTAACAGGCTTTGAGGTAAGTATTTAAAATATAGGAAAAATGTTACCGCATAGACAGTAGCCCCTGATGCTCTGTTTGGTGTTCACAAAGAAAAGCCGAATAGAGGATCAAATAATATCTGCAGGAGTCTAATACAAGTATATGCGTATGCAGGCTTCGCTGCTGACCTCTGCCGCACTGTCTGCGGAGGTCGCCGTACTGAAGCAGGACCTCGAGGGGTCCTAGAAAGAGCTCGGCCTTGCTAAGAGGCAGCTCAAGGAGAACAAAGGTAAGTAATACCTAGTCTATAGATATATGTATATATAAAAAAAGATGCGATTGCAAAATGACAGGATCATCATGAATTTGCCAGGGGCCACGACCGAAGTGGCAACCCTGAAGCAAGCAATGTCCGAGGCCGAAAACAAAGCAGCCCAGGAGCGCACCGAGTGGAAAAAGAAAGAGGCACGGGTGGCCGAGGTGCAGCAAGAGCTCCAAGCTCTTGTGACGAAGCACGAGGTGCTAGAGCTTGCCTCGAAGACGCGGGAGTCCGAGCTTTCCGCGGCCCTTGAGAGCGCAAAGAATGCCAAGGATGAAGCCCAAAAAGCCCTCCAGGAGATTGAGGCGATGAGGAAGATAGCGGCGGGTAAGGCATTCAATATGCAAAGCAAGCATGTGAAAGTAAATTACTTGTTACTTACCCGAGTCCGGAGCTCTCCAGGAGCATTTGCAGATTTGCCCCGCAGCATGTCGGATGCCGCATAGTTTTACCAGGCCGAGGAGGGAAGCTCGACGGACAAGCTGTTCTAGTCTCAGTATACTAGGACCGAACACCCGATGCCTATGAGCGACCAGCTGAAGCAACTGGTCGAGCTGCACAAGGCGGCCGAACAGGCCATGAAGGGCCTTATAGTCCGGATGTGGCCTAGCAACGCCCTTCCCAACAACTACTTCGGCCTAGTGAGGCGGCTTGTAGATGCCTGCCCACGGCTGGAAGTCATCAAGCGGTCCATCTGGATCGAAGGTGCACGCCGGGCTTTTGCCCGTGCGAAGGTGCACTGGGCGAAGCTGGACGCCGTAAAGCTGGTGAAGGAGGGGCCTCCGCAAGGCAAGGAGCATCACTACCCCGAGATGTATTATGAGGGTGTCCTGAAGGGTGCCCGTCTTGTAGCGGACGAGTGTGTGAAAGATGTAATATTTGAATGAACTTGCTCGTGTGATCCTATATTATGAAAACTTGTTCATATGCGCTATGCAACGCTTGTTTGAATTTAAAATATTACCTTATGTTCGGCTGTTTATCAAATCTGAGAGATGGCTAGTCGTCGGCTTCTGCCCCCATGCCACGAGTGCTGGGGTGTTCGGGGATAAACCTGAGCACTCTTGTTCCCATTTTTGGGTCCTTCGAGGGAGGTGCTCAGCACAACGAACAAGGCAATCGGACTATAATGCTTTATCACTCTCACTTAGCCATAGAATTCTATAATTTTAAATTTCGGCGAAGCCCCTAGTATTCGGAAGGCCGAATTCGAGGCGCGATACACGCCTTAAGCCGGACAAAGCCGACTCCTCGCTCTAAGCGGCATAAGTCTTTAGGGACTCTAAACCTCTCGAACAGCGACCAGTCTCTCGCCTTATCATGACAGTCAGTTTTAGCTTTCTCTACTGAGGTGCTTAGCCCAGCAGAACCGGGGCACAATCGCAGTAGTTCTCCCAATGCTACCTTAGCCGATATAGCGGAACGTAAGGTACGAAAACATGGGAGCCGGGCAAACCCCACTATTGACCGAAGACATGATTCGGAGCTGATGCATATAATGTTATAAGTTTGGGGTGCCGCACTGTTGAAAGTGTTTGGACTTCTCACGTCGTAATAAGGGGTATGCTTAAGCCCCTAGCGTATTAGCCGTACCAGGGTGTACGGGTGCTGGATGTCATGAATGAACATATATATGTATATAAAAAAAGGAAAAATAAAGAATGCGATAATAGTCTAGTGCTATGCATTGTTTATTCAAAAAGGTGCGTTAAAGCAAAATGATGCAAGTAGGGCAATAAACAAAAAGTAGGACTATTTGAAGTGTCCCCTCCAAGGGTAAGCTGAGGAATGGCATTAAAGCAAGTATTTCACTCGTTATCGTAATCCACCTGGGAGTTCCGTGGTGCGACGTAGCTTTCTATCGCCTTGGTTGCTGCATGATGTGTTCGGCAATCATACTGCCGGACAGGGTTTCCAGAGATTAAAGTCCTGAAAGAGAGAAAAATAATAAAGTGTGAAGCCCCTAGTGCGGTTGAGCCGCATCTTGGGGCGTGCCATAGTCGTGCCCCCCCCCCTCCCCACCTATGCCCATGGTATATTCAATGCGTAATTATGTACCCGCGGCACAGATTTCGCCATTTGGCTGGGACTGGGGTGGGGGCCGCATTGCTATGTGAGCTCGGAACATGCCAAGCGGTCTTGTTGCCGATTACTCCGGGCGCGCTTGAAGTTTTCCGGGTCCTTAACCGCCGAACTAGTGGATTGCCTTAAGAGGCTGCTTTGCGCTTCTGCTGCAAGGGCCGCAATGTGCTCCTCCGTGCGGAGAGAGCGCCCTGTGTTTCCATTAACTGTGACGACCCCCCGAGGTCCTGGCATCTTGAGCTTGAGGTATGCATAATGTGGTACCGCATTGAATCTTGCAAATGCGGTTCGCCCGAGCTGTGCATGATAGCCACTGCGGAACGGGGATATATCGAAGATTAACTCCTCGCTTCAGAAGTTATCCGGGGATCCGAAGACCACTTCCAGTGTTACTGAGCCTGTGCAATGGGCCTCTACACCTGGTATGACGCCTTTAAAGGTCATTTTTGTGGGTTTGATCCTTGAGGGGTCTATACCCATTTTGCGCAATGTGTCCTGGTAAAGCAGGTTCAGGCTGTTGCCGCCATCCATAAGGACTCGAGTGAGGTGAAATCTGTCAATGATTGGGTCTAGGACCAGTGCGGCGAATCTGCCATGACGGGTACTAGTGGGGTGGTCCCTGCGATCGAAGGTGATCGGACAGGAGGACCATGGATTGAACTTTGGGGCGACTGGTTCCAACGCATATACGTCCCTCAGCGCACGCTTCTGCTCCCTCTTGGGGATGTGGGTTGCGTATATCATGTTCACCGTCCGCACTTGTGGGGGGAACCTCTTCTGTCCTCCGGTGTTCGGCTTCCGGGGCTCCTCTTCGTCATTGCTATGTGACCCCTTATCGTTGTTTTTGGCAATTAACTTGCTGGCCTGCTTGAACACCCAACAATCCCTGTTGGTGTGGTTGGCTGGCTTGTCGGAGGCGCCGTGTATTTGACACGAGCGGTCGAGTATACGGTCCAAACTGGACGGGCCCAGAGTGCTTCTTTTAATGGCTTTTTCCGCTGACCGGGTTTAGAGCCTTTGAATCCGGCATTGACTGTCGTATCCTCGGTGTTGTCGATGTTAATGCGGCGCTTATGTTTGTTGCGACATGACCTGCCATTGCCATCCTTGGTATCCGAAGTACCATGGTTCATTGATATGTTATTGCTGCGAGCCAGCCAGCTGTCTTCTCCCGCGCAGAAGCGGGTCATGAGTGTTGTGAGGGCTGCCATAGATTTCGGCTTTTCCTGGCCAAGGTGCCGGGCTAGCCACTCGTCGCGGATGTTGTGCTTAAAAGTTATTAGGGCCTCTGCATCCGGACAGTCGACGATTTGATTTTTCTTTGTTAGGAACCGTGTCCAGAATTGCCTGGCCGATTCTTCTGGCTGCTGAATTATGTGGCTCAAGTCATCGGCATCCGGTGGTCACACATAAGTGCCCTGGAAGTTGTCGAGGAATGCAGCTTCCAGGTCTTCCCAACAGCCAATGGATTATGCTGGCAGGCTGTTGAGCCAATGCCGAGCTGGTCTTTTGAGCTTGAGTGGGAGGTATTTGATGGCGTGTAGATCATCACCGCGGGCCATGTGGATGTGCAGGAGGAAATCCTTGATCCATACCGCAGGATCTGTTGTGCCATTGTATGATTCGATATTTACGGGTTTGAAACCCTCTATGATTTAATGATCCATTACTTCGTCTGTGAAGCATAGGGGGTGTGCGGCGCCTCTGTACTGGGCTATATTGCGACGTAGCTCAAATGAGTCTTGCCTGTTGTGTTCAGCCCGGATGAACTTACTTTTACTGTATCCGGCGTGACGATTATCATCTCGCATAGTGGCGCGCCCTTGCGATCCGTAGATCGGTCTTGCATATTTTGCTTTTTCCTCCAATACGTCTCGCAGGTCTGGCGTATTTCCCTGTGCCTTGACATTTTTATTTGAGTGGCATCGGAGTGCGGGCTGAGCTTTTGGCTGAAGTGGCTCTCTGTCGCGGCCATGAGGTGGCCGATCAGCCGCGTCATACGCTGGAGATGTAGGTTTTGGTGCTTCCTCCTTTAGTCGGGGTAGCAATCTGCGCTTTGGGTAACTCTTGGAGGGACGTTCGAGTTTATATTCCTCGGCTGCAAGGACTTCAGTCCATCTATCGACTAGCAAATCTTGATCAGCTTGAAGTTGTTGTTGCTTTTTCTTAAGGCTGTTTGCCATGGCTATAAGCCGGCGCTTGAAGCGCTCTTGTTCGACGGGATCCTCAGGCACGATGAATTCGTCATCGTCGAGGCTTGCCTCATCTTCGGAGGGAGGCATGTAATTATCATCCTCCGCCTCTCCATCTGCCGCTCTCTCGGGAGGGCTGGCTTCTCCATCCTCCTGCCCTAAATCTTGCTGTGGGGGATTGTTGTCGTCTTCGGCACTGTCCGGAGTGGTATTGTCTCCTGTGCCGGTGTCACCGCTTTTTCTTTGGCGAGAATTAGAGCGGCGCCGCTGACGTTGGCGCTTGGGTTGCTTCTTGGAGGGGTCATCCTCCGTTGTCTCGTCGCCATTGCCTTCTTTGGGTGCGCCCACCATGTATATATCGTATGACGAGGTGGCTGTCCAGTGCCCTATGGGCAGTGGTTCCTCTTCGTCTCCCGCATCATCGTCCATACCGTCGATGTCTTCGGAGTCGAAGTCGAGCATGTCGGTTAAGTCGTCGATGGTGGATACTAAGTGGGTGGTGGGTGGGCGGCGAATTTCTTCGTCATCCGCATCCCAATCCTGCCGGACATAGTTCAACCAGGATTCTCCTGACAAGGAGAGAGACCTTAATGAGTTCAGTATGTCGCCGAAGGGCGAGTGCTGAAAAATATCCGCGGAGGTAAACTCCATGATCGGCGCCCAATCGGATTCAATAAGCACGGGCGCAGGCGGTTCAGAGTCCGTGGTCGGGGAGGAAACCATGAGTTCGGCGTCACGGCTCTCGTGAAGGGGAAGGTCGATACTCGGCTCGATCACCAATGAGAGTGCGGCCTCCGTGGCGGGGTCTATCCACCCGTCCATGGATGGCGCAACTGGTTCCGAATTGAGGGTCGGAGCAGTTGCTGGTGCGATCTCCTGAACACTGTCCGATAGTAGGGCTAAATCATACTCATCGTGACCGTGTGGCGCACAGGGCAGGGGCTCGAATCCGTCGAAGATCAAGTCTCCGCGGATATCGGCCGTGTAGTTTAAGCTTCCAAACCTGACCTGGTGGCCAGGGGCATAACTCTCTATCTGCTCCAGATGGCCAAGCGAGTTGGCCCATAGTGCAAATCCGCCGAATACAAAGATCTGTCTGGGGAGAAAAGTCTCTCCCTGGACTGCATCACTATCGATGATCGTAGGAGCCATCAAGCCTAACGGCGACGACACAGAGGAACTCTCAATGAAATCACCAATGTCGGTGTCAAAACCGGCGTATCTCGGGTAGGGGGTCCCGAACTATGCGTCTAAGGCGGGTGGTAACAGGAGGCAGGGGACACGATGTTTTACCCAGGTTCGAGCCCTCTTGATGGAGGTAAAAACCTACGTCCTGCTTGATTATTCTTGATAATATGTGTAGTACAAGAGTTGATCTACCACGAGATCAGAGAGGCTAAACCCTAGAAGCTAGCCTATGGTATGATTGTATGTTGTCCTATGGACTAAAACCCTCCGGTTTATATAGACATCGGAGAGGGCTAGGGTTACACAAGGTCGGTTACAAAGGAGGAGATATACATATCCATATTGCCTAGCTTGCCTTCCATGCCAAGTAGAGTCCCATCCGGACACGGGACGAAGTCTTCAATCTTGTATCTTCATAGTCCAACAGCCCGGCCAAAGGATATAGTCCGGCTGTCCGGAGACCCCCTTATCCAGGACTCCCTCAGTAGCCCCTGAACCAGGCTTCAATGACGATGAGTCCAGCGCGCAGTATTGTCTTCGGCATTGCAAGGCGGGTTCTCCTCCAAATCTTGAATACTTGTTTAGTAGTGTCCGGTCCCATAAATGTTGAACCTCTTGGCTTCTATGCCCAATAAGGGCTATTTTCCACGCGTCGAATTAATGCGAGGCGCCAGGGTGTTTTTACATTCGCCCCCCTAGCCAAATAAATAAATTTTCTATTAAAGGGATGGGGATTCTTAGATCCAATCCATACCATCCTCCCCAAGCAAGAATCCATCGGAGCGTGCTTCAGAAAGATCCACTCTAGCATGGCCGACCTCCGCAGCTCCTCCTCCCGCCCCCCGTAGCCCTAAGCCCAGTGATTGGGAGAGGTGTTCAGTCCCACACAGTCGATTAGTCGAACTGCAAACCAAGGGATTTCTCCCTCCGACGTATATGGTGCCCGTCCGAGCCGGGCTCGCCACCTACAATGGCGGGGAGCAAGCGGAGAGTTTCCCTAGCCCCTCTATGGGGGAGCGGGTTTACCTTGTCCCTTATTTATTGAGGGGACTCGGATTTCCGATTCATTGTTCCTCCGCGGGCTCCTGGAGTTTTACGGCCTCCAACTGCATAATCTCACCCCTGCTTCCATTTTGCACATCGCCGGCTATGTTGCCCACTGCGTCGTCGCCGTTAGGCTTGATGGCTCCTACGATCATCGATAGTGATTCAGTCCAGGGTGAGACTTTTCTCCCCGGACAAATCTTTGTATTCGGCGGATTCGCACTGCGGGCCAACTCGCTTGGCCATCTGGAGCAGATCGAGAGTTACACCCCTGGCCACCAGGTCAGGTTTGGAAGCTTAAACTACACGGCCAATATCCGTGAAGACTTGATCTTCGACGGATTCGAGCCCCTGCCTTGTGCGCCACACTGTCACGATGAGTATGATTTATCTCTACCATCGGACAGTGTTCAGGAGATCGCACCAGCAACTACTCCGACCCTCAATTCGGAACCAGTTGTGCCATCCGTGGACGGGTGGATAGACCCCGCCATGGAGGCCGCACTCTCATCGGCGATCGAGCCGAGTATCAACCTTACCCTTCACGGGAGCCGTGATGCCGAACTACCGGATTCTTCCCCGGCCACGGACTCCGAACCGCCTGTGCCCATACCCATCGAATCCAATTGGGCGCTGATCATGGAGTTTACCTTCGCGGATATTTTGCACATCGCCGGCTTGTTGCATAATCTCATCCCTGATTCCCGATCCATGACGAGAAGGGAGTAGTTCTCTGTCGGTGTCAAAACCGGCAGATCTCGGGTAGGGGGTCCCGAACTATGCGTCTAAGACAAATGGTAACAGGAGGCAAGGGACATGATGTTTTACCCAGGTTCAGGCCCTCTTGATGGAGGTAAAACCCTACGTCATGCTTGATTTATTCTTGATGATATGAGTATTACAAGAGTTGATCTACCACGACATCAGAGAGGCTAAACCCTAGAAGCTAGCCTATGGTATGATTGTATGTTGTCCTACGGACTAAACCCTCCGGTTTATATAGACACCGGAGGGGGCTAGGGTTACACAAGGTCGGTTACAAAGGAGGAGATATACATATCCGTACTGCCTAGCTTGCCTTCCACACCAAGTAGAGTCCCATCCGGACACGGGACGAAGTCTTCAATCTTGTATCTTCATAGTCCAACAGTCCGGCCAAAGGATATAGTCCAGCTGTCCGGAGACCCCCTAATCCAGGACTCCCTCAGTAGCCCCTGAACCAGGCTTCAATGACGATGAGTCCGGCGCGCAGTATTGTCTTCGGCATTGCATGGCGGGTTCTTCTCCAAATCTTGAATATCTGATAAGTAGTGTCCGGCCCCATAAATCTTGGACCTCTTGGCTTCTGTGCCCAATAAGGGCTCTCTTCCACGCGTCGAATGAATACGAGGAGCCAGGGCGCTTTTACATTTGCCCCCCTAGCCAGATAAATAAATCGTCTATTAAAGGGATGGGGATTCTTAGATCCAATCCACATCATCCTACCCCAGCGAGAATCCATCGGAGCGCGCTTCGGAAAAATCCATTCCATCATGGCCGACAACCGCAGCTCCTCTTCCCGCCCCCGTAGCCCTAAGCTCGGTGATTGGGAGAGGTGTTCAGTCCCACACAGTCGACTAGTCGAACTGCAGACTAAGGGATTTCTCCCTCCGGCGTATATGGTGCCCGTTCGAGCCGGGCTTGCCACCTATAATGGCGGGGAGCAAGCGGAGAGCTTCCCTAGCCCCTCTATGGGGGAGCGGGTATGCCTTGTCCCCTATTTATTGAGGGGACTTGGATTTTCGATTCATCTGTTCCTCCGTGGGCTCCTGGAGTTCTATTTCCTCCAATTGCATAATTTCACCCCTCCCTCTATTTTACATATTGCCGGCTATGTTGCCCTCTGCGAGTTGTTCCTGGGTTGCGAGGCTTGTTTCGAGCTGTGGAAAAGGTTATTTTGCCTCGTCCCTCGCACACAGCAGGGGTTACTTTATCAAGTGGGCGGAGCCGAAATATGGCGCATCACCGAAACCGGATACCTGTCCAGTACTCCGAAGAAGACGTACGAAGACTGGCCTTCGGAATGGTTTTATATGGAGGACGTCCCCCTTCCGGACCCTGTTCGGCGCGGTCTTCCTGAGTTCAGCAATGCTCCTTTAAAGAAACGCCGAAGTTGGCGCCCACGGAGCCCCCAAGAGGAAGACAACTGGGAAGTCCTTTACCTGATGAACCGGATTAAAGTGTTGGCTCAATCAGGATGACAGTAATCGAGGTTATGTCAATATGTATAATGCAGGGAGTGCAACCACTTCAATATCGAGGGCATCCCTTGGTGTTTTAACGGGGAAGATGACGCCACCCATTGCGGGCGTAAGGGTCCGAACAACGCCGCTGCTTTAGCAAAAATTCTGTCTGAATTGTTCAGAGGAGAGCAAGAGGAGTTCATCCACATCAAGTCACGGGATGATTCTCCATGTACAACCCGCCAAGCTGGGTGAGTTATATCTCCCTACTCCCATTCTTCCCGCATTCATTGTCGTAGGTACTCACCTTGCCATTTTGCGATAGGAACTACGAAAAGCCATAAGGGAGGTCAGCAGCCCATCTCCACAGCCAGAGGACCCTGACCAGGCCCTCGGTCCCGGACTCGAATAAGATCCGGACATATTCATGGAGTTGATAGACTGGCGGTTCTATCAATTAAGTTGTGATGACGCCATGGTGGCCATTACAGCCGACTATCCCAGACTGCTTCCTGGATCGCAAGTAAGAAAAACCAAAAATCCCAACTCCAAAAACTAGGATCCCCATTTGGACACTTCACCTACCATA
The DNA here is from genome assembly GCF_018294505.1 of Triticum aestivum. Taxonomy (NCBI): domain Eukaryota; kingdom Viridiplantae; phylum Streptophyta; class Magnoliopsida; order Poales; family Poaceae; genus Triticum; species Triticum aestivum. Next base: position 37,200,214 of record NC_057806.1, on the reverse strand, counting down.
TGCATATGGTGTTTTTACAGGGAAGGCATTCGGGACGCCATGCCGAACCCGCAGCAACTCGCCAACAAGAGGCACCGAGGCCGGGCTGGCCAAAAAGAAAGGCGGTCAAGACGGAGATGTCGGCATAGAGGTATGGTAGAAACCCCGCTCCGTGGTTGTCGTCTTTCTTGAAATATAATGACATCCATGTTTCTTTAATAGAAAAAACGCTCGCCGGAATATGTCTGGTGAGGCTGCTGATCACGCTTGCACCAGTCGGGCTCCAGGGCCGGACATAGAGGCGGAAGCCGACATGGGGCTGACACCGAATACTCCCCCTACAGAGGATGCGGATACGCTATCTGCTACAAATTTAGAAGTGGAGAGCGCCATGAATCATAGGCGTCACCGGGCCGTACTCCGCGATGCTTGCTTCTCACCAAAGGCATTTGATGCCTTCAATTCTGGAGAGGCGTATCTCTGTGCTGCTCAAAATGGTCTAGCCAGAGCCACGGACCAGTATGTAAAGGATGTACGGGTAAGAAAATCTGACGATTATATGTATCAGTAGCCCCTGAGACTTGAAACAGTTAGCAGAACTGATTTAAGGATCATCTTATTGTGCAGGTTCTTACAGAGAAGAATAGTCGACTATCACAGGAGCTGGAGGAATGCAAGACCCAACTACGGGCCGCTGTTGCTGCATTGAAGGAACCTAAAAAGGCCCCTGCTGGTAACATTTCTTTCAAAGAATCATAGGTACCATATAGCATGCGGCATAGCTGCAGATCTAACAATAGATATTGCAGATGAATACGGAGAGAATCCAGAGGAGCAGCATGCTGTTCGGCAGCTAAAGGCTGGCGAACGCGTGCTGACTAAGGTCAGGCAGGAGAAAAACAATCTCCAAGACGCCAATACCAAGATGAGCGTGGAACTGAAAGATGCTCGAGCCCAGCTTGCGGACTCCGAGAAGGAGAATAAGCGGCTTCGACGCGGCATTTTCAGTAAGTGCTTGAACGAACCCTTAATAAAGGGGACAGCGGAGAAGCCGGCTAACAGAGTTATGTCTGCAGGTATGCTGATGGGTCGTCCCGCGGAGGAGATGCCCGGGTCTGCGGGTGATCTTCTATCCGAGCTCTCACAACTGCACGAACAAGTTCGGCACGTGATGCAAGGTGTTGCCCAGGCCTTGTGGCCATCCGTCTCCTTGCCAGAAGGCGTTGCAGAGCTTACGGAGAAGCTCAAGGGAGCACAGCGGTGCTTCCGATTATGGAAGATATCGGCCTGCCGTCAAGGTGCCAAGGAAGCCTGGGCCATGGTGAAGACGCGGTATACCAAGGCTAACCCAAATCACATGGCTGAGGTCGGACCTGTGGGGCCCGACGGAAAAGATATCCCCGTTAGCTTAGTTTATGGGCAAGTAGAATTAGACGCAAAGTATTCCCAACGGGATTGTAGGCTAGACTGCCTGTTGGATGGTATAGAAGAGGAATTTAGTCAGTTTGCATGACTATGTAATGAAAGTGACATGTATAACGCCTTCTAGCCGGATTGTAGATCATTTGTCATGGCGGACCTTTTCGCTTCAACCTCGGGACCCGATAGTCCGGAGTGTATCCGAATACCCACTCAGTTATATAAGAATCGGGGTATGCGTGGAGACCGGGCATAGGGGTCATTAGTGCTTGAACAGACAAGTGACCAACTAGTTATGTTATATTACATGGGTAGTAAGAAACATCTTCCAGGGAGAATAGTTTCGTTAAGGGTTCCTTTCCCTGGGTATGCATGCCCTAAAATGCATGTCCGTACTGCGATAGAAAACACAGGAAAAACATCTGGGGGCACATATGGAAAATAAATAAAAATCATCTTTTGTTCACCGACCAAAAATTCTCTTAAGAACGCTAGCTTTCGGCTTCACCCAGTCTGAGGTACACATCCGGCTGACCCGGCAGTAACAATCGCAGAGGTGCTCCCCTTATGCCCTAGCCGAATTAACGGGAACGTAGGGCATAAATACAAGAGCCAGGCAACCCAGCTTGGCCAAAACTTAAGTCATATCAATGCATATAATGGCAAAAAAAGGTACATGCAGAAGTATAACACATGTGCGGGGCATGAGGCCCAGATAAATAATTAAGCTTCTGTGAAAGAAGCCCCCAGGTATGATGAGCGTGGCTAGCGCATCTATAATGTGCAAGCGAGGCACAAGTTGGCCCTTGAAGGCCTAGAGAAAGAATAAAAGAAAGAAAGAAAGAAAAACAAGACAGATAATGTATATGCAAAAATGGGCATAGGAAGGAGACGAACATAGAGTCCGGCGCTAGGCGTAGAATCTTCGGAGTCTGGCCGCATTCCATGGGTTCGGCTCGAGTCAATTATTCGATGCATCCCGCAGACAGTACGCTCCACCGGTCAGAACTTGGTCAATAATGAAGGGACCTTCCCATTTGGGCTCGAGCTTGTTCTTTTTCTTATCCGGCAGGCGTAGAACTAGTTCGCCAACGCTATAAGTTTTGGCCCGTACTTCTCTGCTTTGGTATCTGCGAGCCTGTTGCTGATAAAATGCGGAACGGGCTTTTGCCACATCCGCTCCTCCTCCAGGGTGTCCAGACTGTCCTGCCGATCGAGCTCGGCTTCTCTTTTTTCGTACATGCGCACTCGAGGTGAGTCATGAATTATGTCATAGGGCAAGACTGCCTCTGCGCCGTACACCATAAAGAAGGGTGTATATCTGGTACTACGATTCGGCGTGGTTCGGAGCCCCCACAGTACGGAGTCGAGCTCCTCTACCCAGTGCGTGTTAGACTCTATTAAGGACCGCACTAATCTGGGTTTAATGCCGCTCATTATAAGACCGTTTGCTCACTCAACTTGGCCATTGGTTTGTGGGTGATAGACTGAAGCATAATCGGGCTTGATGCCCATTTTGCTGCACCAGAGTTTTACCTCATCGGCCGTGAAGTTCGTGCCATTGTCAGTGATGATGTTGTGGGGGACGCCATCACGGTGTACGACCCCAGATATAAAGTCTATCACCGATCCGGATTCGGCTGTTTTAACAGGTTTGGCTTCTATCCATTTGGTGAATTTATCCACCATGACCAGTAAGTATTTTTTCTTGTGGGTTCCCCCTTTAAGGGGTCCAACCATGTCAAGCCCCCAGACCGCGAAGGGCCACGTAATGGGGATTGTTTGGAGGGCGGTGGGTGGCATGTGGCTTTGATTTGCAAAAAGCTGGCAACCGGCGCAGCGTTGGACCAAGTCCTGTGCGTCTACCCGGGTCATCGGCCGATAGAATCCTGTACAGAAGGCCTTGCTTACAAGAGCCCGGGCTGCGGCGTGGTGGCTGCTGAGTCCAGCGTGAATTTCTGCCAAAAGGTTCCGCCCTTCCTCTTCGGAGATGCACCTTTGAAGGACTCCGGTAGTGCTTTTTTTATACAGTTCTCCCTCATGGACCCTGTAGGCCTTAGATCGCCGCACTATGCAGCGTGCCTCATTTTGGTCCTCCGAAAGTTCCTGCCTAGTTAGGTAGGCCAGGAATGGTTCTGTCCACGGGGCTATGATGGCCATTATTACGTGGGCTGAAGGTGTTGTTTCGGTGGCAAAGCCTCCGATTATGTCAGAGTGTTCGGTATCGAGTGTTGTGGCCGGGTCCGGACTAATTTTGCCGGTGTCCCCCCCCCCATACCACGGATGGCTTAAACAACCTCTCTAAAAATATGTTGGGGGAACCGCGTCGCGTTTTGCGCTGATGCGGGCGAGGATATCCGCCGCCTGATTGTTTTCTCGAGCCACATGGTGAAATTCGAGCCCCTCGAACCGAGCTGACATCTTTAGGACGGCGTTACGATAGGCCGCCATCTTCGGATCCTTGGCATCAAAGTCTCCATTTATTTGGGATATTGCAAGGTTCGAGTCCCCACGCACCTCCAGGCGTTGAATGCCCATGGAAATTGCCATCTGAAGACCATGTAACAGGGCTTCGTATTCGGCTGTATTGTTGGAATCTGTATACAGTATCTACAATACGTATTGAACTGTATCTCCGGTTGGGGATGTCAGGATGACGCCAGCCCCCAGTCCAGCCAGCATTTTGGAGCCGTCGAAGTGCATAATCCAATTGGAGTACGCGCCGTACTCTTTAGGGAGTTCGGCTTCCGTCCATTCGGCGACGAAGTCGGCCAATACTTGCGATTTAATGGCTCGCCGAGGTTTGTATGTATGTAGAACGGGAGGAGCTGAATGGCCCATTTGGCAATCCGGCCCGTGGCGTTGCGGTTGTTTATGATATCATTGAGTGGCACCTCCGAGGCTACTGTAATCGAACACTCTTGAAAATAGTGTCGCAGTTTCCGGGATGCCATGAATACCGCATAGGCTATCTTTTCATAATGTGGGTACCATGATTTGCATGGAGTGAGGATAGTGGATACATAGTATACCGGCTTTTGAAGAGGGAATTTATGTCCGTCCGCTTCTCGTTCGACGACGAACACTACGCTTACAACCTGATGAGTTGCCATAATGTATAATAGCATTGGTTCGCTGATGTTTGGCGCGGCCAGGATTGGGTTGGTTGCCAGTATGGCTTTTATTTCATCCAATCTGGCTGTGGCAGCGTCCGTCCACTCGAAGTGTTCGGTGCGCCAAAGGAGGCGATAAAGGGGTAATGCCTTTTCTCCTAAGCGGGAGATAAAGCAGCTTAGAGCCGCCACGCATCCAGTTAACTTCTGGATTTGTTTGAGGTCTGTTGGGGTAGCCAACTGTGACAAAGCTCGGATTTTGGCCGGATTAGCTTCAATACCTCTACTAGAGACAATGAAACCCAGGAGCTTTCCGGCTGGTACGCCAAAAACGCATTTTTCTGGATTGAGCTTGATGTCGTATGTTCGGAGGTTGTCGAATATGAGCCTCAAGTCATGTATCAGAGAGTCGATGTGTTTGGTTTTTATGACCACATCATCTACGTATGCCTCTACTGTTTTGCCGATTTGTTTCTCCAGACATGTCTGAATCATGCGCTGATATGTTGCGCCGGCATTTTTGAGCCCGAAAGGCATTATGTTGAAACAGAAGGGACCGTATGGTGTGATGAATGCCGTTGCGGCTTGGTCGGACTCTGCCATCTTGATTTGGTGGTAACCGGAGTATGCATCGAGGAAACACAATGACTCGTGTCCTACGGTAGCATCAATAATTTGATCAATGCGGGGGAGGGGGAAGGGATCCTTTGGGCAAGCTTTATTGAGGTCCTTGAAATCGACACAAAGGCGCCAGGATTTATCCTTCTTTGGTACCATCACCAGGTTTGCTAGCCAGTCCGGGTGTTTTATTTCTTTGATGAATCCGGCCTCCAATAACTTGGCTAGTTCCTCTCCCATAGCCTGTCTCTTAGGTTCAGAGAAACACCGAAGAGCCTGCTTGACCGGCTTGAATCCCTTTAGGATATTGAGGCTATGCTCGGCCAGCCTGCGTGGGATTCCTGGCATGTCTGAGGGATGCCAGGCGAATATGTCCCAATTCTCGCGCAGGAACTCTCGTAGTGCGGCGTCCACGGCGGGGTTTAACTGTGCCCCGATGGAGGCTGTTTTTGTAGGGTCCGTTGGGTGGACTTGGAATTTGACTATTTCATCCGCTGGTTTGAAAGAGGTGGACTTGGATCTCTTGTCAAGTATCACGTCGTCCCTGTCCACTGTGGAGCGCAGCGCAGTTAATTCCTCAGCCGCAAAGGCTTCGGATAATGCCTCAAGGGCCAATGCGGCTGTTTTGTTTTCGGCGTGGAGTGTTGTGTCCGGATCACTAGCGAGAGTGATGATTCTGTTGGGCCCGGGCATTTTGAGCTTCATGTACCCGTAATGGGGTATGGCTTGGAAGATCGTGAACGCCTCCCGCCCTAAAAGGGCGTGGTATCCGCTACTGAACGGGGCCACTTGGAATGTAATTTCTTCAGACCTATAGTTCTTCGGCGTGCTGAATACCACATCTAGTGTGATTTTCCCAGCACAGCGTGCTTCCCAAGTGGGGATGATTCCTCTGAAAGTTGTGCTGCTTCGCTCAATGCGGTTCCAGTCTATTTCCATTTTTTGAAGAGTTTCCTCGTAGATGAGGTTTAATCCACTGCCGCCGTCCATGAGCACTTTAGTGAGTCGAAAGCCGTCCACGATTGGACTAAGGACCAGTGCTGCTGGTGCTCGGGCTATTCATAATTTAGGTTCATCGCTGGCATTGAAGGTAATAGCCGTGTCGCTCCATGGATTTAGTGCTGCTACGTGGCAGATTTCGGCAATGCTGCGGAGTGTTCGCTTGCGCCTATTATTTGATGCGAAGGTCTCAAAGACTGTTAATACCGTATTGTTATCACTGGGATGGTGCTCTGTGGCATCTGGAATGAGAAGGTCTTCGCCGCTTTTGGCCACCTGCCGGAGTATCCAACATGCTCTAAGGTTGTGTGTTGGTATGGTATCCGTTGTACTATGAATTTTAGAGGGTCCGTTGAGCCATCCCTCCAATACAGTTCCACGCCCTGTAGAGGGTTTTTGCTTCTTTGTAATTAACTCGGGTGTCTTATGATAGTGCACCCTTTTTCCTTGGACTGGGTGTATATATGGAGCCAGATTAACCCAAAATTTTGTTTCGGTTTTCCAGGAACTTTCCATCGCACAGTACTTTCATACTATGGACGCCAAGTTGGCAAAGCGTGATATGTCACGGTGACTTATGGCGTTAAGGATTCCCTTGTCCGTGCAGTTATTGCAGAAAAGTGAGACTACATCTTCCTCGCAGCAGTCCTTAACCTTGTTCATCACAAGGAGGAATCTGGCCCAATAATGATGTACTGTTTCATGGGGCTCTTGCCTGATGTGGGAAAGATCATTTATGTCTGGGTGGGTGGGTGGTTTTGAGTCTGAACCCCTACCCAATCTGAGGCCCAAGGGCCGAGGAGTTTCTGATCTTGGAAGTTCGGATTCCGGGGTGTTGCCCGATGAGTCTGGCCCGCTGCCTGACTCCAGGTTCAGGGTTTGGGTGATGTCCTCCCATAAACGGGTATCCGGCTCGGTGAGCTCAGGAATTCAGACATAGTTAGTCCTCAAGATAGAGGAAGAATCGCCGCATTGTTCCTCCACCACCGCAACATGATGGGTGACCGGTGGGGAGTTAATCTCCCTTCAATCGGGTTTAAGCCCAATCCGATCATAGTCCGTAGCGACACCCAAGGCGGCGATGTGATCTAAGAGCTCGTTTAGGGAAGAGATCTCCATTGGATCCATCTGCTCGGCGAATTCCGAGCCGATGTGGAGGTTGTTTTTGATGACCCGAGAAGTCATCGTCAGTTCAGCAGTCGAATAGGCGGTCATGATGAAACTGCCTAGCCAGAGAGTTTGGCCGACAGCCAGGGCTCCCCTGGCGGTAATGTTGTTTTTAACAACGAGATGAGGCATCCTTCCTTACGGCAATGTCACAGAGGAACTCTCAATGAAAGCACCAATGTCGGTGTCAAAACCGGCGGATCTCGGGTAGGGGGTCCCGAACTGTGCGTCTAAGGCGGATGGTAATAGGAGGCAAGGGACACGATGTTTTACCCAGGTTTAGGCCCTCTTGATGGAGGTAAAACCCTACGTCCTGCTTGATTTATTCTTGATGATATGAGTATTACAAGAGTTGATCTACCACGAGATCGGAGAGGCTAAACCCTAGAAGCTAGCCTATGGTATGATTGTATGTTGTCCTACGGACTAAACCCTCCGGTTTATATAGACACCGGAGGGGGATAGGGTTACACAAGGTCGGTTACAAAGGAGGAGATATACATATCCGTACTGCCTAGCTTGCCTTCCACGCCAAGTAGAGTCCCATCCGGACACGGGACGAAGTCTTCAATCTTGTATCTTCATAGTCCAACAGTCCGGCCAAAGGATATAGTCCGGCTGTCCGGAGACCCCCTAATCCAGGACTCCCTTATTCTCCCTCGGGGCTGAGGGTATGTACCAGTAGCTATGTGTTTGATCTCTCTCTCTCTCTCTCTCTCTCTCGTGTTCTTGAGGTGGCACGATCTTGATTTATCGCGAGCTTTGCTATTATAGTTGGATCTTATGATGTTTCTCCCCCTCTACTCTCTTGTAATAGATTGAGTTTTCCCTTTGAAGTTATCTTATCGGATTGAGTCTTTAAGGATTTGAGGACACTTGATGTATGTCTTGCGTGGGATCCTGTGGTGACAATGGGGTATTCTATGATCCACTTGATGTATGTTTTGGTGATCAACTTGCGGGTTCCATGACCTTGGGAATCTATGCATAGGGGTTGGCACATGTTTTCGTCTTCACTCTCTGGTAGAAACTTTGGGGCACTCTTTGAGGTTCTATGTGTTGGTTGAATAGATGAATCTGAGATTGTGTGATGCATATCATATAATCATACCCACGGATACTTGAGGTGACATTGGAGTATCTAGGTAACATTAGGGTTTTGGTTGATTTGTGTCTTAAGGTGTTATTCTAGTACGAACTCTAGGGCTGTTTGTGACACTTATAGGAATAGCCCAACGGATTGATTGGAAAGAATAACTTTGAGGTGGTTTCGTACCCTACCATAATCTCTTCGTTTGTTCTCCGCTATTAGTGACTTTGGAGTGACTCTTTGTTGCATGTTGAGGGATAGTTATATGATCCAATTATGTTATTATTGTTGAGAGAACTTGCACTAGTGAAAGTATGAACTCTAGGCCTTGTTTCAACGCATTGCAATACTGTTTGTGCTCACTTTTATCATTAGTTACCTTGCTGTTTTTATATTTTCATATTACAAAAACCATTATCTACTATCCATATTGCACTTGTATCACCATCTCTTCGCCGAACTAGTGCACCTATACAATTTACCATTGTATTGGGTGTGTTGGGAACACAAGAGACTCTTTGTTATTTGGTTGCATGGTTGCTTGAGAGAGACCATCTTCATCCTACGCCTCCCACAGATTGATAAACCTTAGGTCATCCACTTGAGGGAAATTTGCTACTGTCCTACAAACCTCTGCACTTGGAGGCCCAACAACGTCTACAAGAAGAAGGTTGTGTAGTAGACATCACTTCATGCGTAAGTAATCCTGGCTTTTCAGAAGAGTCATTTAACGCCTTCAACTCTGCCGATGCGTATATCCGAGCTGCTCGAGATGGGCTTAATAGATCCACAAAACAACATTTAAAAGATGTGCAGGTAAGTTTGTTTTGTCTGACTATGATAACCATATACCAGTAGCCCCCGAGACTTAAAGTAGTTGAAACAACTGATTTAAGGATCAATGTACAACCAGGTGCTTACAGAGAAGAACATCATGTTAACTCAGGAACTAGAAGAGTGTCAGCGCCAGATGTCTATTGCCAATGCCGAACTGGAGAAGTCCAAGAAGGCATCCCCCGGTAATGTTCCCCTCCATCGAGAAATCATAATTGTATACTAATAATGCTAATCCGGTTGCTTATCATTGTATTGGATCGTTAGACCAACTGCGGGAGCAGCTGGACGCCGCTCGAGGCGAAGAACACGAAGCCAAAAAACTGCTAGCAGCGGGCGAGCTTGTGTTAACAAAAGTCGTTCAGGAGAAAAAGAAGCTCCAGGATTCGAACACCAAACTGGGAAAAGAACTGAAAGACGTGCGAGCTCAGCTAGCTGACTCCGTGAAGGACAACAAAAAACTGCGAGGCGGCATATTCAATATGTGACCGCATTTATATTATAATATTTTGGAAGTAACAGTAGCTGATATAGCAGTGATCGCAGGTATATTGACGGGTCGTCCTGAAGAGGAGGTGTCCGGATCATCAAGTGATCTTCTGCAAGAGTTGTCGCAGATGGCAATGCGGAGTATAGCCAAGGCCTTATGGCCATCCGACTCCCCTCTAGGGAGTATGGAGAAGCTTGTAGAGCTGTTCAAGGGAGCGTGGCGGCGTATCCGGCTGTGGAAGATATCGGCCTGCCAGGAGGGTGTGCGAGAAGCCTGGGCCATGATAAAAACACGATATACTCAGCTGGATCCGAATCACATGGCCCGGGTCGGACCGGTAGGGTTAAATGGGGAAGAAATTCCCGTTAGTTTAGTATATGGCCAAGTAGAGGTGGCTGCTAGATACTCCCAACAGGATTGTAAATTAGACCACCTGTTGGACGGTATAGAGGAGGAAGTTTTTGAGTCCTAGGTGACTATGTACTTTCCTTCTAACTGGATAATAAAACAATTGTCATGGCCGACCTTTTCGCTTCGACCTCTAGACCCGAAGGTGCATAGTGTTTCCGAATACCCTTACGGCAGAATATACCGGGGTATGCATGGGAACCAGGCGTAGGGGTCATAGTTGCTTGAACAGACAATGTGTATCCGACTAGTTATGTTATATTACATTATGTAAGAAACATCTTCCAGAGAGAATAGTTCCGTTAAGGGTTCCTTTCCCTGGGTGTGCATGCGTTTAATGTGCATGTCCGAACTGTGATTGAAAAAATCGCAGAGTAAGTAACTTCTGGGGTTTCACAATGAAGTGAATGCGAAAACATGTTTAATTCGCCGACCGAATATTCCCTTAAGAACGCTAGCTTTCGGCTTCACCCAGTCTGAGGTACACATCCGAATGACCCGGCAGTAACAATCGCAGAGGTGCTCCCTTTATGCCCTAGCCGAACTAACAGGAACGTAGGGCATAAGCACAGGAGCCAGGCAACCTAGCTTGGCCAAAACTTAGGTCATATTGATGCATATAGTGGCGAAGAAAAGGTACATATAGAAAAACGCATATGTGGTGAGCTTGATGCTCAAAGAATAATAGCAAGCTTCTATACGAGAAGCCGCCAGGTATAATGAACGCACATATGCAGAGGTGTACACATCAGGTAAGGACGGTCTAGCCGTACTGAAACCGTAAGGCTAAAGAGCAAAACGAAAGAAAAAAGATAAAAAACGAAAATAGAGAAAAAATAACGTTAGTAACAGGAGGGAGAAGACGAACACAGTAGTTTAGCGCTAGGCATAAAATCGTCGTAGTCTGGCCGCATTCCAGGGGTTCGGCTCCAGGTGATTGTCTGACGCATCACGCAGGCGGTACGCTCCTCCGATGAGAACCTCGCCAATGAAGAATGGACCCTCCCACTTGGGCCTGAGCTTGTCCTTTTTCTTCTCCGTCAGGCGTAGAGCGAGTTCACCAATGTTATAAGTCTTGGCCCGCACTTCTCTGCTTTGATACCTGCGAGCCTGGTGCTGATAAATGTGGAACGGGCTTTTGCGACGTCGCGCTCCTCCTCCAAGACATCTAGGATGTCCTGCCAATCAAGCTCGGCTTCTCTCTCTTCGTACATGCGCACTTGAGGTGATTCATCAATAATATCACAGGGTAACACTGCTTCTGCACCGTACACCATGAAGAAATGTGTATATACAGTGGTGCGGTTGGGCGTGGTCCGCAGCCCCCAGAGTACGGAGTCAAGTTCCTCCACCCAGTGCTTATCTTATTCTTTCAAAGACTGCACTAGTCTAGGTTTGATGCCACCCATAATAAGACCATTCGCCTGTTCGACTTGATCGTTTGTCTGCGGGTGGTAGACCGAGGCGTAATCGAGTTTAATACCGAGATTAGCACACCAAGTTTTCACTTCATCTACTGTGAAATTAGAGCCATTATCGGTTATTATGATGTGTGGAACACCATAACGGTGTACCATGCCGGATATGAAATATATTATCGGCCCCGCTTCGTCCGTTTTGAATGGTTTGGCCTCTATCCACTTAGTGAATTTATCCACCATGACCAGCAGGTACTTTCTCTTATGGCTTCCTCCTTTAAGGGGTCCGACCGCAAAAGGCCAAGTGATGGGGATTGTTTGTAAGGCTGTGGGGGCATATGGCTTTGATTGGCGAAGAGTTGGCATCTGACGCAATGTTGGACAAGGTCATGTGCATCTGCTCGGGCCGTCGGCCAATAAAACCCTATACGGAAGGCCTTGCTAACAAGGGCCCTGCTACCTCTTGAGCACTGCGTTGGTTTTCCCTTGAAGAGGAAAGGGTGATGCAGTAAAGCAGCGTAAGTATTTCCCTTAGTTTTTGAGAACCAAGGTATCAATCCAGTAGGAGATCACACTCAAGTCCCACGCACCTACACAAACAAATAATAACCTCGCAACCAACGCGATAAAGGGGTTGTCAAGCCCTTCTCGGTCACTTACGAGAGTGAGATCTGATAGATATGATAAGATAATATTTTTGGTATTTTTATGATAAAGAGAAATAAATATGCAAAGTAAAATAGACGGCAAAGGAAATAACTAAGTATTGGAATATTAATATGATAGAAGATAGACTCGAGGGCCATAGGTTTCACTAGTGGCTTCTCTCAAGAGCATAAGTATTACGGTGGGTAAACGAATTACTATTGAGCAATTGATAGAATTGAGCATAGTTATGAGAATATCTAGGTATGATCATGTATATAGGCATCATGTCTGAGACAAGTAGACCGAAACGATTCTGCATCTACTACTATTACTCCACACATCGACCGCTATCCAGCATGCATCTAGAGTATTAAGTTCAAGAGAACAGAGTAATGCTTTAAGGAAGATGATGTGATGTAGAGGGATAAACTCATGCAATATGATATAAACCCCATCTTTTTATCCTCGATGGCAACAATACAATACATATCGGTTCCCTTTCTGTCACTGGGATCGAACACTGCAAGATTGAACCAAAAGCTAAGCACTTCTCCCATTGCAAGAAAGATCAATCTAGTAGGCCAAACCAAACTGATAATTCGAAGAGACTTGCAAATATAAACCAATCATACATAAAGAATTCAGAGGAGAATCAAATATTGTTCATAGATAATCTGGATCATAAACCCACAATTCATCGGATCTCGACAAACACACCGCAAAAGAAGATTACATCGAATAGATCTCCAAGAAAATCGAGGAGAACTTTGTATTGAGATCCAAAGAGAGAGAAGAAGCCATCTAGCTAATAACTATGGACCCGTAGGTCTGAAGTAAACTACTCACACATCACCGGAGAGGCCATGGAGTTGATGTAGAGGCCCTCCGTGATCAATGCCCCCTCCGGTGGATCTCCGGAAAAGGCCCCGAGATGGGATCTCTCGAGTACAGAAGGTTGCGGTGGTGGAATTAGGTTTTTGTGGTGCTCCTGGATGTTTGGGGGGGTACGTGGATATATATAGGAGGAATAAGTACGTCGGTGGAGCAACAGAGGGCCCATGAGGGTGGAGGGCACGCCCAGGGGGGTAGGCGCGCCCCCTGCCTCGTGCCTTCCTCCCTTGTTTCTTGACGGCCACTCCAAGTCTCCTGGATCACGTTTGTTGAGAAAATCACGTTCCCATAGGTTTCATTCTGTTTGGACTCCGTTTGATATTCCTTTTCTTCGAAACCTTAAAATAGGCAAAAAACAACAATTTGGCCTGGGCCTCCGGTAAGTAGGTTAGTCCAAAAAATGATATAAAAGTGTAAAATAAAGCCCATTAACATCCAGAATAGATAATATAATAGCATGGAGCAATCAAAAAATATAGATACGTTGGAGACGTATCAAGCATCCCCAAGCTTAATTCCTGCTCGTCCTCGAGTAGGTAAATGATAAAAGAAGAATTTTTGATGTGTAATGCTTTCTAACATATTTCTCAATGTAATTTTTCTTTATAGTGGCATGAATGTTCAGATCCATAAGATTCAAGATAAAGGTTTAATATTGACATAAACATAATAATACTTCAAGCATACTAACTAAGCAATTATGTCTTCTCGAATAACATGGCCAAAGAAAGGTATCCCTACAAAATCATATAGTCTGGCTATGCTCTATCTTCACCACACAAAATATTTAAATCATGCACAACCCCGATGACAAGCCAAGCAATTGTTTCATACTTTTGATGTTCTCAAACTTTTTCAATCTTCACGCAATATATGAGTGTGAGCCATGGATATAGCACTATGGTGGAATAGAATGGTGGTTGTGGAGAAGACAAAAAGGAGAAGATAGTCTCACATCGACTAGTCGTATCAACGGGCTATGGAGATGCCCATTAATAGATATCAATGTGAGTGAGTAGTGATTGCCATGCAACGGATGCACTAGAGTTATAACTATATGAAAGCTCAACAAAAGAAACTAAGTGGGTGTGCATCCAACTTTCTTGCTCATGAAGACCTAGGGCATTTTGAGGAAGCCCATCATTGGAATATATAAGCCAAGTTCTATAATGAAAAATTCCCACTAGTATATGAAAGTGTTATCATAGGAGGCTCTCTATATGAAGAACATGGTGCTACTTTGAAGCACAAGTGTGCAAAAAGGATAGTGACATTGTCCATTCTCTCTTTTTCTCTCATTTTTTTATTTGGGCCTTCTTTCTCTTTTTTGGCCTTTTTTCGTCCGGAGTCTCATCCCGACTTGTGGGGGAATCATAGTCTCCATCATCCTTTCCTCACCGGGACAATGCTCTAATAATGATGATCATCACACTTTATTTACTTACAACTCAAGAATTACAACTCAATACTTAGAACAAAATATGACTCCATGTGAATGCCTCCAGCGGTGTACCGGGATGTGCAATGATGCATGAGTGACATGTATGAAAGAATTATGAATGGTGGCTTTGCCACAAATACGATGTCAACTACATGATCATGCAAGCAATATGACAATGATAAAGCATGTCATAATAATGGAACGATGGAAAGTTGCATGGCAATATATCTTAGAATGGCTATGGAAATGCCATAATAGGTAGGTATGGTGGCTGTTTTGAGGAAGGTATATGGTGGGTTTATGGTACCGGCGAAAGTTGCGCGATACTAGAGAGGCTAGAAATGGTGGAAGGGTGAGAGTGTGTATAATCCATGGACTCAACATTAGTCATAAAGAACTCACATACTTATTGCAAAAATCAATTAGTTATCGAAACAAAGCATTACGCGCATGCTCCTAGGGGGATAGATTGGTAGGAAAAGACCATCGCTCGTCCCCGACCACCACTCATAAGGAAGACAATCAATAAATAAATCATGCTCCGACTTCATCACATAACGGTTCACCATACGTGCATGCTACGGGAATCACAAACTTCAACACAAGTATTTCTCAAATTCACAACTACTCAACTAGCATGACTCTAACATCACCATCTCCATATCTCAAAACAATTATCAAGTATCAAACTTCTCATGGTATTCAATGCACTTATATGAAAGTTTTTATTATTGCCATGTTGTTCTAAAGGACTCTCAAAATAATATAAGTGAAGCATGAGAGAACAATAGTTTCCATAAAACAAATCCACCACCGTGCTCTAAAAGATATAAGTGAAGCACTAGAGCAAAAACTATATAGCTCAAAAGATATAAGTGAAGCACATAGAGTATTCTAATAAATTTCAAATCATGTGAGTCTCTCTCAAAAGGTGTGTACAGCAAGGATGATTGTGCTAAACTAAAAAGCAAAGACTGACATCATACAAGACGCTCCAAGCAAAACACATATCATGTGGTGAATAAAAATATAGCTCCAAGTAAAGTTACCGATAGACGAAGACGAAAGAGGGGATGCCTTCCGGGGCATCCCCAAGCTTAGGATTTTTGGTGTCCTTGAGTTTTACCTTGGGGTGCCATGGGCATCCCCAAGCTTAGGATCTTGCCACTCTTTGTTCCATAATCCATCAAATCTTTACCCAAAACTTGAAAACTTCACAACACAAAACTCAAAATAGAAAATCTCGTGAGCTCCGTTAGCGAAAGAAAACAAAACACCATTTTAAGGTACTGTAATGAACTCATTCTTTATTTATATTGGTGTTAAACCTACTGTATTCCAACTTCTCTATATTTTATCAATTCTTTTACTAGCCATAGATTCGTCAAAATAAGCAAACAACACAAGAAAAACAGAATCTGTCAAAAACAGAACAGTCTGTAGTAATCTGTAGCTAACGCAAGTTTTGGAACCCCAAAAATTCTAAAATAAATTGCTGGACGCGAGGAATTTATTTATTAATCATCTGAAAAAATAATTAACTAAATAGCACCTTCCAAATAAAAATGGCAGCAATTCTCGTGAGCGCTAACGTTTCTGTTTTTTACAGCAAGATCAAAAGGACTTTCCCCAAGTCTTCCCAACAGTTCTACTTGGCACAAACACTAATTAAACACATAAAAACACAATCAAAAAAGAGGCTAGATAAATTATTTATTACTAAACAGGAGAAAAATCAAGGAATAAAAATAAAATTGGGTTGCCTCCCAACAAGCGCTATCGTTTAACGCCCCTAGCTAGGCATAAAGCGAAGATAGATCTAGGTATTGCCATGTTTGGTAAGTAAACCATAAGTGGCTCTCATAATAGATTCATAAGGTAATTTAATTTTCTTTCTAGGGAAGTGTTCCATGCCTTTCCTTAACGGAAATTGGAATCTCATATTCCCTTCCTTCATATCAATAATTGCACCAATCGTTCTAAGGAAAGGTCTACCAAGAATAATAGGACATGAGGAATTGCAATCTATATCAAGAACAATGAAATCTACGGTCACATAGTTCCTATTTTCAACAATAAGAACATCATTAATTCTTCCCATAGGTTTCTTAATATTGGAATCCGCAAGGTGCAAGTTTAAAGAACAATCATCAAAATCACGGAAACCTAGTAAATCACACAAATTTTTTGGAATCGTGGAAACACTAGCACCCAAATCACACAAAGCATAGCACTCATGATCTTTAATTTTAATTTTTATTGTAGGTTCCCACTCATCATAAAGTTTTCTAGGGATAGAAACTTACAACTCAAGTTTTTCTTCATAAGATTGCATCAAAGCGTCAACGATATGTTTAATAAAAGCTTTATTTTGACTATAAGCATGAGGACAATTTAGCACAGATTGCAATAAGGAAATACAATCTATCCAAGAGCAATTATGATAATTAAATTCCTTGAAATCCAAAATAGTGGGTTCATTGATATTTAAAGTTTTGACCTCGTCAATCCCACTTTTAACAATTTTAGCATCAAAATCTAAAGACTCCGAATTTTTGGAACGCCTTCTAGGTAAAGGTGGCTCATCTTCAGCCCCATAATTATCAAGATTCATATTGCAAAACAAAGATTTAATAGGAGACACATCAATAACATTTAGATCTTCATCCTTATTATCATGAAAACTAGAAGAACACGCTTTTATAAAGCAATATTTCTTAGCACGCATCCTAGCGGTTCTTTCTTTGCACTCATCAATGGAAATTCCAATGGATTTGAGAGACTCATTGATATCATGTTTATGTGGAATATATCTAAGTTTCAAATAATCAACATCAACAGAAATTCTATCAACGTTCCTAGCCAACTCATCAATCTTAAGCAATTTTTCTTCAATCAAAGCATTGAAACTCTTTTGCGAAGTGATAAATTATTTAATATTAGATTCAAAATCAGAGGCATCTTATTATAATTTCCATAGGAATTTTTGTAGGAATTACCATAATTATTATAGGAATTACTAGGAAACGGCCTAGAATTAAAATTACCTCTATACGCGTTATTACCAAAATTGTTCCTACCAACAAAATTCTCATCCATAGATTCATTATTATCCTCAATAAAGGTAGACAAAGGCATATCATTAGGATCAGTAGGAGCACTCTTATTAGCAAACAATTTCATAAGTTCATCCATCTTTCCACTCAAAACATTAATCTCTTCAATTGCATGCACTTTTTTATTCGTAGATCTTTCGGTGTGCCATTGAGAATAATTAACCATAATATTGTCTAGGAGTTTGGTAGCTTCTCCTAAAGTGATTTCCATAAAAGTGGCTCCCGCGGCCGAATCTAAAAGATTTCTAGAAGCAGAATTCAATCCGTCAGAAAAGTTTTGTATAATCATCCAAAGATTCAAACCATGTGATGGGCAATTACATATCATTGGTTTCATCCTCTCCCAAGATTGTGCAACATGTTCATGATCAAGTTGCTTAAAATTCATAATATCGTTTCTAAGAGAGATGATCTTAGCGGGAGGAAAATACTTAGAGATAAAAGCATCTTTGCATTTATTCCATGAATCAATACTATTTTTAGGCAAAGACAAAAACCAAGCTTTAGCACGATCTCTAAGCGAAAATGGAAATAGCTTCAATTTAACAATATCAATATCCGCATCTTTCTTCTTTTGCATATCACACAAATCAATAAAGTTGTTTAGATGGGTAGCGGCATCTTCACTAGGAAGGCCAGAAAACGGATCTTTCATGACAAGATTCAGCAAAGCAGTATTAATTTCACAAGATTTAGCATCGATAAGAGGAGCAATCGGAGTGCTAATAAAATCATTGTTGTTGGTATTGGCAAAGTCACACAATTTAGTATTATCTTGAGCCATCGTGACAGGCAAGTAATCCAACACACAAACAAACAAGAAACAGGCAAAAAGAGGCAAATAGGGAAAGAGAAGGGGATGGAGAGAGAGAGAGGGTGAATAAAACGGCAAGGGTGAAGTGGGGGAGAGGAAAACAAGAGGCAAATGGCAAATAATGTAATGCGAGGGATAAGAGTCTGTGATGGGTACTTGGTATATTTTGACTTGGTAATGGCGCCAGAAATGACTCATTGTGGGAGTCAAATCTTGACTTGACTTGGCGCGAATCTCCCCGGCAACGGCGCCAGAAATCCTTCTTGCTACCGCTTGAGCACTGCGTTGGTTTTCCCTTGAAGAGGAAAGGGTGATGTAGTAAAGCAGCGTAAGTATTTCCCTCAGTTTTTGAGAACCAAGGTAACAATCCAGTAGGAGATCACGCTCAAGTCCCACGCACCTACACAAACAAATAAGAACCTCGCAACCAACGCGATAAAGGGGTTGTCAAGCCCTTCTCGGTCACTTACGAGAGTGAGATCTGATAGATATGATAAGATAATATTTTTGGTATTTTTATGATAAAGAGAAATAAAGATGCAAAGTAAAATAAACGGCAAAGGAAATAACTAAGTGTTGGAAGATTAATATGATGGAAGATAGATTCGGGGGCCATAGGTTTCACTAGTGGCTTCTCTCAAGAGCATAAGTATTACGGTGGGTAAACGAATTATTGTCGAGCAATTGATAGAATTGAGCATAGTTATGAGAATATCTAGGTATGATCATGTATATAGGCATCACGTCTGAGACAAGTAGACCAAAACGATTCTGCATCTACTGCTATTACTCCACACATCGACCGCTATCCAGCATGCATCTAGAGTATTAAGTTCAAGAGAACAGAGTAATGCTTTAAGGAAGATGATATGATGTAGAAGGATAAACTCATGCAATATGATATAAACCCCATCTTTTTATCCTCGATGGCAACAATACAATACGTATCGGTTCCCTTTCTGTCACTGGGATCGAACACCGCAAGATTGAACCCAAAGCTAAGCACTTCTCCCATTGCAAGAAAGATCAATCTAGTAGGCCAAACCAAACTGATAATTCGAAGAGACTTGCAAAGATAAACCAATCATACATAAAAGAATTCAGAGGAGAATCAAATATTGTTCATAGATAATCTGGATCATAAACCCACAATTCATCGGATCTCGACAAACACACCGCAAAAGAAGATTACATCGAATAGATCTCCAAGAAAATCGAGGAGAACTTTGTATTGAGATCCAAAGAGAGAGAAGAAGCCATCTAGCTAATAACTATGGACCCGTAGGTCTGAAGTAAACTACTCACACATCACCGGAGAGGCCATGGAGTTGATGTAGAGGCCCTCCGTGATCAATGCCCCCTCCGGTGGAGCTCCAGAAAAGGCCCCGAGATGGGATCTCTCGAGTACAGAAGGTTGCGGCGGTGGAATTAGGTTTTCGTGGTGCTCCTGGATATTTGGGTGGTACGTGGATATATATAGGAGGAAGATGTACGTCGGTGGAGCAACGGAGGGCCCACGAAGGTGGAGGGCGCGTCCCCTGCCTCGTGCCTTCCTCCCTTGTTTCTTGATGGCCACTCCAAGTCTCATGGATCATGTTTGTTGAGAAAATCACGTTCCGTAAGGTTTCATTCCGTTTGGACTCCGTTTGATATTCCTTTTCTTCGAAACCCTAAAATAGGCAAAAAAAATAGCAATTTGGGTTGGGCCTCCGGTTAGTAGGTTAGTCCCAAAAATGATATAAAAGTGTAAAATAAAGCCCATTAACATCCAAAATAGATAATATAATAGCATGGGGAAATCAAAAATTATAGATACGTTGGAGACGTGTCAGGCCCGAGCTGCGGCGTGGTGACCGCCAAGCCTGGCGTGAATCTCGGCCAAGAGCTTCCGCCCCACTTCCTCGGAGATACATCTTTGAAGTACTCCGGTAGCGCTTTTCTTATAGAGTTCTCCATCATGAACCTTGTAGGCCTTCGAACATCGGAAAAACAGCGGGCCTCATTCTGGTCCTCAGGAAGCTCCTTCCTGTTAAGGTAGGCCAGGAAGGGTTCGGTCCATGGGGCAATGACTGCCATGAATAGATGCGTCGATGGTGTTATTTCGGTGGTTGAGCCTCCGATGGTGTCGGTGTTTTTGAAATCTGGGGTTATGTTCAGATCTGGACTAGTGTTGTTGTTTTCCCCCTTCAACACCACAGATGGCTTAAAAAGCCTTTCCAGAAAGATATTAGGTGGGATAGGGTCGCGCTTGGCGCTGATACGAGCAAGAACGTCCGCCGCTTGATTACCTCCCCGAGCCACATGATGGAACTCGAGCCCTTCTAACCAGGCCAACATTTTTATGATTGCGTTATGATAAGCTGCCATCTTCGGATCTTTGGCGTCGAAGTCTCCATTTATTTGAGATATTGCAAGGTTTGAGTCCCCGCGCACCTCTGAGCGTTGTATGCCCATGGAGACGGCCATCCGGAGACCATGTAATAAGGCCTCATATTCGCCTGCGTTATTGGAGTCTGTGTATAGTATTTGGAGTACGTACTGAACGACGTCTCCAGTAGGGGACGTTAAAACGACGCCCGCTCCTATCCCTGCCAGCACTTTGGAGCCATCGAAATACATAACCCAATTGGAATATGTGTCGTACTCTTTAGGGAGTTCGGCCTCTGTCCATTCGGCGACGAAGTCAACCAGTACTTGGGACTTAATACCTCGTCGTGGTTTGTATGTAATGTCGAATGGGAGGAGCTCAATGGCCCATTTGGCAATCCGGCCCGTGGCATCGCGGTTATTTATGATGTCATTGAGTGGTACTTCGGAAGCCACCATAATCGAACACTCCTGGAAGTAGTGACGGAGCTTTCAGGATGCCATGAAGACCGCGTATGCTATCTTTTGATAATGGGGGTAGCGGGATTTGCATGGTGTAAGGATAGTGGATACGTAGTATACTGGCTTCTGAAGCGGGAATTTTTGTCCGTCCTGTTCTCGTTCAATGACGAGTACGGCGCTCACCACCTGATGTGTTGCCGATATGTATAATAACATCGGTTCGCCGGAGTTTGGTGCAGCCAGGATTGGATTGCTCGCAAGAAGGATTTTCATTTCCTCCAGTCCGGCTGTTGCCGCGTCCGTCCACTCGAAGTGATCTGTTCGCCGTAAAAGGCGATAGTGTGGTAGTGCCTTTTCTCCCAATTTGGAGATGAAGCAGCTTAGAGCTGCCACGCAGCCCGCGAGTTTTTGAACTTGTTTAAGGTCTGCTGGCGTAGCCAATTGCGATAAAGCTCGGATTTTGGCTAGATTTGCTTCAATTCCTATATTGGAAATGATGAAGCCCAGCAGTTTTCCGGCGGGGACGCTGAAAACGCACTTTTCCGGATTGAGCTTGATGTCATACGCACGGAGGTTATCGAATGTGAGACGTAAATCGTCTATTAATGTTTCGACGCGCCTGGTTTTGATGACGACATCGTCCACGTAAGCTTCAACTGTCTTGCTGATTTGCTTCTCCAGGCATGTTTGAATCATGCGTTGGTATGTGGCGCCGGCGTTCTTGAGCCCGAAGGGCATGATGTTGAAGCAAAATGGCCCATATGGGGTAATGAATGTTGTTGCAGCTTGATCGGACTCCTTCATTTTGATTTGATGGTATCCGAAATATGCATCCAGGAACACAGTGAGTCGTGTCCTGCGGTAGCATCAATGATTTGATCAACGCGGGGGAGGGGGAAGGGATCCTTAGGGCAAGCCTTATTGAGGTCTTTAAAATCGACGCACAACTGCCAGGATTTGTCCTTCTTTAGTACCATCACCAGGTTTGCCAGCCAGTCCGGATGCTTTATTTCTCTGATGAATCCGGCCTCGATTAAGTTGGCTAGCTCCTCCCCCATAGCTTGACGTTTGGGTTTGGAAAAGCACCACAGTGTTTGCTTGACCGTTTTATATCCTTTTAATATATTGAGGCTGTGTTCGGCCAGCTCGCGTGGGATTCCTGACATATCAGAAGGGTTCCAGGCGAATATACCCCAATTTTCGTGCAGGAACTCTCATAGCGCGGCGTCAACCGTTGGATCTAATTATGCTCCGATGGATGCTGTCTTCTTGGGTCCATTGGATGGACTTGGAATTTGACTATTTCTTCTGTTGATTTGAAGGAGGTGGATTTGGGTCGTTTATCTAGGACGACATCATCCCTGTCCATCGTAGAGCGCAGCGCGGCTAGTTCTTCAGCCGTGAGGGCTTCAGATAATGCCTCAAGGGCCAAGGATGCGGTCTTATTCTCGGCGCGGAGTGCTATGTCCGGATCACTAGCTAGAGTGATTATACGGTTGGGCCCAGGCATCTTAAGCTTCATGTATCCGTAATGGGGTACCGCTTGGAAGCACGTAAATGCATTTCGCCCTAAGAGGGCGTGATACCCGCTGTTGAAAGGGGACACTTGGAAGGTTATTTCTTCGGACCGATAATTCTCCGGCGTGCTGAATACCACGTCGAGTGTTATTTTTCCCGCACACCGCGCCTCCCGACTGGGGATAATTCCTCGGAAGGTCGTATTGCTTTGCTCAATGCGGCCCCTGTCTATTGCCATTTTGTGGAGTGTAACTTCGTAGATGAGGTTTAGTCCACTGCCGCCATCCATAAGGACCTTGGTTAGCCGAAAGCCGTCCACAATTGGACTGAGGACCAAGGCGGCTGATGCTCGGACTGTCCTGTATTTTGGTTCGTCCCTGGCATTAAAAGTAATAGCCGTGTCGTTCCAAGGGTTTATTGCTTCTATTTGATAGACTTCAGCGAGTCCGCGTAGTGCTCTCTTGCGCCTTTTGTTGGAGGCGAATGTCTCGAAGACCGTTAGTACTTTGGAGTCGTTGTCCTCTGGGGGTGTTGTTCTGGGTTATTCTTGGTGAGGATATCCTCGCCGCTCTTTGCCACTTGCCGGAGTATCCAACATGCTCTAAGGCTATGTGTTGGTATGGTATCCGGTGTTGCGTGTATTTTGCATGGCCCATCGAGCCATCCTTCTAGAAAGGTTTCGCGCCACATACTGGACTTGTATTTCTTTACTATTGAACCGGGCGTGTTGCAAGGGTGCGCCCTTTTCGCCTGAATGAAGGGTTGAGTGGGGACCGATGATTCCCAACGAGCTGCTTGAGTTTTCCAAACGCTTCCCATTGCATTGTACTTCTGTACGATGGTTGCCTAGTCATCAAAGTGTAGGATGCGACGGTGGTTAATTGCGTTGAGGATTCCTTCGTCCCTGCAATTGTCACGGAACACTGAGATCGCTTCCTCGTCGCGGCAATCTTTAATCTTGTTTTTGACAAGGAATCTGGCCTAGAAGTGGTGGACCGCTTCTTGAGACTGCTGTTTTATGCTCGTGGGAGCGCTTGTATTCGGGTGGGTGGGTGGATTTGAATCTGAACCCTGCCCCAGTTTTGGATCCGAAGTTTGAAGGTCTTCCGAACTTAACAGATCGGGCTCTGGTGTGTCCGCTGATTTCTTAGGCCTGTCATCCGATTCTATGTTCAGAGGGCAGGACGCTTCACCTCGTGGGTAGGTGTTCGGCTCTTCGAGACCGGAGATCCATACATAGTCCATCCTTAATATGGAGGAAGAGTTATCGACCCGTTCCTCGACTACCGCTATCTGGTGGGTGATCGGCGGAGATTTGATTTCTCTCTGATCGGGTTTAAGACCAATCTGATCGTAGTCTGTAGCGACCCCCAGGGCGGCGATGCGATCTTGGAGCTCGTTTAAAGACGAAAGCTCCACTGGATCCATCTACTTGGAGTATTCGGAGTCGATAAGAAGGGGGTTTTTGATGACCCGAGAGGCCATCATCGGCTTAATGGCTGAACGGGCAGTCATGGTAAAGCCGCCCAGTGGGAGGGTTTGGCCTGGAGCCAGCGTTCCTCCGGTGGTAATATTATCCTTGAAAACAAGGCGAGACATCGATCTTGTTGTCGACAGCACAGTGGAACTCTCAATGAAAGCACCAATGTCGGTGTCAAAACCGGCGGATCTCGGGTAGGGGGTCCCGAACTGTGTGTCTAAGGTCGATGGTAACAGGAGACAAGGGACACGATGTTTACCTAGGTTCGGGCCCTCTCTATGGAGGTAATACCCTACGTCCTGCTTGATTGATATTGATGAGTATGAGTATTACAAGAGTTGATCTACCTCGAGATCGTAATGGCTAAACCCTAGAGGTCTAGCTTGTATGGCTATGATAATGGGTGTCCTATCCAGACTAAGTCCTCCGGTTTATATAGACACCAGGAGGATCTAGGGTTACACAAGGTCGGTTACAAAGAAGGGAATCTACATATCCGGTTGTCAAGCTTGCCTTCCACGCCAAGGAGAGTCTCATCTGGACACGAGTATAGCCTTCGGTCTTCGTATCTTCACAGCCCATCAGTCCGACCCATGGCTAACATGCCGGACGCCCGAGGACCCCTTAATCCAGGACTCCCTCAAGACCATCTAGGGATTCCCTTGTACGCCAGTGCTTCTTGCCATCTTGGTGTATCCGTCCCGCCGAGAGGACCGATGATCAGGTCGTCAGAAGAAACCTGCGGAAAAAGGACCTGAAAAGGATAAAATGGAAAAATGGAAAGTATGTGTGTCTAGGAGCGGTCAAGCCGTATTATGGATCGCAAGATAGTTATGCCTCCGTCTATGCCCATGGTATTTTGAGTGTGTAGTTATGTACACGCGGTACGAATGCTGCTTCTTGGTTGGGATGGGGACGGAGGCCGAGTTGCTAGTCGAGCTCTTGATGAGCCGGTCTGTCCTGCTGCGGAGTAGTCCGGACTCGTTTGACAGTGTCCGGGAGTTCGGTCGGCGAATTAAGGTTCTGCTTGAAGAGGCCACTCTCTACTTCTACTGCTAACGCGGTGGTGTGCTCCTCGGTACGGAGGGAGCGTTCCGTGTTCCCATTGACTGTTATGACGCCGCGTGGGCCAGGCATCTTGAGCTTAAGATAAGCATAGTGTGGCACCACGTTGAAGCATGCAAATGCGGTTCGTCCGAGCAGTGCGTGATAGCCGCTGCGAAAGGGGACAATATCGAAGATCAGCTCTTCGCTTCAGAAATTGTCCGGAGATCCGAAGACAACCTCTAGTGTGATTGAGCCCATACAACGGGCCTCTACACCTTGTATGACTCCTTTAAAGGTAGTCTTTGTGGGCTTAATTCTTGATGGATTAATGCCCATTTTGCGCATTGTATCCTGATA